>NC_090261.1:62109461-62271387 GCF_037325665.1 Littorina saxatilis
AAATGGGGGAAAAATTTTTTTTAGTTAACTTCTGATGTGATAGCGTTTGAATCTCAAAAATCGGTCACATAGTCTTTGAAACGAGTTGGGGATTTCTTTTGACGGGTTGACCGCCTTGGATATGAGGTCATAGAGGGGGCAATACTGACAGTCTGTGAGGTGATAGGAGATGTTTGTGTCTGTGGTTGCGTGAGAGAACATGGTTGTGTTGACGATGCTGATGGACCGCATGCTGTTTGTGTCTGTGATTGCGTGAGAGAACATGGTTGTGTTGACGATGTTGCTTGACCGCATGCCTCTTTCACGCCAGTATCTGGGACAGTGTTCTGAGGGACAATACTTTCTTGAACGTCTAAGGGAGGTTCATCTACGTCATCAGCAGACTGATGGCGATCTGGTGGCGCATGCTTTAGCTTTTTGAAATATGAGCTGTTGCGGGTGAGTGTGACTGGCTGTCCCTGTGAGGACTGAGCGGTTATCATGGAACCGTTTGTGGCAGTGACCACCATGGGAGTCGGGTTGAACGGCGGTGTGAGTTTGTTCCTTTTCCTTTGCTTTGCTAGAACAAAATCACCACTGGCGATTTCAGCACGTTTGGCGTGATTTCGTTTGTCTGCATAGAGCTTCATCTTCTGTTTTGCGCAAGCGTCATGCTTTCGGGCAAGCTCTTCAGTTGCTCTGTTTTGGGGCTGGGCATATATTGGTGGCTCCGGAAGTTTGGTTTTCGGGTCGCGTCCCAGTAAGAGCCTGAAGGGTGTAAACAGTGTCGAAGGGTGCGGTGTCGCCCTGTATGTGCGAATAAACGAAGTGAGCTCTAATCGCCAATTTTTGTGTTGTGCGTGTGCCGCACGGATGGCTTTCTCTAGTGGCTTGTTAAAAGCTTCTGCTTGAGCATTAGCCTGTGGCCAAAGTGGCGTGACTCTGCGGTGTTTGACGCCCGATCTTTTCATAAATGACCTCCATTGGTGGCTTTGGAATGGGGGCCCGTTGTCCGTTTTGATCACCTCCGGGTACCCGAACATGGCAAAGGCTTTGTCAACAATTGGAATCACGCAATCCGCTGAAGTGCTGCGAATGATTTCTGCGATTGGATAACGTGAGTATTCATCGACCAGCACAAGTATGTAATCGCCGCTTGGCAGAGGGCCACAGAAATCAAGAGACAATTCAAGCCAAGGGCCTCTTGGAAGGTCGGACATGTTCATGGGTTCTTTCTGACTACGATTTGTGTTGGCCTGACACGGAATGCAACTCTCGACTTCCAGTTCTACTGCTTTGTCCATGCCTGGGAACCAGACTTTGCTGCGTATGAACGATTTCGTTTTCGTTATACCCTGGTGCCCTTCATGGGCCACTTGAACGACCCGTTTTCGCAAAGAGGCGGGAATCACGAGCTGCGTACCTTTTAGAATGACATTGTGTTCGGCATTGACGCAGAGATCATCTTTAACGTTGCGAAAACGTATCAAGTCTTCCAAGTTTGCCTCAGGATCTGCGAGTTCTTTGAGTGCATGCCATTTGCCTGTGCTGATGATTTTCATGACTGTTTGCAGTGTGGCGTCTTGTACGGTTTCTGCTTTAATCTCATCAAGCGTGACCGCAGAGAGTGTGTCAGTGTCAGCGAGAAAACTGATGTATGCTTCTGCCATCTTTTCATGTTTTGATGCAGCGACTGCATGCGTTGGGTGTCTGGACATGTAGTCAGCGGGGTTTTCTTTTCCCGGCTTGTACTTCATCGTAAGTAAGTACGGTTGAAGGCGCAACGACCATCGTGCGATCCGAGTGGGAGGTGATGGCTTCTGCCAGATGTTGAGTAGAGGGCGGTGGTCGGTTATGACTGTGAACGGCGCACCGCTGACATAAATGTCGAAGTGCTCGCATGCCCAAACGACAGCACGGGCCTCGCGTTCGGTCTGAGAGTACCTCTGCTCCACTGCGGTGAGAGCACGGCTCGCGTAAGCAATCGTGCGACCTTCCTGACACAGAAGGCCTGCGACGCCAACGGGACTGGCGTCGACGTATATTTCTGTGTGTTTCTTTGGGTCGAAGTATGCGAGAGCGGTTGTCGCTGACAGAGCTTGTTTGATCGTATCAAATGCGGTCTCGTGCGTTTCGGTCCACGCCCATGGCGTGTTGTTTTGAAAGAGAGCGAAGTGGCTCGGTGATGGTCGCAAAGTTGTTGATGAAACGCGAGCTGTATTGGACCATGCCAAGAAACGAGCGGACCTCGGATGCATTTTGCGGCCTGGGCATGTCATGCTTGCACTTTTTTGGGATCTGGGCGGAGGCCTGCAGCGGAGAAGATGAAACCGAAGAATTCGATCTCGTCCTTGTTGAATTCACATTTCTGTCTGTGAACGGTTAGCCCAGCCTGATGGAGCCGTTTCAAAGTCTCATCGAGGGCCCGATCGTGATCTGCTTGATCTGACCCGAAGACAATGATGTCATCAGAGACATTTCTGGCACCGGAAACGCCAGAGATCACTTCTTGAATAGTGTGCCGGAAAATTTTCGCAGCTGAGTTTAGGCCAAATGGGAGTCTTTTGTACCTGTACAGGCCCAAGTGTGTGGAAAATGTGGTGAACTGTCTTAATGCTGGGTCAAGCTCAAGTTGGTGATAGCCTGAACGCAGATCGATCTTGCTGAAAACCTTTGCACCATTTAAGTCTGACACTAGCTCTTCAATAGTGGGTGTGATGTGTCTTGTGCGAAGTACGGCCTTGTTTACGTCACGCATGTCGCAGCAAACGCGTATTTCTGACGGGTTTTTGGGCTTTGGCGGTGTGACAATGCGTGAGACCCACTCTGTTCGTCCTGTGACCTTTTCAATGATATCCTGTTCTTGCAGTTTGTTCAGCTCTTTTTCCACTTTATCACGTAAATGGAACGGGACACGGTTGTGTTTTCTGGCAACAGGTGGAACACTTTTGTCAACGTGAACTGTGACTGTGTGGCTTTTGAGCTTGCCTATTCCTTGGTCAATTCCCGGGAATCTGTCCAGTGGGGATGACGAAGATGTCGGTGTTGTGGGGTTCGGGATGTTCACTGCATTTACAATGAACAAGATTTTAAGCTTCTCTGCAGTTTGTCTACCGAGTAGTGACACATGTGTGCCCGGGATTATCAGAAACTTTGTTCTGACTACAGTGTCTGCAAATTGAACATCTGCGGTGATGTATTCAGTGACATGTATGGGGTCTGATCTGTATGGTCGCACACGCCTGTTACACTTGTGTATTTTGATACCTCTGTCAATCAATTTCTTTGAATCAGCTGTCTTCAGAACGTTGCAAGACGCACCAGAATCAATCAACAAACGAGTTTCTGTACCAGAGATATTCACCGCTGTTGTCGACGCGTCATCATCAAGTGAAAACAATGCTTGTTCTGCGTCCTCGTCAGTGTCGGAGGACTCAAAATCTGATTGTGCAATGTCGGGATCGAGTGCGCGGTACCGAACGACGAGCAGAATCATTCTTGTTTTGTGACGAACGTTGCTTGTTTTGATTTGAACTTCGGCACGCGGATGCAAAGTGATTGAGGCCATCGCATGCAAAACAACGTTTCCCGCGAGTGCATCTGCACTCTTCCGACGTGTGACCCCGGCGGCCACAGCGCCCACATTGTTTGATTTTTCTCGGCGGCGAGTTGGAGTTGGCGGAATCCTGCTTTGCGTTAGATCTGCTACCCGACGGTGCATGCCGCGTTTGTCTGCGTGAGTGACTGACTGAGAACGCTTGGTCTGACTCGGCCATTTGTGCAGCTTGCAACTGACTAGCTTCTTTGGCCTGCGAGATTTCGATTACTTTCTTGAGCGTCAGTTCGGGCTCGGACAAAAGCTTTTCTCGCAATTTCCTTGACTTGCACTTGTCAATGACCTGATCGCGAATAAAGTTATCAACTTCGTCTTCAGGAAATGCACAGGTCTGGGCAAGCTTACGCAATCGCACAACAAATTGGGTCACGGTTTCGTCATCTTTTTGACATTCCTTTCTGAACAAATGCCGCTGGTATGAGATGTTCTTTTTCGGCTTGAAATGCGCGTCACGTTTTTCTCTGGCAGCGTTGTAGGTAGTGCCTGTATCACCGAATGTCTTGAATAACTCTTGCACCTCTTTCCCGGAAAAGTGAAGTAGAAGCGCGCGTTTTTGCACACCTGAATCAACGCCGGAAGCGGCGGCATAGATCTCGAATGAATCTTCCCAACGAATCGAGAGACTTGACACGTCGCCGTGAATGTCAAAATTACTGACCTGTGTCACCGAAATGGCCTTTGCCATTATGTGCGCGTGATGCTCGGAATCCTCGTCGCCAAAATGTAGTGTCTTTGAATGCTAGAGTGTATGTATGAGTGGAACTATTGCTATGTGCCTTCGCTCGCAGCCTTCCAACATGCACACGGATTCCGCCATTAGTCTCCAACTGATTTAATATTCATGAACCACGTGATACACCAGAACCAATCGTGGTGGAACAATATTACACCCCCCCATACATCAACTCCCCTTACTTCTCTCTCTTTTCCCCCAAAAAGAACCCTTTTGAGTGGAATGGTCTAGTTTGTCAGTCATATACACACACACAATATAAACCGGCAGGTGGGGATATTTTCAAAGACAGAGACAAACAGACAGAGAGACACTTACACAGACGTAACACAGACAGGTGGGGATATTTAAATAGGTCCCCCAATTTTTAGTATGTACCCCCACCCCCCACCCCCCCCAACTCCCCTTACTTCTCTCTCTTTTCCCCCAAAAAGAACCCTTTTGAGTGGAAATGTGTAGTTTGTCAGTCATGCTGTGTGTATATATATACTCCCGATATACCCCCAACTCCTTCTTTGCGCTATGTACAGAAAGTACTGAGTTGAGGGTATATCGGGAGTATATATATAGACAGTCCATGGGAGAGTAGCACCGCATTCAAGTACACTCTACTTGAAGTGGTTCTCTCCCCGGAATATCAAACCAGAATCGGTTTCGTTCCGTTTGAGAATAATTTCCGGTGGGGGTATATAGGGATATTGCCACAGGAGCTTGTACCCAACTGCCAGTTGATCATTATTTACTCCTGCATGTACGCCCTTACGAGGCTAGCGAATGCGTAGTATGTAGTTGTAAGAAGACTGTAGGGATGAAGGAGTAAATAATGATCGACCGGCACTTTGATTATGTACATGCTCCTGTGCAGTGCACAGACACACACACACACACACACACCGTGGCGTGTCCGTGTTCAAACCAAAACTGGACTCAATCGACCCTGCACACTACACGTTCGTGCACTCGCTTGATGGATGCTTCATTCGCTCAACACACCAGCAGACACACAGACAAAAACGGCAGCAACATTTGTCTAGGTCTGTCCAAAGTCTACACAACACTTGCTTTACTTACAAATCCCGGCAGCAGGAGAGAGCTCTGCGTCGTGGGTAGTCAGCGCACACCGCCACACGACGGTAACACTCATGCAGTTCAATCCAACTTTCCCACTGCTTGCTGAATTGATAACTTTGCATTTTGTGCGTCGAGCATGACTTTCTCGTGATTCTGTGTCGTTCCCAGTCAGTCTGCTGGTTTCTGAACCACCTTGAGTCGATTTCTGAAACGTGTGGGCTTGTTGTCACAAAGCGGCCATCCCATCCGCCATTGTTTTGAGTCGTCATGAAAACGGCACGCTCGAGACGAAAACCAGTCTATGACGGCCAATTTTAATCTTCAAATGGTGGAGAGCAGTCGCCAATTTAATCATGTTTAATTAATTATTTAGCATACTTGTGGTGCTTTATTGAGCAAACCGGGCCAGGTGCGTCTTAATTAAGGTACACTAGATCCCCCAAATTCTTCAAATCGGCCGAATTCGAAAAAAAAAACTCCAAAATGGCGGCGTGGACACTATAGATGTTTAACCTGACTCGTATTCCAAAGGGCTATTTTTATCCCATGTGAGGGGGATCAAAAGTAGGCTACGCTGTGGCAACAGTCTGTATATTAACACAACATTCCTGGTGGCCGTTTAAAACATAAATAGCTTCTGTTATTGCATGGATTTGAGGTTTTCTGGCTTTCTTGTGAAATCTTAAAATGTGAAAAGTCTGCATGTTTTTATATTTAGTCAAGTTTTGACTAAATATTTTAACATCGAGGGGGAATCGAAACGAGGGTCGTGGTGTATGTGCGCGTGTGCGTGTGTGTGTGTGTAGAGCGATTCAGACTAAACTACTGGTCCGATCTTTATGAAATTTGACATGAGAGTTCCTGGGTATGAAATCCCCGAACGTTTTTTTCATTTTTTTGATAAATGTCTTTGATGACGTCATATCCGGCTTTTCGTGAAAGTTGAGGCGGCACTGTCACGCCCTCATTTTTCAACCAAATTGGTTCAAATTTTGGTCAAGTAATCTTCGACGAAGCCCGGACTTCGGTATTGCATTTCAGCGTGGTGGCTTAAAAATTAATTAATGACTTTGGTCATTAAAAATCGGAAAATTGTAAAAAAAAATAAAAATTTATAAAACGATCCAAATTTACGTTTATCTTATTCTCCATCATTTGCTGATTCCAAAAACATATAAATATGTTATATTCGGATTAAAAACAAGCTCTGAAAATTAAATATATAAAAATTATGATCAAAATTAAATTGTCCAAATCAATTTAAAAACACTTTCATCTTATTCCTTGTCGGTTCCTGATTCCAAAAACATATAGATATATTTTGTTTGTTTATTTGTTGCTTAACGTCCAGCCGACTACGCAGAGCCATATCAGGACGAGGAAGGGGGGGATGAAGGGGGCCACTTGTCAAGCGATTCCTGTTTACAAATGCACTAACCCATTATTTGTGTCCCAGCAGGCTTTAGTAAAACTAAATTAATACCTACTGGAAGATTACCAGTTTCCAGTATGTTAAAATAGGCTTAACCTATCTACTGCTGGACTTACATCAGAACACTAACAGATTAAACTATACATGAATCGCGAGACAAGCGGCAAGAGAAGAGATTTTTGGAAAAAATACAGGTGAATGAGCAAGAAGGCAGAAAAAAGAAAAGAATCCATGAAGAAAAAGAGAGCATGACAGGAAAGAGGAACCAAAAATCTACCTAACAGCAAACTAGAAAGCTCCTGCGGTTCCAAAAACAGGAGGTGCTTTTAATTTCATAACCGCAGTGCCCCACTGCGGGAATATAGATATATGTTTGGATTAAAAACACGCTCAGAAAGTTAAAACAAAGAGAGGTACAGAAAAGCGTGCTATCCTTCTTAGCGCAACTACTACCCCGCTCTTCTTGTCAATTTCACTGCCTTTGCCATGAGCGGTGGTGACAATCTGACTTGCAGTCGCAGACCTTACAATCACGAAAAAGAAATGAGGCTCAAGTACAAGACAGAAAAATATTTGCCCACAGCACATCTAGAATTTAATGACATGTTCAAGTGCAGTTTCTACAGCACTGACCCCTGTCTCTTCTACCTCTCCCAGATAAATGTAACATTTCACTTTTAAGAGCAACAATACCACTTCTAACATCAGTCCTAAGAACTAAGACTGTACTGGATTTCCTACAAAGAGATGTGTCTAAGTTGACACAATCACCATAAATTAATATGCTTTCATCTGCAGAGTCATTTATTTACAAGGCTGGTAATTGAGGTAACTAAAAAAACAAGTAACAAAGGACATAAAACAATACTGTGTCCTTCCCAAGAAAAGTTACGGTCGACATGCATTCCTCGTAAATCAAAGCTACAAACATTAAAAAAAAAAAAAACACAACCCTAAACTCTCAATTCCAAAAGTTAAAAGTAAAACGCAGACCTTAAATAGAAAAAGGCATACGTATGTAAATGCATAGCTGTCCAAAAATACTTTGTGTCATTCGTAACCGAGACAGAATGAGAGTTACATGTCTTGCGTTACGATTGACGCAAGAAGATCCCCGAGTGGCCTTCTCGAAAAATATTTCACAACCAAACCAAGAACAAGTCGCTTAAGGCGAAAATACAACATTTAGTCAAGTAGCTGTCGAACTCACAGAATGAAACTGAACTCAATGCAATTTTTCAGCAAGACCGTATACTCGTAGCATCGTCAGTCCACCGCTCATGACAAAGGCAGGGAAATTGACAAGAAGAGCGGGGTAGTAGTTGCGCTAAGAAGGATAGCACGCTTTTCTGTACCACTCTTCGTTTGAACTTTCTGAGCGTGTTTTTAATCCAAACATATATCTATATGTTTTTGGAATCAGGAACCGACAAGGAATAAGATGAAAGTGTTTCTAAATTGATTTCGACAATTTAATTTTGATTATAATTTTTATATTTTTAATTTTCAGAGCTTGTTTTTAATCTAAATATAACATATTTATATGTTTTGAGAATCAGAAAATGATGAACAATAAGATGAACGTAAATTTGGATCGTTTTATAAAAAAAAATGTTGTTTTTACAATTTTCAGATTTTTAATGACCAAAGTCATTAATTAATTTTTAAGCCACCAAGCTGAAATGCAATACCGAAGTCCGGCCTTCGTCGAAGATTGCTTGGCCAAAATTTCAATCAATTTGATTGAAAAATGAGGGTGTGACAGTGCCGCCTCAACTTTTACAAAAATCCGGATATGACGTCATCAAAGGTATTTATCGAAAAAAAGAAAAAAATGTTCGGGGATATCATTCCCAGGAACTTTCATGTAAAATTTCATAAAGATCGGTCCAGTAGTTTGGTTTGAATCGCTCTACACGCACCGTACACACACACGCACGCACGCACACACTCACACACACATACACCACGACCCTCGTTTCGATTCCCCCTCTATGTTAAAACATTTAGTCAAAACTTGACTAAATGTAAAAACAAGTCCGAAAACTCATACATTACTTGCTAATCCAAGCGGAACCATTGTTTGCTGTTGCTATTGCTAGCCGTGAAAATGTTCAGTCGATCGTAACAAAGACATCACAGAATATGGATCGATCGTAACGAAGACCCAAACTGTCCCTGTGTCTTAATTCAACAAAAAAACAACCAGCGTGCTTCAACGAACTTTTTCAGTCCAGACAAATGCTTAAAATATGAAAGGAAGAATCACCCAGAACATATTCTTTGCTACTAGCTATAACACAGCGAATAAGTAAAAAACTTGAAGAATTTTGAGTCGATCGTAACTTTATGTCGATCGTAACGCTCATCAAACAGGAAACGAAAACTTACCTTCCCAGCGAAAGTCGGCCATCCGTGTAGCAAAATGGAGTCCAACTGCGTGCGTGTAACGTTTTTGCTATTTATAACAGCAGCCCCGATACTTCCGCGGTCATTTAAAATAAGTTATTGAATATTGAGCGATCGTAACAAAAAGACATGAAAATTGCATTCAACCTAAAAACTTCTCAAAACTACTTAATTAAATCAATTTGTTTGTTTATTTGTTGCTTAACGTCCAGCCGACTACGCAGAGCCATATCAGGACGAGGAAGGGGGGGATGAAGGGGGCCACTTGTCAAGCGATTCCTGTTTACAAATGCACTAACCCATTACTTGTGTCCCAGCAGGCTTTAGTAAAACTAAATTAATACCTACTGGAAGATTACCAGTTTCCAGTATGTTAAAATAGGCTTAACCTATATCTACTGCTGGACTTACATCAGAACACTAACAGATTAAACTATACATGAATCGCGAGACAAGCGGCAAGAGAAGAGATTTTTGGAAAAAATACAGGTGAATGAGCAAGAAGGCAGAAAAAAGAAAGGAATTCATGAAGAAAAAGAGAGCATGACAGGAAAGAGGAACCAAAAATCTACCTAACAGCAAACTAGAAAGCTCCTGCGGTTCCAAAAACAGGAGGGGCTTTTAATTTCATAACCGCAGTGCCCCACTGCGGGAAATTAAATCAATTGTTTGCAAATCAAATAAAACTTTTTATTTACTGCTGCTTACAACTTTCGGTTGCGATAATGACGTTCGTAGATTCGAAAATCGAGGGACGTATCGTGAGTTCGCTGGAGACACAGGGAGTTACGATCGCTATGGACGTTTTTGACGTCAAATTTTGCCAATAAACATCTTTTTTTTCGTAGACATTATCTTTTCGTGGTAATTTAGGGTACATTTATCAATATTATGGGCACTGTTTCTAACTTGCCGACGGAGATTTCTGGACCGCGGACGAACAAAACACCAAGTACGGAATGTCCCACTTTTAAGTCGCCGGATTTGCTCGCTTCGGCTAACATTTTAATTTTTTTCATGTAGGTGTAATGCATGCAAGCTTCTGAAACTGTCTTTGCTATGTCTTTAACATACATGCTTTCAAACTGTTCAGTGCTTTTTGCGATTGAAAGTGCGGTTGATGAGCAGTAATGCATGAATATGTCGGCTCTTTCGGCAGACCACGTTTTGGCACAGGCTCATATATATGTCGGAGTCAGTTATTCGCTGCGATCACGTGTTTCCTGTTTGTACTAGGTAAGGGGCGCATTTAACTCTTCCACAAGGCTTGTAAATCCAGACAGAGTTATTTCCGGAAAACGTCTGTTAATGTAGGAATTCAAACTGGCACTGTAACTAGTAGCAGAGAATGTGGTATTGCACAAGTGCATTTTTAAACACATTAGAAAGAGGATACTCCTGTGGGAAATGTAAGACTCTTAAAACAATTAAAAACAACTAAGGAAATAAAATTAAAAAAATAAAGAAAAGGATCAAAGAAACAAAAAGTATAGTAGATACCCTTTTAAAATGTAAGAATCACCCTCCCCCCCCCCCCCCAACTATCTAAGACACTGCTTTCTCAGATTTTCTCTGTTTAAATACCTGATTTTCCCCAGATTTTTAGGTCTTAAAATGGGTTTTTTGAGCAGTTGCCTTCATCTCTAGTTTCTAGCAGCACGTGCACCAGGGCCGAGGTACACAAAAAAGTTACTAACCAGGTAGGACCCAGCCGCGGTGTTGGATTGGTTGAAATTGAGATTTGTTGTGATTTCAACTAATCAGACCCCGAGATTTTTTCTCACCCGTTCGGGTGGCACCCACTTTTGCTTCATGAGCCCCTGGAGGTAATCTTGAGTAAGCTTGCACATAAAAAAAAAAATTTTTTTAAAAATTTAAAACTGTATTAAGTTTCAATTCAAATCTATCACATTTGTTTCAACAGAGAGGAGGAATGTAAAAAACGCTGGCGCTGGATCCGAGTACGCTCCCCCAGTATGAAAGTTTTTGTCTTGTGCACGTGGATTAAAAAAAATAAAAATAAAAATATTTATTTTACACAATTAAAAAAATTATTAGAGTAAAACAAGAATTAAAAAAAATAAATAAATAAATAGACCGCCCATGCCGGGAATCGAACCCGGATCACTTGGATTAAAAAAAAAATATATATATTATTTATTTATTTTACACAATTAAAAAAAAACTATTACAGTAAAATAAAACATTAAAACGTTCATAATAAACAAAAGTAAACAAGAATTAAAAAATTGTAAAAAAATAGACCGCCCATGCCGGGAATCGAACCCGGATCACTTTGGTCACTGTGTGTCCCTGTCGCTCTCTCTCGTGCTCTCTTGTCTCTCTTTCAGTCTCACCGAGACAAACACTGCATTGTTGTTTCTTTGCCGAGACCAAAATATCCCCGCACCCGCTGGCTGGCTTGTAAATCACGCTTTTCTCGTCACTCCGTGACGTGTTCGGCTGAGGCTGTTCGCAAAGCGACCAGCCTCCCACCGTTAAGAGTGGCTTTTGTGTTTTTTGGGGCATTTAGGTCCCAGGTAACATTATGAAGTTTTAATACGATCAATCGGACCTATTATCAAGTTAGTGTATCAACTTTTGAACGAACTGCGCCCAGTACGTTTCCCAGCAATAAGCTGTTAAGTCGAGACGAACAGACAGACAGACACACAATTAAAGTCTGCAGGACCCTAGTACTGCGTACTCGGGGATAACTGATAATTTCAAGTGGCTATCAGTTGCAGGAAGCAGAAAATGTCAAGAGGTTTTTGAATCCGCTAAAACAATGATGTCAAGAATGAATTATCTAAAATACCGACTGTCAGTCAGAAGGCTACTATTTCATTTATACGCATTCGTTATTCTCCTCCGATTCATTCCAACAATAAAAGAAAATACGTGGAGCTCAATATGTTTATATAGCTCACTGGTAAAGCATGTACATATATATATCAAACGTTCAGGATTCACACACACATATACACAATACGCCCAGGGTTCTAGATGAGTAAATTAATGTGTTACCCCACCACCAGAACAGCGTAGTGTAGTTCATCTGTTTCTCCATCACCCAGCCGACGCGGCGACTCCTGGCGTGGTCCATTATAGTCCGGTTAAGATCACGTCGCTCTGCTTCGTGCATCTTCATCTCTTCATGCGTCTGCTTGAATGGTCAAACAAGCTCTCGCGAATTCCGTCTTCTGTCTCTGGGAAGACTCCTGTGAAAGTAATTCTTGAGTCAGTATTTCCATAGGCATAACACACACAGCAATTCACTCATCATTCACCCTGGGCTGTAATTACACTCTACATTCAACCACACGCACACGAATTCTTAAATAACTACTGTCAATACTAATATCAATTCCCATCCATGTCCGAGTTATTTATCCACACATTAACAACTATTCAGAATATCCAGATTAAGAACTAGTACAATGAACACTTAAGTTAACATAACAGCGAATATTAAGAATGATTATTCATAAACATACTAATGTTCCTTAGCGAAAACATATGAAAAATAGTTTACCTGAGCACGCGAGCAAAGAATCTTCCCCGACTTGCCGCTTACATGTTCAATGGGCAAGTGAAGCCAACAGCTTAGGTGACTGGCGACACAAGTCTAACAGCTCACCTTACAAAAAAAATGGACATTCAGGTTTTTCACCTGTTGCACGTGAGTGCGTGGAGACTCGGCTCTACAGGTAACAGTACAGGCCCCATAATCATGGTCCAACAGGCATGCGAATCAATAATAATGTCTTTCGCGATACGAATCTACTTCTGTCAATTAATGCATACTAATAACAGCATCATTTCATCATTAATTAAGTACTCATATTACATACATGTTCATACATAAAACCCATAAATGTCATATCTGACAGAGGATATTCACATAGTCATAGATGTTTTGTAGGAGACAAATCGGGTTTGATCCCTATGCTATGAATAACTTCGTGATAATTATGATGCTTTGCTGATCCCTCTCTCTTTCTCTTTTTCTTCCCCCCCCCCCCCTCTCTCTCTCTCTCTTTCTCTCTTTCTCTCTCTCTCTCTCTCTCTCTCTCTCTCTCTCTCTCTCTCTCTCTCTCTCTCTCTCTCTCTCTCGGTGGTCTGCCCTTACCACCAGAGAAGGACGCAAATTTCGGAGCTCCGCAACATTTGATAAGTATCTTCTCCTAAGCTACTATTGCCGACCAAAAATGTCACAAACGGGACTGCCACATCGCCTGGAACAGTTCCTGATCAACTTAGTGGACGAAGTTGGGCTATCTTCTTGGAAAATCCAGGGGGAAGGTGACAGTACAACAGTTGTTTTGAGGTTTGCTGGGCCGCCATCAGACCAAGCCAACATAGCTCACTACAGGAAGAAAAGCAGGTCACAAGTAAAGCGTGATGAAACAAGAAGAAAGAACTTCGTGCAACGCAAAGCAGCTGAAGCGGAACAGAACACAGCGTCATCCGCGGTAGAGGCCCCTGTCAACAATAGCCGTGCTTCTTCTACCCAGCACGTGCAGGATGTGCAAACCAGTGTCACTCACGCACCTGCCCACTGTGACACTGCAAGCTCAACCACGTGCGAGAATGTCAACCCTTTGGTGTGTAGTGCTGTGACGTCACAGACAGCAGACGACGGAACCACTACAGCTGAACTGGCAGCAACGGACCGTGAGTTTGAACCAGATGATGTCTACGACTTAGCCTCACACTGCTCAAAGAACGTGCGACTTAGAGAGAAACTGTTAAACAGAAAGAGGAACCGCACTCTCACAAAAGTAGTGTGCGAAAGAAAAGGTGGAAAGAAGACGCTGTTTGCAAGGGGAGACGACTACGTCCTGACATACGACTGCGAAACAGCACAGACAACGTCATTCCGAGAAGAGGAGGAAACGCCCCCGTGTGTCCGGCGTCTGCCCCAAGTCGACCGCAACGTCTTTAGAGAAGAAATCGACCATCTCACTACTGACCTTCATGTCGTGTCTACACTGGTACAGTGCTACCTCCGTGCCATGCCAGACTGACTGTTGTCGCTAAACTACAGGGCACACATATTTCATGTGTGTTTGTGACAAACCGCGATCAATATGGAACAATACCGCGATCGATATGGAACAATACCGCGATCGATATGGAACAATACCGCGATCGATATGGAACAATACCGTGTTCGAAACGGAAAAGTTATTTCCCGACTTGGATTACAAGTTGGATGCTTCGGACCGAATCACGATGCATTGTTTTTGTGTAACCAATATGTACACTGATGTTCGTGGATCGTTCGATTACCCAACCCCCCAGCACCCTTTTGCTATAAACAATATGAGTTTTCGCAAATAAACATTCTGATTCTGATTCTGATTCTCTCTCTCTCTCTCTCTCTCTCTCTCTCTCTCTCTCTCTCTCTCTCTCTCTCTCTCAAGCCAATCAAATGCAGAAATACCCTGAAGATTCTGGAAGAATACCAGTAGATTCCACTGGCTAAAAAATCAGTTATTGCGTATGTGGTAGGCATTTTCTTCCGGGTATCTTGAATAGCCAATGACGGAGCTTTCTGCTCCGTAAAAAAAAAACCACTGGTATCTCAAGCTCCCATTGGCCCAGTTTATAAATGTACTGTTATTGTCAAGAGAGCAAACTGAGTGAAGATTCTACAGTTTTGTCGTTCCATTTGTATCTGTGTGTCGCTTGTCTCTCTCTATTTCTCTGTCTCTGTCTCTCTCTGTCTCTCTGTCTCTCTCTCTCTCTTTCTCTCTCTCTCTGATCTGTCTATAAAATATTAATTAATTTATGTTTACTCTGACAATGCCCTCGGAATGAAAGAAAATCGGTTTATGTTTTTAAATTAGGTTTTATGTTGGCATACTTTGCTGAGACCAGCTCGGCGAGCCAGGATATTGACGTCTCGACGAAGACTGATCCCAGGGCCGAGGTGCACGAGACAGGTACCAACCGGGTGGGAACCAGCTGCGTTGTTGGATTGGTTTAAAATTGAAATTTGTTGTGAATTCAATGAATCACACCTTGCTGTTTGTTCTCACCCAGTTGTGTGGCACCCATTTTTGCTTAGTGCACCCCAGCCCAGGTTGTCAGTGTAGATCTTTTAGGTTCAGGCTGACAGACGGACTAAATGTTTATCTGATATTGCTTGACGCGACTTGTTCTTTCTTTCTGCAGATGAGTTTGGTTCAGGAGATGGTTGCTGTAATGATGACTATGCTGATGACCTTGACCCTGGGTTCGGTCTTCTGGCAGAGCCCCGTGTAGTGGTGACGATGCGAAGGTCATCTCTGTCTCTCAATTGCCCTGTGTCTGCTGAGCCGCAGTTCGGCAACCTCACCTACACATGGAGGAAAGATGACGAGGAAATTAGATCCAGGTAAAGTTTTCCTTATCCTTATCCTAAAGATGACGAGGAAATTAGATCCAGGTACAGTTGAAAACTTTGTGTTGCCAGATTCACACTAGGCTAATCTTCTTCTTCTTTTTCTTCTTCTTCAGCGTTCATGGGCTGAAACTCCTATGCACACTCATGTTGTTTTTGGCACAAGCGGGTTTTTACGTGTGTTACCGTTTTTACCCCGCCATTTTGACAGCCATATGCCGCTTTTGGGGGAGGCATGCTGGGTATTTTCGTGTTTCTATAAACCACCGAACTCTGACATGGATTACAGGATCTTTTTTGTGCGCACTTGGTCTTGTGCTTTCGTGTACACACGAAGGGGGATAAGTCACTAGCAGGTCTGCACATAAGTTGACCTGGGAGATCAGAAAAATCTCCACTCTTAACCCACTAGGCGCGGCTGGGATTCAAACCCACGACCTTCCGCTTTGTAGGCTGATGTCTTATCCTCTAGGCCACTGCACCAGTCTTGTATAATGAAGTGTCCGTTTTCCATTACTGCCAGGTCACCCCGAGGGCGACGCTACGTCTTCCAGAACGGCACGCTCCACATCCGCAAGGTTGTGCATCGCTCACGAGGAGCGACCCGAGTGTCCGACGATGGGATCTACGAGTGTTACATCGCCAACTCCTTGGGCACGGTTCTGGCGCAGAGAATACAGCTCGTCATTGCCAGTGAGTCTATATTACATACGCTATATGACATTTTACGCAGATCAAAACAGTCAGTGTTTCTCCGAGAGTGCATGGTCCAGGTGAACAATGATATCGTCAAGATCTGTGTAAAATTTAACATTTTGAATTTGATCAAAAATATAAATAACATTTATTTATCGATCGATTTTTGTTCGAATTTCATTTTTTCCGATTGAATGTACTACACAAACATGCACTCTTTTGTAGTCTCGGCGAAGTGCCTAAATATGAGTTTTTATCAGACGTCACATGGCTCAAATAAGAACAAGTCGCGTAAGGCGAAAATACAATATTTAGTCAAGTAGCTGTCGAACTCACAGAATGAAACTGAACGCAATGCCATTTTTCAGCAAGACCGTATACTCGTAGCATCGTCAGTCCACCGCTCATGGCAAAGGCAGTGAAATTGACAAGAAGAGCGGGGTAGTAGTTGCGTTAAGAAGGATAGCACGCTTTTCTGTACCTCTCTTTGTTTTAACTTTCTGAGCGTGTTTTTAATCCAAACATATCATATCTATATGTTTTTGGAATCAGGAACCGACAAGGAATAAGATAATAATAATAATAATAAAGATAGCTTATATAGCGCCGCTTCACAAATTTAACTATGCTCTTAGCGCTGTACATCGAGATATAACAATTTCAATAATATAAATACAAAGATGATATTATAATAATACACATTTACAAATATCACTCACGTGCATACATCCTCGTGCACACCACGCGCATACACACTCCCACTCATTAACAAGTGCTTCCATCCCCCTGCCACTGAGATGTTCATATACCCCCCTGGACAAGCTCACACCATGTCCGTCTCCTCTCTGGACTGTACATACACTCAGCAAGAAAAAAAAAGACTAAATGCAAATTTCATACAGAACCCTATAGCTCAATCAAAGCTGAAGCAACTATACAAAAAAGACACATTCAAACAACAAATCTAACTTCACCTCTAACAGTCTATAAAGATGGCAAGGACAATTTACAAGGATTCGCGAAAAAGGTGCGTTTTAAGGGAACTGCGGAAAGAGTCCTTAGAAGCAGAATGGCGAACGGAGGAAGGGAGAGAATTCCAGACAATGGCAGCCGCAGAAGCAAACGAGCGATTTCCAAAAGAAGGCAAGCTTCGCTCGAGAGTTTCCAGTTTGCGACTGTCAGATGAAAGTGTTTTTAAATTGATTTGGACAATTTAATTTTGATAATAATTTTTATATATTTAATTTTCAGAGCTTGTTTTTAATCCGAATATAACATATTTATATGTTTTTGGAATCAGCAAATGATGGAGAATAAGATAAACGTAAATTTGGATCGTTTTATAAATTTTTATTTTTTTTACAATTTTCTGATTTTTAATGACCAAAGTCATTAATTAATTTTTAAGCCACCAAGCTGAAATGCAATACCGAACCCCGGGCTTCGTCGAAGATTACTTGACCAAAATTTGAACCAATTTGGTTGAAAAATGAGGGCGTGACAGTGCCGCCTCAACTTTCACGAAAAGCCGGATATGACGTCATGAAAGACATTTATCAAAAAAATGAAAAAAACGTTCGGGGATTTCATACCCAGGAACTCTCATGTCAAATTTCATAAAGATCGGTCCAGTAGTTTAGTCTGAATCGCTCTACACAGACACACACACACACGCACACACGCACACACACACGCACATACACCACGACCCTCGTTTCGATTCCCCCTCGATGTTAAAATATTAAGTCAAAACTTGACTAAATATAAAAATGATTCGATGTTTATTTGATACAGACCTATTCATGCTCCTCCTCTCTGCCAGTTTTATTGGAAAGCCACAACTGACTTTTTGCCGGGTGAAATCTTCCGGTATCCTAGAAAGCTAACGGTTATCTCTGCACTCTATTGGCGCTCTCAACAAAGTTGGTTTAAATTGGGCCAATGGTAGCCTGAGATACTCTGTAGTTTTTTTTAACCAAGCGGAAATCTCCATCATTGGCTGATCAAGATACCCATAAGAAAATGCCCCCTCGTGCGCCAAAACTGATATTCTCCTGCAATTATTCGGGTATTTCTGCTTTTGACTGGCTTGTGGGAGAGAGATCTGATACCTGGTAGATTGCAGAAGGATACCAGTAGCAGGGGCGGATCTGGGTTTTGAAAGGGGGGGGTGCAAAGTTCTTTCTTTTTTTTTTGTATCTTATCAGCGAAGGCGCGAAGCGCCGAACCGATGGCGCGAAGCGCCAAGCATGCTAGGGGGGTCCGGGGGCATGCGCCCCCGGAATTTTTTTTTAAAAAGGAAGCAAAATTGTGCAATCTGGTGCAATCTGAGCCTGTAAAGTGCTATTTTCAGGTGATACATTTTTCTTCTTTTTTTTTCTTCTTTTTTTGTTTGTTTTTGTTTTGGTCCCGCTGGGGGGGGGGTGCAATTGCACCCATTGCACCCCCCCCCCCCCCAGATCCGCCCCTGCAGTAGATTCTACCAGGTCAAAAGTCAGTTCTGGGATACCATAAGCTTTTATCCCTCTCTATCTCTCCCTTGCTCTTTTATATCTCTCTCATGCTCTGAGCCTTTGCTCTCTCTCTCTCTCTCTCTCTCTCTCTCTCTCTCTCTCTCTCTCTCTCTCTCTCTCTCTCTCGATCTTAACTTTCTCTCCATTATTTGTCTCTGTGATAACTTTCTTTCTCTCTTTCTCTCTCTCTCTCTGTCTCTCTCTCTCTCTCTCTGTCTCGGTGTCACTCTCTCGCTCTCTCTCTCTCTCTCTCTTTGTTGATACTACAATTCATTCTAGTCACAAAGATCTAAGTGAGCTAGCAAGAGTCCTCCAAGAAAACATTGATCGATTGCTGGAATGGTCAGAACTAAACCATATGTCACTGAACCCAAATAAAACTAAATGCATGCTTCTAACCACTAGACAAAAACGACAAAATCTATCATCAAAATTTCCTAAACTACAAATACAAAATCAAGATGTAACTGAAGTTGATAACCATAAGGTTTTGGGAATAACCATTGATAATAATCTGTCTTGGTCAAAACATTTAGATACACTTTGTAAAAATACTTCTAAAAAAATATATCAGTTATCAAAAATTAAACACTTTCTAGACCTACGCACACGGAAACTGTTTTTTCAGGCATATATTCAATCAACTATTGATTATGCGTCCACAGTGTGGGACTCTGCATGTGCATACACTTTGAAACACTTGTGCTCTTTACATAGACGAGCTGTAAAATTAATTCTTTTAAAAAATGCATCTCTCTCTATGTCTGATTATAAAAAATTAAAGATTCTTCCTATCAAATCACGATTCATCTATAACAAAGGTGTAATGATGCATAGAATTATGTCAGGGAATGCACCTACATTCATTGCCTCAGATTTCAAACTGAATAATTCAATAAAACTAAACAAATGAATTACCCCAACCCCTAGAATTGACCTTTACAAATCAAGTCTTTCTTATTCTGGCGCCTTATTGTGGAACTCCATTCCTGATTTAATTAAAATGCAATTCAGTGAAACTTCCTTCAAAGAAATGTATATGCTGTTTCTCTTGGAAACAAGTAAATAATTATGTGATAATAATACATCATTGCTTGATATTCATAATGCATTTTGAATGTCTTTTTAACTGTTTGACATGTTAATTATATACATTGTATTGTAATTAACTTAACTTCTATTTCTTCTTGTTATTAATCGAGTTACCCTCAATGGGCGAGGGCCGGACGAAAAAAAGCATGTATATTTTGCTTATTCTGTTACCCTCGATAAATAAATAAAGTTCAAAGTTCAAAGTTCTCTCTCTATTTTTTTCTCTCTCTCTCTCTGTCACTCTCTCTCTCTCTCTTTCTCTCTCCGTTTGTGTGTGTGTGTGTGTGTCTCTCTCTTTGTCTCTCTCTCTCTCTCTCTCTCTCTCTCTCTCTCTCTCTCTCTCTCTCTCTCTCTCTCTCTCTCTCTGTCTCTGTGTGTGTGCGTGAGTGTGTGTCTCTCTCTCTCTTTCTGTGTGTGTGTGTGTCTCTCTCTCTCTCTCTCTCTCTCTCTCTCTCTCTCTCTCTCTCTCTCTCTCTCTCTCTCTCTTGTCACTTGATTCAAATGGATGATAAACGACTTCCGAAACAGGCATACAATCTGCTTTTAACTTTGGACATTAACCGAAAGGAGTGTTGGGTATCTGATATTCGATTGATATTGTCAAAAAACATGTTTTTATTTCGTCTGGTTTCAATACGGTGTTATGGGCGGGGATGTAGCTCAGTCGGTAGCGCGCTGGATTTGTATCCAGTTGGCCGCTGTCAGCATGAATTCGTCCCCACGTTCGGCGAGAGATTTAATGCTCAGAGTCAACTTTGTGTGCAGACTCTCCTCGGTGTCCGAACACCCCCGTGTGTACACGCAAGCACAAGACCAAGTGCGCACGAAAAAGATCCTGTAATCCATGTCAGAGTTCGGTGGGTTATAGAAACACAAAAATACCCAGCATGCTTCCTCCGAAAACGGCGTATGGCTGCCTAAATGGCGGGGTAAAAAAACCGGTCATACACGTAACATTCCACTCGTGCAAAAAAAAAACACGAGTGTACGTGGGGGTTACAGCCCACGAACGCAGAAGCAGAAGAAGAAATAGGGTGTTGAAAACATAAACATGTTTTTGCGCGTATTTAAGTAAAATTAATGGATATATATGTTTAAGCAGGAGTGGGCCGAAACATGAGTTTGTTTAAAAGATGGTCATAGTTTTTATTGTATATTTAAGGATATGTTGTGAGTTGAATTGTATATATTTCAAATGTTATTATTTATTGTTTTTGAGTTTCGCTAGCCTAGTTTAGATAATGGAAATTTGAAAAGGGACAGCAATTGTGTTACAGCTCGTGATTGCATTTTTGCGGCAATGTGGAAGAGAACAAACACCGCTTTTTATTACATTGTCCATTGTATTCTGATTTGAGAATGAGATTTCTTTATAGTTTTGGAAATATGCCACTTTCTTCAGTTGTAAAATGGAGAGACTCCATACGGTGTAGATCCCTTGCAAAATGTATGTATTAATATGTGATCAGACGAATACATTTGTTTTCATAGGTTGAATATGTTGATGTTTAATGTTTCCTAAGTACAAGTATGTATCAGCAAATTTTTTCCACATATATTTCATGTTTCTGGGTGTTTTTTCCTCGTGTTTAACAAAAAAATTCTTCCCCCTAAATTTTCAATCTCCCGTCCCCCTCGGTTTTTATATGAGTCTGTGGCCTTTGTACATTAAACCATTCTGAGTTCTGAGAGTTCTCTGTTATCCCTGTAACCTTCCTCTGTCTGTCTCTGTCACCATTGCAAAATCTAGACATCTCCGCGCTAAGAAAAGGAGGACTGCTAAACAGGTTCATGTTTTATGAATTAGTGTTAGGAAACGCTGCCGTTGCTGAACTTTGGTTCAGTTTTGTGTGTTGCATGACAGTTGACTTATTTGTACTTTGTGGGAAAGTACCGATATTATATTTTGTAAACACAATATTTATGTTTGGACGAGAATGCAGGTGAACTTTCTAATCCTGTCAAAACAAGTTGTTTACCACGTTGTTTTGAGTCGTGGGTTTGTGACGTTCGCTCGGATTAAGTGCGTCGGCGCTTTTGATGTACGTCACAGAGAATGTCACTATTCTAGTCCATGGACAGTTCATCTAATTGTTTATATAGCATTGAAAAGTTAAAGTAGAAAGTAATCTGATACCAATTAAAATGATCGGAAGAATCTCCTCTAGTGTAATCCGATACGCACATTTTGATAATGACCGTAACAGCTCGGGACCAGACTTTTTCAAAACCAATTTATTGTGAAATTCCACAGTTCATATGGAGGCTTATAAACTCTAGCTCCAAAGTTAAGCAATCTTTTGTTTAAATGAACACATTTATGACTGTGTGTAATAAATGAGCTTTATCTCATATTCTAAGCATGTCCAACTGGTTTTCAATGAGTACATAATCACGATTTCCAAAGGGGGTTGTCACTTAGGCAAAACACACATTTTGGTAATTGATTTTTGTCAATGGTATGGTATGGAGAAGAAAAAAACTGATTCACTGAGGTGGTAGATGGTTGGAACTGCATTTGTAAGGCAGTTACAGATTGGCGTGTTTGTGTAACTGCATGCTGCTGACATCTTACAAAACAACTGTAACGTACAATATTCGGCTGGATGCTTCGTACGGATGTTCAACAATCTGAAAATAGTAACGTCATTAGGTGACATTATTCAGTGTGTAGGAGGCTTAGTTTGCACACCAACATCCACCCTAAAGGTTGTTTAAGGCCACATTAATGTCAGCAAGTGTAAGGATGGAGTCCCGCGTACCCTCATCGTGCTTCTTCTTCTTCTTCTGCGTTCGTGGGCTGAAACTCCCTCGTACACTCGTGTTTTTGCACGCATGGATTTAACGTGTATGACTGTATTTTACCCCGCCATTTTGTCCCGCAGTGGGGTACTGCGGTTATGAAATTAAAGGCCCCTCCTGTTTTTGGAACCGCAGGAGCTTTCTAGTTTGCTGTTAGGTAGATTTTTGGTTCCTCTTTCCTGTCATGCTCTCTTTTTCTTCATGAATTCTTTTCTTTTTTCTGCCTTCTTGCTCATTCACCTGTATTTTTTCCAAAAATCTCTTCTCTTGCCGCTTGTCTCGCGATTCATGTATAGTTTAATCTGTTAGTGTTCTGATGTAAGTCCAGCAGTAGATAGGTTAAGCCTATTTTAACATACTGGAAACTGGTAATCTTCCAGTAGGTATTAATTTAGTTTTACTAAAGCCTGCTGGGACACAAGTAATGGGTTAGTGCATTTGTAAACAGGAATCGCTTGACAAGTGGCCCCCTTCATCCCCCCTTCCTCGTCCTGATATGGCTCTGCGTAGTCGGCTGGACGTTAAGCAACAAATAAACAAACAAACCCCGCCATTTTGGAAGCCATACACCGCTTTCGGAGGAAGCATGCTGGGTATTTTTGTGTTTTTATAACCCACTGAACTCTGACATGGATTACAGGATCTTTTCAGTGTGCACTTGGTCTTGTGCTTGCGTGTACACACGAAGGGGGATAAGGCACTAGTAGGTCTGCACAAAAGTTGACCTGGGAGATCGGAAAAATCTCCACCTTAACCCACCAGGCGCGGCCAGGATTCGAACCAACAACCTCCCGCTTTGGAGGCCGGCGTCTTACCACCAAACCATTGTGCCCGTCACATCATCGTGCAATTTCTAGGAAGGCTGCTTTGCCTTGGACTTTACAACTGCAGAGGATGGTGTCAAATATGATCATGCAAGAATCGTAACCTTTTGGCACAAGTTTATTTGCGCAAAGCAGAGATGATGAGCTATTATATTTCTTCCTGGGATTGGTTGCAAGCAGATATTATTATTCTCACCTTTCTACTCATGTTTACATTCTTACTGGCCAAAATTCTAGGTTTACAATATCTCAAAATACTGAAAATGAAATTAGTGCAGACAGTCATACAAACCCGTTGAAATTGGTTGTCTTGACCGACATAAGATTTAACACTATTGTGACTAGCACTGCCACGGCGTTAACGTCCTGCCTGCCCAAGCTTGCCACCAAGAAACTTCCCAAAAATCAGTAACTGTAAAGAAATCTGTCTAGCAAGCTTGAATTAAGTCCAATCACCACCAAATTTTGTGTACTAATTCAAAAATGGATGCCCAGTTCTGTCGTGCTATTTATAAGTTTGTCACGCGATTTGTTTTAGCAAAGGGGGGTGAAAGGGGGATAATTTGTGTTTTTTAACGTTTTTTTGTGTGTGTTTTATTTTCCACTGCTTTTTTTAAAAGTTATTTTTTAACAGAAAGTATTATAAATATTGTTATAACCAAACAAGGTGTAAAACCTATGAATTAGCTGAAATATTGTTAACATTGTACACAGAAATAAGGAGACAGTACAAAGAAAAAAACAAGCAAATCACGCATTCACTCACAGCATCCTGACTCAAATGAAACA
This sequence comes from Littorina saxatilis, assembly GCF_037325665.1. Classification (NCBI taxonomy): domain Eukaryota; kingdom Metazoa; phylum Mollusca; class Gastropoda; order Littorinimorpha; family Littorinidae; genus Littorina; species Littorina saxatilis. The sequence goes on from NC_090261.1 coordinate 62,133,809, forward strand.
AAACTGTAACACTCACCAAATGATGTCTAGGTAATCCATATGGAATATAAGTCACATTTTCACAACAAAGTACCAACTGTACACCTATGAACAATTCCAAAAGGATTTGAAGGCTCCAGCCATCCATTGTTATCAGTGCTGCCACGCCCCCATAGCTCCTGCACGATTCGATATATATGTTCGTCTAGCAGTATCACCGCCTACCACGTGTAGTTTGCCGACTCGTACTAGCAACAACGGGACTGTTTCTTCCTCAATATCACTGCTATTATCGCTTTCTTGAGGCTAAAACGACACGATGTATCATGATCTACAGGATCCTCAAGATCCAACATCCGGAGAATCTCCTCCCGTGACAAGGCTCGCCTTCGATTCATTTTTTTTTGTTCGAAAACACCACGCAAATCTGCACTAATTTGATCAAGCCGGAAGAGAAAACCACGTGTATCAAGGGAAACAACTCAATTTATTGCAATCTTCAAAAACCGGGAAGCAATCACGAGTCTTGTACCTTGTATGACTGGTACTGAAAAATGCGCGTCCCGTCCATGTGCGTGTCAGCGCGGTTACTGATTTATCAGTGTCCCGTCGCGAAAGTGTCATGTGTTTTAGACTTGTTTTCCGGCTTTGCACTTTTTTTGTGTCTATATGTTCTGAAAGTGCTTTTATGTGATTTTATTTCGTACACGAGCCAAAAGAAACATTTCTGTTTCTTGCACTCAGATAATCAAGTTTTATTGAATTGAATTGCATAGAATTTTTTTGAACAGACTGACAGTTTTCTGTGAGAGCGAGGATTCGCACTGGCAGAGAAATGGGGATTGTAATTTAATACAGATGGCACTACTGCTGGTTAATACTACATGCAGCAATTTGTTTTAATCATTCTGAGTTGAGTAAAAGGGATAGAGAGAGAGAGAGGGGAGGGGAGTGTTGATGGACTGAGGTCCATTTCCGTATCCAGGTTTTAGACTTGTGTTTTGCATATACACATGGGAGGCTACGCTGAGCTAGCTCCTCCTCATTCATGAGTTGTGTCCCTTGTCGTCTTCGAGAGTAAAGATGTCGGAACTAGAAGCCTCGAGTCTGTCCTTTGTTTGTCTGTTCAAGACAAGTTAACATGGTGGCAGCGTAAATAACACCTGAAGTGAAAAGACAAGAGCAACCCACGAACTACGAGAAGATGGCCGAAGCGGTGAGTCCTTTTCGACAGCCCCCCTCTCTTGATCTGTCCGACGATAATCTGGCAGAATCATTTCGCACGTGGCGGCGGCAGATGGATTTTTACATGAGAGCTTCCGGTGCGTCGGAAAAGCCGAAAAAGACACAGACTGCCATTATTCTACACTGCGCTGGTCCCCAGGTTCAAGAAGTGTTTGAACATTTTGTATTTGATGAAAATGACGACAAGGAGGACCCCATCAAAGTGTTAGGCAAGCTACATGAGTTCTGTAGCCCTCAAACGAGTGAGGTCATTGAAACCCACCGATTTTGGAATGTCTCATACAGAGCACCTTTCGATGCGTTCCTCACTGACCTGCGCACCAGGGCAAAATTGTGCAATTTCGGTGCAATGAGAGACAGGATGATAAGGGACAAGATTGTGTTCTCCGTCACCGGCAAAGTGCAAGAGCTACTTCTTCGAGAAAGACAGCTAGATCTACAGAAAGCTGTTGACATTTGTCGGGTATTTGAACTGACAGCAAAGCAAACAAAAGAGATGTCAGAAGCCTCTGCACATGTAGACAAAGTGACAAAGGACAAAGACAATCTTCCAAACGAATCAAACACTGACTCACAGAGAAAAAGAGGGGGGGGATGACAGAGATAGCAGAGCGTTTGTGCAGGACTGCAATTTTTGTGGTCGATCACATGAGAGGAAGAAAACAAGTTGCCCAGCATGGGGGAAAGTCTGCAGCAAGTGTTCAAGGCGAAACCATTTCAGTATAAAATGCCGCAGCGTCAACGCCATTGAAGCAAACAGGTCTACAGAGACTGTGAACGAAGAAAGAGACCAGCAGTATCTGGCTGCTGTAACATCAAAGAACAAACAGAGAGTGACAGCCTTGATGCGTATCAACGACTGCGAAGTTCGTTTCCAGCTGGACAGCGCAGCAGATGTGAACACTATTTGTGCAAGATATGTGAAAAAGACGCAAGTATCACCAGTGAAACACAGTCTTACAATGTGGAACGGTACTGTTGTGCAGCCTTTGGGTGAGGCTGTGTTGGACATTGTGAATCCCAAGACAGGTGTCTCAGCCAGTGTGCGTTTCACTGTGGTGGAGAACAGTTTCAGCTGTTTGTTAGGTGTGTCGACCATACAGGAACTGGGACTGATAACAGTCAACCGTGGTGCATTCATTGCCAGTGTTACAGCAGACACGTTAGGTGACCTGGGAGAAGCATCACTGCGAGTCGACCCACAAGCAAAACCAAAAGTCCTGCCATGCCGCCGAATTCCATTGGCATTGCAAGAAGAAGTTCACCAGCAAATAAACAAGCTTGTCAAACGAGGGGTGCTGCTGCGCGTTGAGGAACCTACTGCCTGGGTCAGTCAAATGGCAGTTACTCGTAAAGACAGCGATGGCTCTCTTCGTATTTGCATTGACCCCCAGCCCTTGAACGCTGCGCTCATGAGAGAGCACTTCAAACTCCCAACGCTTGATGATGTCCTGCCCAGCCTGCAGAACGCAAAAGTGTTCACAAGACTTGATGTGAAGGAGGCATTTTGGCATGTGCGTCCGGACGAGCCGTCGAGTCTGTTGACGACCATGATCACACCTTTTGGCAGGTACCGATGGTCCAGACTGCCGTTTGGCCTCTCGGTAAGCAGCGAGATTTTCCAGAAGCGACTCACTGAGGCTTTGGATGGACTTGATGGAGTTGTCTGCGTAGCTGATGACATCGTCGTCGTGGGTCGTGGCGGCGACAAGAGTGAAGCTGGAAAGGACCATGACAAGAATCTTAACGATCTGCAAAAGAGACACATCAAGCTGAATGACAAGAAGGCTGAAGTCTGGAAAGACGAAATCACGTTCATGGGTCACCGTATTTCGTCAACAGGTAAATGATCCAACCAGATCGACAGCAGTAAAGATGGCCTTGGGGCAGCAATTCTGCAAGACGGCAGGCCCCTGGAGTACGCTTCAAGAGCTCTGAGTCCGGCTGAGAAGAACTGGGCCCAGATTGAAAAAGAGACACTCTCTTTAGTGTTTGGCTTGGAGCAGTTGACCAGTATACCTTTGGTCGCAAAGTTCGTGTCCAGAATGACCACAAACCGCTAGCAGCCATCCTCAGAAAGCCGCTGAGTCAAGCTTCGCGGAGGATACAAGCTCTCATGATGAGACTCCATCGATACGACATTGCCTTCAACTACGTACCTGGAAGTCAGCTCTTTATTGCTGATACACTGAGCAGGGCGTACCTTCCAGACCCTGGAACGGATGTGCGAGTTTTTGCCATCAACTCGCTAATGGACATGCCTGACAGAACAAGGGAAGAGGTGAGAGAAGCGACGCAGAATGACCCAGATCTTCAGACACTGCTACATGTCATCAGAAACGGATGGCCTGAGAGGAAAGAAGATGTTCCTGAGCCAATCAGACTGTATTTTGACATCCGTGACACCCTCGGAGAACAGCGTGGTATTCTTCTGAAAGGAGAGAGAGTCCTGATTCCCAGAGCCATGAGAGGAGAAATGAAGAGGAGATTACACGCAGCTCATTTGGGATATGACAGCATGCTGAGGCGGGCCCGGGAACTACTGTATTGGCCAGCCATGGCCAAGGACATCAAAGACGTGGCAGATCACTGTGAACCGTGCCAGCAGATGAAGCCAGAGAACCAAAAAGAGACGCTGACACAGCACAGTGACGGGAATGCACCATGGATGAAGATCGGGATAGACCTCTTTGATCTCGATGGACGTCAATATCTGGTGACAGTGGACTATTTCACTTCTTTCATCGAAGTGGATCAGCTGAAAGGTACCACTGCGAGTGATGTGATCGTGAAACTGAGAGTTTTGTTTGCACGTTACGGTATTCCAGCTGAACTGATATCTGACGGTGGTCCCCAGTTTACTGCTGCAGAATTTCAGTCCTTTGCCAGTCGTTGGGGCATTACTCATACAATGTCGTCGCCTCTATACCCTAAAGCAAACGGCAAAGCAGAAGCGGCAGTGAAGACGATCAAACACATGATGATGAAATGCCTTCAGGACAATACAAACGTCTACGATGCGCTTTTGGAGCTGCGCAACACCCCACAGCAGGACACGGAGCTGAGCCCTACTCAACTGATGTTTGGGCGGCTGACAAGGTCGAGACTGCCTGCAGCTACGAACAAGCCAGTAAGCAAGACGCAGACACGGAAGGCGAGGCAGAAGCGACAGAGGAGGCGTCGGTCAGTAAAGCAGAGCTACGATAGAGCTGCCAAGGATTTGACCCCGCTATCAAATGGACAGCCAATCTACTACAAGCATCGTGAAGGACAAAGATGGCAGAAAGAGACGGTACAACGCGAGCATTCGAATCGATCTTACATTGTTGAGAGTAGAAGTGGAGCAACTTACAGAAGAAACAGATCACACATTTGCCCTACAAAGATTCAGCCAGAGCCTGTACCTGAAGTGCAACAGAATGATGAAGAACACCAAGTGGTAACTGTCCCTGACAACACAGAAACAGCACTACAACCTACCCAGGATCTGAGACCTGTCGACGTTCCTGCAGAAGTGTCAACCATACCAGTGCGTCCTCAGCGAGCCCGCAAGAAACCATCCTGGATGATTGACTATGACACAACCTAAAGAGAACAATTCTGTGTTGCAAGTGCACAAGACAGTGATATTGAGAACAATTGAAAACAAAGGAGTGACATAAACACTGGGACAAATCAGAGTGATCTGTGTGTAGGAAGAAAACTGTTAGATGGAAGTTTTTAATTTTGTTCATGATTATTTAATCTTCTGTTTTCCTTTTGTTTTGTTTTGGTTTTTGTTGGTCCGTTCGTTGTAGTTTTTATCTCACAATCAGTAAATATTAATGATTTACTTTGCAAAATCAACATACTGTATTGACCATGAGAAAGGGGGATAGTGAGGTGAATTTGCATAAGTATGCAAACAGTTCTAATTTTACTTTGAGCATTGCGTTTTGCCAGACGTTTGTTTACGTATTGTTATTTGCAAGTTTGAATCTTGTTATGTTGGTAAAAGTACAGTAGGTCTTCAGCAAGGGCATGCTGATTCAGTGATTGAGTTTTTAATTTGCATTGTTTTTATTCTTCATTGTATTTTGTTTTGTTACCAAAGTAACTTGTTGAAAGTGAAGGGGATGTTGATGGACTGAGGTCCATTTCCGTATCCAGGTTTTAGACTTGTGTTTTGCATATACACATGGGAGGCTACGCTGAGCTAGCTCCTCCTCTATCATCAGTTGTTTCCCTTGTCGTCTTCGAGAGTAAAGATGTCGGAACTAGAAGCCTCGAGTCTGTCCTTTGTTTGTCTGTTCAAGACAAGTTAACAGGGAGGGAGATAGAGAGAGAGACTCAGACTCAGACTCAGAACTTTATTACAAAAAGATAAAGGTTTTAGGCAAAGCCTATTCTTCCAACATGTCCTTTATACAACACACAAAGACAGACGCACATAACAAATAAAAATTCAATCATATAAGATATAGAAATACATTGTATGTATTGCAAGAGAGGGGAGGGGAGGGAGATAGAGAGAGAGAGGGGAGGGGAGGGAGATAGAGAGAGAGAGGGGAGGGGAGGGAGATAGAGAGAGAGAGGGGAGGGGAGGGACAGAGAGAGAGAAAGATATTGTGTGTGTGTGTGCGTGCGTGCGTGTGTGTGCAAGCATGTGTGTGCATGCATGCATGCATGCGTGCGTGCATGCGTGTGTGTGTGTGCGCGTGCATGCATGTGTGTGTGTGTGTGTGCATGCGCGTATGTTTATGATATACAGATAAATTTCAGAGCGATTCTTAATTCTTAGTTAATGTGTTGCATTTTCCGTTTTAAACTTACCACCACTGTGTTCTTAGAATTTTTTCAATTAAGGATACAGTGACACCCCCCCCCCCCCCTGAATTAAGACTTCCCCCTTTTTAAGACCTTGATTTTTCAGATTTTCTGTTCATGATATCTGTAAATTTACCCTTATTTGAGGACTTTTTCACCCCCCGCGGGTTAGGGGGAAGGATTTACCCCTCCCTGGTCCCCCCGCGGGTTAGGGGGAAGAATTTACCCGATGCTCCCCAGCATGTCGTAAGAGGCGACTAACGGATTCTGTTTCTCCCCCCGCGGGTTAGGGGGAAGAATTTACCCGATGCTCCCCAGCATGTCGTAAGAGGCGACTAACGGATTCTGTTTCTCCCACCGCGGGTTAGGGGGAAGAATTTACCCGATGCTCCCCAGCATGTCGTAAGAGGCGACTAACGGATTCTGTTTCTCCCCCCGCGGGTTAGGGGGAAGAATTTACCCGATGCTCCCCAGCATGTCGTAAGAGGCGACTAACAGATTCTGTTTCTCCTTTTACCCTTGTTAAGTGTTTCTTGTATATAATAATTATAGTCAATTTTTTTAAAGATTTTTAGTCAAGCAGTATGTAAGAAATGTTAAGTCCTTTGTACTGGAAACTTGCATTCTCCCAGTAAGGTAATTAATACATTGTACTACGTTGCAAGCCCCTGGAGCAATTTTTTGATTAGTGCTTTTTGTGAACAAGAAACAATTGACAAGTGGCTCTATCCCATCTCCCCCCTTTCCCCGTCGCAATATAACCTTCGTGGTTGAAAACGACGTTAAACACCAAATAAAGAAAGAAAGAAACACCAAATAAAGAAAGCGGACTTTTTCCTTTTTCAGAACTGATTTTATGAGATTTTTGGAGGTCTTAAAAGGGGGTTTCACTGTAACGGAACTCTATCTGTGTTTTCATTGTAAATTAACTACAGTGGAACCCCTCTTTTAAGACTCCCTCCCTTTTAAGACCCTGTTTTCTTAGACTGTCTATTCATAACCTGTGTAAATCTACCTCCTTTTTATATTTAGTCAAGTTTTGACTAAATATTTTAACATCGAGGGGGAATCGAAACGAGGGTCGTGGTGTATGTGCGTGTGTCTGTCTGTGTGTGTGTGTGTGTAGAGCGATTCAGACTAAACTACTGGACCGATCTTTATGAAATTTGACATGAGAGTTCCTGGGTATGAAATCCCCGAACGTTTTTTTCCTTTTTTTGATAAATGTCTTTGATGACGTCATATCCGGTTTTTCGTGAAAGTTGAGGCGGCACTGTCACGCCCTCATTTTTCAACCAAATTGGTTGAAATTTTGGTCAAGTAATCTTCGACGAAGCCCGGACTTCGGTATTGCATTTCAGCTTGGTGGCTTAAAAATTAATTAATGACTTTGGTCATTAAAAATCTGAAAATTGTAAAAAAAAATAAAAATTTATAAAAACGATTCAAATTTACGTTTATCTTATTCTCCATCATTTGCTGATTCCAAAAACATATAAATATGTTATATTCGGATTAAAAACAAGCTCTGAAAATTAAATATATAAAAATTATTATCAAAATCAAATTGTCCAAATCAATTTAAAAACACTTTCATCTTATTCCTTGTCGGTTCCTGATTCCAAAACCATATAGATATGATATGTTTGGATTAAAAACACGCTCAGAAAGTTAAAACAAAGAGAGGTACAGAAAAGCGTGCTATCCTTCTTAGCGCAACTACTACCCCGCTCTTCTTGTCAATTTCACTGCCTTTGCCATGAGCGGTGGACTGACGATGCTACGATTATACGGTCTTGCTGAAAAATGGCATTGTGTTCAGTTTCATTCTGTGAGTTCGACAGCTACTTGACTAAATATTGTATTTTCGCCTTACGCGACTTGTTAAGACCTTGTTTTCTCAGATTTGTGGAGGTCGTAAAAGGGGGGGTTCCACTGTAACGTAACTCTTATCTGTGTTTTCCAGGTGTGGGAAAGACGTTTACCAAGGAGCCAAGTAACGGCAGCGTGGTGGTGGGGGAAACCTTCTACCTGCCCTGTCAGATTCACGCCTCTCCTCCAGATCTGATGGTCGTCTGGCAAAGGGGCGGGGCTCTGCTCAAAGTCGAAAACAAGTCAGTTAATTGCGTGTGTTGTTTGTTGATTTTACTGTGGGTATCTCTCTCTCTCTCTCTCTCTCTCTCTCTCTCTCTCTCTCTCTCTCTCTCTCTCTCTCTCTCTCCCTCTCTCTCCCTCTCTCTCTCTCCCTCCTCTCTCTCTCCCTCCTCTCTCTCTCTCTCTCTCTCTCTCCCTCTCCCTCCTCTCTCTCTCCTTCTCTCTCCCTCTCTCTCTCTCCCTCTCCTCTCTCTCTCTCTCTCTCTCCCTATCTCTCTCTCTCTCTCTCTCTCTCTCTCTCTCTCTCTCTCTCTCTCTCTCTCTTTTCTCTCATCTCCCAAGTTAACCAAGGACCGAAGGACGATACTACACTACAAAAGGAAACGCCATTTTAAGACCCTAAAAAATCTGAGAAAATCAGGTCTTAAACAGAAGGCCAGTCTTAAAATATGGGGTTTGTTTGTTTGTTCGTTCATGGGCTGAAACTCCCACGGCTTTTACGTGTATGACCGTTTTTACCCGACCATTTAGGCAGCCATACGCCGCTTTCGGAGGAAGCATGCTGGGTATTTTCGTGTTTCTATAACCCACCGAACTCTGACATTGATTACAGGATCTTTTTCGTGCACACTTGGTCTTGTGCTTGCGTGTACACACGGGGGTGTTCGGACACCGAGGAGAGTCTGCACACAAAGTTGACTCTGAGAAATAAATCTCTCGCCGAACGTGGGGACGAACTCACGCTGACAGCGGCCAACTGGATACAAATCCAGCGCGCTACCGACTGAGCTACATCCCCGCCCAAAATAGGGGGTAACTTTATAGAGGTTATAAACAGAAAATGTGAGAAAACAGGCTCTTGAAAGGGAGGGAGTCCCAAGTTAACCAAGAACCATACTACAGTATAGTGGAACCGCCATATTAAGACCCACAAAAATCTGAGAAAATCAGGTCTTAAACAGAAGACCAGTCTTAAAATAGGGGTTATGAAACAGACTGCTTAACCCCCCGCAGTTAGGGGGAAGAATTTACCCGATGCTCCCCAGCATGTCGTATCAGGCGACTAACGGATTCTGTTTCTCCTTTTACCCTTGTTAAGTGTTTCTTGTATAGAATATAGTCAATGTTTGTAAAGCTTTTAGTCAAGCAGTATGTAAGAAATGTTAAGTCCTTTGTGCTGGAGACTTGCATTCTCCCAGTAAGGTAATATATTGTACTACGTTGCAAGCCCCTGAAGCAATTTTTTTGATTAGTGCTATTGTGAACAAGTCGCTCTATCCCACCCACCCACCCCCCCCCCCCCTTTCCCCGTCGCGATATAACCTTTGTGGTTGAAAACGACGTTAAACACCAAATAAAGAAAGAAAGAACAGAGGTTTTGAACAGAAAATCTGCTTATGTCCAACATAGGTCAAACATACAATATGTAAATATATTGAGAAAAAAAAAGAAAAAAACAAGTCGCGTAAGGCGTAATTACTACATTTAGTCAAGCTGTGGAACTCACAGAATGAAACTGAACGTAGTCCGCCGCTAGTGCAAAAGGCAGTGAAAGTGACGAGCCTGTTTGGCGCGGTAGCGGTTGCGCTGTGCTTCATAGCACGCTTTACTGTACCTCTCTTCGTTTTAACTTTCTGAGCGTGTTTTTAATCCAAACATATCATATCTATATGTTTTTGGAATCAGGAACCGACAAGGAATAAGATGAAATAGTTTTTAAAACGATTTTGGAAATTTAATTTTGATCATAATTTTTATATTTTTAATTTTCAGAGCTTGTTTTTAATCCAAATATAACATATGTATATGTTTTTGGAATCAGAAAATGACGAAGAATAAGATGAAATTGTTTTTGGATCGTTTAATAAAAAAATAATTTTAATTACAAGTTTCCGATTTTTAATGACCAAACTCACTCATTAGTTTTTAAGCCACCAAGCTGAAATGCAATACCAAACCCCGGCCTTCGTCGAAGATTGCTTTGCCAAAATTTCAATCAATTTGATTGAAAAATGAGGGTGTGACAGTGCCGCCTCAACTTTTACAAAAAGCCGGATATGACGTCATCAAAGGTATTTATCGAAAAAAAGAAAAAAACGTCCGGGGATATCATACCCAGGAACTCTCATGTCAAATTTCATAAAGATCGGCTCAGTAGTTTAGTCTGAATCGCTCTACACACACACACAGACAGACAGACAGACACACACACACACACACATACACCACGACCCTCGTCTCGATTCCCCCCTCTATGTTAAAACATTTAGTCAAAACTTGACTAAATGTGAAAAGGAACAGCTAGGCTCTTAAAAGGGAGGAAGTCTGAAATCTGGGGGGGGGGGGGGGGTCTTCTTCTTCTCTTCTTCTTCTGCATTCGTGGGCTGAAACTCCCACGTACACTTGTGTTTTTTGCACGAGTGGAATTTTACGTGTATGACCGTTTTTTACCCCGCCATTTAGGCAGCCATACGCCGTTTTCGGAGGAAGCATGCTGGGTATTTTCGTGTTTCTATAACCCACCGAACTCGGACATGGATTACAGGATCTTTTTCGTGCGCACTTGGTCTTGTGCTTGCGTGTACACACGGGGGTGTTCGGACACCGAGGAGAGTCTGCACACAAAGTTGACTCTGATAAATAAATCTCTCGCCGAAAGTGGGGACGAACTCACGCTGACAGCGGCCAACTGGATACAAATCCAGCGCGCTACCGACTGAGCTACATCCCCGCCCTGGTGGGGGGGGGGGGGGGGGGGGGGGGGTTCCACTTCTTCTTTTTCTTCAGCGTTTGACAGTTAAAGAGGGGTTCCACTGTAACAGTATGATGTCCCGTGTTCCAGCCCCAGGTACGTGGTGACCAAAGACGGACTGCTGATCGTGGACGCCCAGGTGGAGGATCGTGGGACTTATCAGTGTCTGGTGACCAACAAGAACTTCTTCCCCTTCGTCAACGACAACAGCTCCTCTCCGCCGCAGTGGCGCATCAGTCGGCCTGCCACGCTGTATGTCACTGAAAGTGAGTATTTCAGAGCAAAATTCCATCATCATCGGGGGGGGGGGGGGGGGGGGGGGGGGGGGGGGGGGGTAGCTCAGTTGGTAGAGCAATGGACTTGTGATCATAAGGTTGCAGGTTCGAATCCGGGCCAGGCCGGACACGGGTCAGCTTTATGTGCAGACTCAGAGACGGTATCCATGTTCCACCTCTGTGTTACCACTGTGGCACGTAAAAAAACACCTCTGTCATTCTGCCTTAAGTGCAGGTGGCTGATTACACCTAAACTGGCATACACGTGGGTAGCGCGACTCTGTTGCTGCTAGCTTTCCACTGGAGGAAGCGACCCGAATTTCCCAGCAATCGGACAATACAGTCATGAAAATGAAATTTACAAAAATGAAAATCATCATCATCGCTCTCTTCCTTACTCCCCCCCCCCCCCTCCCCCCCAAGACTCTGTTCTTAGACTTTCTTTTTTAGTTGAATGTTCTAGGTGCTGTCTGTCCTCTTCTTCACACTGATTTCTCCTTTCTCTTTCTGTCATCTTTCCTTCAATGTATTTTGGGATTTTTTGGATGATGAAGACGTAACGTCGAAACTGCAGGTACGTGTGTGTTCCAGACCTGGGAACCCATATGATTTTGTACGGTTGATTGTGTAAAATACGATCAAGTGCGGTCGGTTGAAAAAAAATACGACGAGAACAATTCTTAACGCTGTTGTTTTTCTGTCTCTTTGATTGAAAATAACTTTATAACTCTGCATTTGATCAATAATTGCAGCTTTTTTCATTACACATTGAAAGAAGCATTTATTTTAAAGGTATTGGTGAACTTAGTTAAAGGTGCAACGGATGCTCGACAAGCATGTTTGAATCATCGTTGTTCAAATAAGAATAAGAATAAGAATACTTTATTATCTCATAGAGAAATTCATGCGTGGTACATAACAATAATACAAACAAGACATTGATTTTACATAAAACATATAGCACTATATAACACCTCCCACAAATGTTGTGTGGAGTACACTTATTTTTCCAAAAATATACCAAGTTTTTTTTTAGATTACTCCAAATGCAAAACAGGGGTTCCCAGGTCTGGTGTTCATTTTTTATTGTCCATGTTTCCATTGTTAAAGGTACTGAACTTGTCAAATCCAGGTGCACGGAGCCCCTGGGGCTTTTAGTCATACCTCAGGCAGCTATCCGTTAGAAGAACTACCAAGTTTCATTGACTTGCACCCAAAGAGTCAAGAACTGCGATTTTTTTACGAATTAATTTCGTACTCGGACCCGGCTGGTCTTGACCTATTTTTGGATCTAAATTTAGATCAGGTAGATCACCACATCATGCACAAAAAGACATGTCACTAGCAAACTATGTCAGACATCATCATGAGTTTGTGTAAAACAAAATGGAAGCCGGAATCACTCAGTTGAATCTAACTCCGACCAAACACCACGTAATAACTAGGTTAATTTATGCACTCGCGTGAACAAGAAACTGTCGAGCTTCACAGATGTCGTCGTTGGGTAGTTTTGGGTTTGTTTTACTACCATATGAGGATTTTTGAACTGTAAATGCACTCAGCTGCACCAAAAACGCAAAACGAAGGCTGTGAGCTGCACTGTGCCTTTAACAAAACGAAGGCTGTGAGCTGCACTGTGCCTTTAATGTTTTCTTGTTCTTGGTCTTCCCACCTGCAGTCTCTTGAATGTAGAAACCTAGCTGGTGGGAAGCGTTTGACATACGCAGGAGTTATGTACGACACTAAAATACAAGTTAAATAAATACTAATTAGAACAAAAATGTCGAATTTGTCATACAAAGTTTACGAATGAAAATTAAAAAAATTAAAAATTATGATCAAAATTAAATTTCCGAAATCGTTTTAAAAACACTTTCATCTTATTCCTTGTCGGTTCCTGATTCCAAAAACATATAGATATGATATGTTTGGATTAAAAACACGCTCAGAAAGTTAAAACGAAGAGAGGTACAGTAAAGCGTGCTATGAAGCACAGCGCAACCGCTACAGCGCCAAACAGGCTCGTCACTTTCACTGCCTTTTGCACTAGCGGCGGACTACGTTCAATTTCATTCTGTGAGTTCCACAGCTTGACTAAATATAGTAATTTCGCGTAGTATTTTCCATGTTTCCATTGTTAATGTTATCTTGTTCTTCTCACCTGCAGTCTCTTGTACCCATTCGATTTCAGGACTGCCAACTGCTGCATAGCATGCTTAGTTTTAAGACAATTTGTTTTTAATCAAAACATGGTACTGTTCAGTTAATATGTTCTTGTTATTTGAGCAACTTCCTTTGCTCTTCAATTTCAGGTGCCGCTGTGGGAGATGCTTATTTCCTGCTGACACCAGACAACATGACGGACGTACTACTGGGGGACGCTGCTGACATTCACTGTGTACCCAGCGTCTACACACCTGGCGTCATTAACTGGACACACATAGGTAAGTCAACCACTAATTGCAGCAAGTGTTGGAAAGTATTTTACATTTTGTATAAGCAACTTCCGTTTTCTTTTTTTTTCTTTTTTTTTACTGCTGTAAATGCTGGAGCCATCTTGAGTGTGTGTGTGTGTGTGTGTGCATGCTTCATATTCATCTGTCAAATTCTATCCTGGAATTTATTATGACTGTAAATGCTGGAGCAATCTCCTGTGTACGAGTGTGTGTGTGGATGTGTGTGTGTGCGTATGTGTGTGCATTGTTTATGCTTAATATTTAACATCTATCAAATCCTTTCATTCGTAAACTTTGTATGACAAATTCGACATTTTTGTTCTAATTAGTATTTATTTAACTTGTATTTTAGTGTCGTACATAACTCCTGCGTATGTCAAACGCTTCCCACCAGCTAGGTTTCTACATTCAAGGGTGTACCTGAATCTGTTTTCTTTTTCTTATTGGCTTGCAGCTGCGTCGAAAGCAGCCAGACCTGTAGCCGTACAGAATTCAAAACATATTTCCCTCCTACCTGGCGGCATTCTGCGTATCCACCAAGCCACCAGGGACCACGCTGGCCAGTACATCTGCACCCATAACTTGGTGTCATTGTCTGTGTCTGGGTATCTGCAGGTGCTGGGTGAGTGTTGATTTTCAAGATTAAAATATAAAGAGAAAAAAATTAGATTTCGACCAAACAAAAATATATGTTGGTTTCGGTAGGTAGGCTTTCTTTAAATTTTTGAGTCACTTGAGAAAAAGTGACTCTATGTAATCGGTCAGTGTTAGTCTGTCCGGCCGGCCGGCCGTCCGTAGACACCACCTTAACGTTGGACTTTTCTCGGAAACTATCAAAGCGATCGGGCTCATATTTTGTTTAGTCGTGACCTCCAATGACCTCTACACTTTAACGATGGTTTCGTTGACCTTTGACCTTTTTCAAGGTCACAGGTCAGCGTCAAAGGAAAAATTAGACATTTTATATCTTTTCTCGGAAACTATCAAAGCGATCGGGCTCATATTTTGTTTAGTCGTGACCTCCAATGACCTCTACACTTTAACGATGGTTTCGTTGACCTTTGACCTTTTTCAAGGTCACAGGTCAGCGTCAAAGGAAAAATTAGACATTTTATATCTTTGACAAAGTTCATCGGATGTGATTGAAACTTTGTAGGATTATTCTTTACATCAAAGTATTTACATCTGTAGCCTTTTACGAACGTTATCAGAAAAACAAGGGAGATAACTAGCCTTTTCTGTTCGGCAACACACAACTTAACGTTGGGCTTTTCTCGGAAACTATAAAAGTGACCGGGCTCAAATTTTATGTGAACGTGACTCATTGTGTTGTGAATAGCAATTTCTTCCTGTCCATCTGATGCCTCATATAATATTCAGAACTGCGAAAGTGACTCGATCGAGCGTTTGCTCTTCTTGTTTATTTTTTATTTTTAGTCTGGGTATGGTTTGCAAAATGTGCCAGAGGTATGTTTTTAACACACAAAAAATGAAAAATGAACAAAAAGTTTTAGAGTAGGCGGGAAAAAATAGGGTCGGTTGGGTTACTCTAAACCAACATATATTTTTGTTTGGCCTTAAAAAAAATAGGTTTAAAAAAAAAAGGAGGTAAATCAATGTAACTTTTCATGAAATACAATACTGAATACAACATGATATTCTTGATCTACGAGAGCTTACCTCTTATCAAACATCACACACCACAGACAAATAACAATAAGAAAATGAAACTGAACACTTAGCAACAGTTTTGGCTTTTTACATTTTTTTTTAGCAAGCACGCCTCTAGAAATTGTCTTTAGTAGAGGTGAGATTTTTTTAAATGTTGAAACTTGCAAACCATTAGTACTCTTTTTTGGGCAGTAGACGATCTTTGGAAATAACTCTTTCTGTTTTTTAATGGTTTGTGGGATAGTTGCTTCTCCTTGAAAATACTGGGTCAAACGAACCCACGTGGCATTGTGGTCCAATCACCTGCAAATGGTCTGGGTGGCCGAGTGGTCTTCTTCTTCTTCTTCTTCTTGGCGTTCGCAGAGGTTACACAATCAGTCCAGCACTGGTGATAAATGTTGTCGTTTTCTCCAACTCCTGTCGACTGCCGTATAGTTTGGTCTGCAAGGGAGTTGGTGACGGCCACACTTCTTTTGCATGACCTGAAAAGGTCGCTGCTGACTGGGTTTCTTCCCGGTTGTGGTGGTGCCAGTCACTTTCCTCCCGCGTCCCCTGGCGTGACAAGACGGACGGGAGGGACCTCCAGTAGTTGGGGCTGGGTCCCTTTGAGGCATGGGACCCGACGCTGCTCCACCCTGGGGGGTCCTCAATGGGCGAGCGCCATTTCCATCTGTGCTGGTTGATTGTGTCATCATTTGCGTAAGTGCGTGTACCCGTGGTTTGTTAGAATGCGCCGTGTGGCCCGGGTCCTCCGTCTTCAGCATTCGGGGTTTTCTGTCGGGGTTACCTCACCCTTAGCTCATGGCCCGTACGTCCTACCCTGAGAGCACAGGGGGGAGGATTTTACGGGAGCCAGTTTGGTCCGCGGCCGCAAGCGGCTGATCTCCATATCTGAAGACCGTTCCCCTATCCGCCACCCGGGGACGCGCTGGGTTGGGGGTGGTCGCCCCACTGAAAATCCCACACTGGGTTAAGAAAGATCAGCCTGTCCCAGGGCCGAGTGGTAACGCACTTGCGCTCGGAAGCGAGAGGTTGCGAGTTCGACCCTGGGTCAGGGCGTTAGCAATTTTCTCCCCCCTTTCCTAACCTAGGTGGTGGGTTCAAGTGCTAGTCTTTCGGATGAGACGAAAAACCGAGGTCCCTTCGTGTACACTACATTGGGGTGTGCACGTTAAAGATCCCACGATTGACAAAAGGGTCTTTCCTGGCAAAATTGTATAGGCATAGATAAAAACAAAGTCCACCAAAATACCCGTGTGACTTGGAATAATAGGCCGTGAAAAGTAGGATATGCGCCGAAATGGCTGCGATCTGCTGGTCGATGTGAATGCGTGATATATTGTGTAAAAAATTCCATCTCACACGGCATAAATAGATCCCTGCGCCTTGAGTCCGAGTCTGGAGATACGCGCGCGATATAAGAATTCATATAAAAATAAAAATGAAAACTCAACTTGGTATCTAACACTATTTCTGAACACTGTAATCACTTTAATCAATGTTTGTTGGTGTTCCATGCTTCAAATTGAGCTTCAAAATGGATACAAAAGGATTTTTTTCCAAATTTTTTCACAAGTAAAATCACTATGTTTAATGTTCTATTTTGCTTCCCTATTTCTCTTCTTCAGTTTGTGATCATCAGATGTTATTTTGTTTACATTTTCACAATACAATATTGCAACTTATTCAGTGGTGTTTGCGTGAAAAAATCTGATACCTATGCTTAAACATCAGTCGTTATCTTAAAATTTTGCCCGTTAAGCCCTTTATATTTTGTATTTTCCTGATAAAGCAAACATTGAACTAACAGAAAAAGTAACTTTTAAAACTACCTAATCACTTTGAAATTGGGCCTCCATAGTATACTCCAGCCTTAAGACTCCCTCCTTTTTAAGACTCTGTAATCTCAGATGTTCTGTTCATAACCTCTGTAAATTTACCCCCATTTTAAGACTCCCTCCTTGTTAAGGTGTAGTTTCCAGAAGAAAGTTAATTTAAACTAAGAGTGTATGTTGCTGTGTGCAGGAAGGGGAGGGGGGGGTGAGGGGTTGGGAGGGGGGGGGGGGGCGGGGGCGTAGCTGTGGTGCCACCGTGAGAAAGTTAATTGTGAGAGATAACAGATGTCGGTGTGTGGTCAGAGTGGTCTAGCACATGGGGAGGGGAGGGGAAGGGGGGAGGGCGGTGTTGAGGTAATAGGAGAATGAGCAACGAATAAAAGGGAGGGGGGAGGGGGGCTGTAGTGGAGGGTGAGAGGCAGAGATATAGGTTGGAAGGAACCGTATGGGTTCAGTCCGTTTCCCAACAGCAAGAGCGCAGCAGGACCCAGCAAAGTGAAACATTATGGCGTTTTCGTTTAGTGAATGGGCGGAGGAGGGCGAACTTTCTGAGGAAGTTTTAAATGTGCTGCAGACGGAAAATCTGCAGTCAAAAAGGGCGCTTGTGCTTGTCTATGAAGAGGACATAAAAGAACTAAAGCTGAAGAAAGGGGACCGTCTTCTCCTCACAGCGGCTGTGACTCCCTCCTTGTTAAGACCTTGTTTTCTCAGATTTATGAAGATCTTAAAAGGCGGGTTCCACTGTATTTGCAAGGAAATGTAGCTCTTACACAACCCATGCAGAATAATTGGTATTTTTTACATTTAGTCAAGTTTTGACTTAATGTTTTAACATAGAGGGGGAATCGAGACGAGGGTCTTGGTGTATGTGTGTGTGTGTGTGTGTGTGTGTGTGTGTGTGTGTGTGTAGAGCGATTCAGACTAAACTACTGGACCGATCTTTATGAAATTTGACATGAGAGTTCCTGGGTATGATATCCTCAGATGTTTTTTTCATTTTTTTGATAAATGTCTTTGATGACGTCATATCCGGCTTTTCGTGAAAGTTGAGGCGGCACTTTCACGCTCTCATTTTTCAACCAAATTGGTTGAAATTTTGGTCAAGTAATCTCCGACGAAGCCCGGACTTCGGTATTGCATTTCAGCTTGGTGGCTTAAAAATGTATTAATGACTTTGGTCATTAAAAATCTGAAAATTGTAAAAAAAAAAAAAAATTTTATAAAACGATCCAAATTTACGTTCATCTTATTCTCCATCATTTTCTGATTCCAAAAACATATAAATATGTTATATTTGGATTAAAAACAAGCTCTGAAAATTAAAAATATAAAAATTATGATCAAAATTAAATTTTCGAAATCAATTTAAAAACACTTTCATCTTATTCCTTGTCGGTTCCTGATTCCAAAAACATATAGATATGATATGTTTGGATTGAAAACACGCTCAGAAAGTTAAAACGAAGAGAGATACAGAAAAGTGTGCTATCCTTCTCAGCGCAACTACTACCCCGCTCTTCTTGTCAATTTCACTGCCTTTGCCATGAGCGGTGGACTGACGATGCTACGAGTATACGGTCTTGCTGCGTTGCATTGCGTTCAGTTTCATTCTGTGAGTTCGACAGCTACTTGACTAAATGTTGTATTTTCGCCTTACGCGACTTGTTTTATATTGTCAAGTATCTGGTTTTTTGACTCACATGCGAAGCAAAAGTGAGTCTATGTACTCACCCGAGTCGTCCGTCCGTCCGTCCGTCCGTCCGAAGTTTTTGAGATTGAATACCTCACCTATATATGATATATAGGGCAAAGTAAGCCCCATCTTTTGATACCAGTTTGGTTTACCTTGCTTCAAGGTCAAGGTCACAGGAGCTCTTCAAAGTTGGATTGTATACATATTTTGAAGTGACCTTGACCCTGAACTATGGAAGATAACTGTTTCAAACTTAAAAATTATGTGGGGCACATGTTATGCTTTCATCATGAGACACATTTGGTCACATATGATCAAGGTCAAGGTCACTTTGACCCTTATGAAATGTGACCAAAATAAGGTAGTGAACCACTAAAAGTGACCATATCTCATGGTAGAAAGAGCCAATAAGCACCATTGTACTTCCTATGTCTTGAATTAACAGCTTTGTGTTGCATGACCTTGGATGACCTTGACCTTGGGTCAAGGTCACATGTATTTTGGTAGGAAAAATGTGTAAAGCAGTTCTTAGTGTATGATGTCATTGCTAGGTTTAGTTGTTTGACCTTGACCCTGAAGGTCAAGGTCATATCAAGGTCAAGCATGTGAGTCGTATGGGCTTTGCCCTTCTTGTTTTTGTTTTTTTTTGACCTCAGTTGCATGCAGGCTGCTGCAACCCTTTTTTTTTGGGGGGGGGGGGGTCATGGATCTCTTTTTTTTTCTACTTCTTTCCGCTTATCCTTAATACCTAGCCTGGACATGTATTCATATGATGGACAGTTTTTTTTTCTTTTTTTTTCTTCATTACAGTTACTCTATCGTCACAGCTGTTTCATTCACCTTTGCTATGTCTAGTAGTTTGTGCGTTTGTTTGCGTGTATGTGCGTTTGTGTGTGTGTGTGTGTGTGTGTGTTGTTGTTGTTGTTCCCATATTTCTGTTAAATAATACCATTTT
Source organism: Littorina saxatilis (assembly GCF_037325665.1). NCBI lineage: Eukaryota > Metazoa > Mollusca > Gastropoda > Littorinimorpha > Littorinidae > Littorina > Littorina saxatilis. Next base: position 62,153,570 of record NC_090261.1, read on the forward strand.
CAGCGGGACAATACATAACAAGTTAACTTATTAACTTGTCAAGTATCTGTTAACTCTTTTGTCATTTACAGTCGAACCTGTCTATATAACCACCGTCAAAGGGGCGGGGACGTAGCTCAGTCGGTAGCGCGCTGGATTTGTATCCAGTTGGCCGCTGTCAGCGTCAGTTCGTCCCCACGTTTGGCGAGAGATTTATTTCTCAGGGTCAACTTTGTGTGCAGACTCTCCTCGGTGGCCGAACACCCCCCCCCCCCCCCCCCCCCCCCCTCCGTGTGTACACGCAAGCACAAGACCAAGTGCGCACGAAAAAGATCCTGTAATCCATGTCAGAGTTCGGTGGGTTATAGAAACACGAAAATACCCAGCATGCTTCCTCCGAAAGCGGCGTATGGCTGCCTAAATGGCGGGGTAACAAACGGTCATACACGTAACATTCCACTCGTGTAAAAATCACGAGTGTACGTGGGAGTTTCAGCCCACGAACGCAGAAGAAGAACACCGTCAAAGGAACCAAACCTAAAGCGGACCTTTTATGATCATTATATAGACAGGTTTGATTAACTCTTCTCTGAATGCACAGAGCTGTTAACTCTTCTCTGATTGCACAGAGCTGTTAACTCTTTTGTGAATGCACAGAGCTGTTAACTCTTCTCTGATTGCACAGAGCTGTTAACTCTTTTGTGAATGCACAGAGCTGTTAACTCTTCTCTGAATGCACAGAGCTTGCACAGAGTTGTTAACTTTTCTCTGAATGCACTGAGCTGTTAACTCTTTTGTGATTGCACAGAGCTGTTAACTCTTTTGTGATTGCACAGAGCTGTTAACTCCTTTGTGATTGTACAGAGCTGTTAACCGTTTTGTGATTGCACAGATCTGTTAACTCTTTTGTGATTGCACAGGGCTGTTAACTCTCCTTCGATTGCACAGAGCTGTTAACTCTTCTCTGATTGCACAGAGGCGCTAACTCTTTTGCGACCCCCGTGGCGCAGTGGTTAGCGCATCGGGTTGCGGGCCGGGAGATCGTGGTTCGAATCCCATAAGGGGTGCGTGGGTTTTTTCGAGCTTCGATCGGCTCCTACCCAGAGTGGAAGTGCTAAAGTTCCAATGGGGAGGCTGGGATCACACAGCCGAGTGTCATTCACTTTACAAATGCGATTGACTCTGAAAGCGCGAAAAAAAAACCCAACTTGTCTAGATTCTTGTGACCCTTCCTGCTCAGGGCTCTCATGGTGACCTTGGTCCCAGTGTTCCTGTTCCAGCCATTCCTGAATATTCTGCTGCCAGCCTGGGATGCTCCAGGGGGGTTGACGGAGGGACGCAGTGGCGGTCTGCTCTCTGAGGAGACGCTCACTCAGTCTGGCTCCGCGACTTAACAGTCAGTGTCGTAAGTAGAGGGCTTAGTAGGTAGCGGTGCCTGTGTCCCTGGCCAGGAACAGGACCAATACTGAACACCGTCGAAGTGACTCAGCAGCAGTGCAGTGTCATTTTCCGAGGGTAGCCTACCGCAGCGGCCTGACATCCTTCCCTGGAGTGTCTGTAAAATTAGTGAGGGTGCCCTGGGCTGAGGTGCACGAAGATCGAAGCGGGTGACAACCATTGGGTGGTAACTTGGTGAGAGTTGTCACCTTCTTGGGGGCTAACCGACTTGGGTCTCTCCCTCCCACTTGGTCGCGGTGCACGAAGCCGTCTCGGTCATTTACCCTACTGTGTCGGAGGTTATAAATAGATTCGGGAAAGTGACTTCAGTGGCCTTAGTGCGCATGCGCTGATCATGGTGTTTACCGTGGAGCCATCGGGAATCCAACGGAAATAAAAGAAAACTTGACTATAATTATCAGAAAAGGGACGGGCAGTGACCAAAAATAAATGATACAATATTTGTAAATGTGGATAAGCACTGAGGCGAAAAACTAACGTGTGTCTGTTTTTGAGCGCTTTTAGGGCACATCAATTAGGGTTGGGGTTGGGTGAAGAGGGAGATGCACAAAAAAAAAATAAAAATACTGTGAATTTTGGTTATTTTTATCAAAATTCTCTTTGTTTTATAAAGTTATATCTGAGGTTTCACAGATTTTCAATGTGCACTGATACACTGGCCTCGAATGAATCCCTCGGTAATGCTTTTAGGTCTACGACCGAACCAAAATCATCCTGTTTCTTAATGTTTTGAGCAATGGGTCTTTTTTTTCTTTACATTTTAATTCAGCTTCATTCTACTCAGAAGAAATTCTTTCAATGTGATGACAAAAACATTAGATAGACGTTTGCTCGGAGAACGTTTGTCAACACAGCAACATTTAAAAAAAAAAAAGGAGGACGATATAGATTGTTAAATAAAAGGATCTGTGCTTTAGCATTCTGTCTCATCGTCATTGTTAACTGTTGCACTTCACACACACACACACACACACACACACACACACACACACACACACACACACACACACACACACACACACACACACTTTTGCTCCAGTTACAATCATGTACTTTGTAAGGCTTTATTCAAGTTTGTCTCTTGTTCTTAAACATCCGAATTCAAAGCACACGTCTGAGCTGAGAATATATACATGAATGTCTGCCGCCATTCAATGTGAAATAATGTTGATTTGTGATCCAAACACTTCCGAAAAATGCTGGATCGTGTGTCTTCAGTCAACCGGCGCCGCATCATCACAACTCCACCCCTGCCTGCCTGCAAAAATACAAACATAGATGGTGACACACACAAAATTCAACCCAATTTTTGTTTTTATAATTTCTACATCCGTTGACCGAATTAGTTATCATTTGGTGTTTATTAACTACAGCTTATGCATGACGAAGGTCAACAAAGTTGTGAGTTTACATGTTAAATGGAGGGGTACTTTGGAACACTTTTGAAAGAAGCTAAAGAATCGGACCATGAAACCTACAAACAGGAAACTTCGTGGAATGGTGATGAACAAAGTGAAATTCATGCACAGCAACCATGAAGATATTCGCCGAACACGATTGACTGGAAAAATGACCCCTTCATGGTAGAGTCACACTTGCGCAAAATTAACCGATGACAGGAACGCAATCCTCTATGGGGATGCCCTCCTCCTGCCTGTAATGGCTGTACTCAAGTCACTGATTGTCTAAGGTTGTTTATGGTATACTACGTCCTTCAAATAACCCCAAAAATATCAATCTTGAAGAATTAAATCGGGTTCGTTAGTCTACCGCTCCATTTTAAACCTCGAACTGTTGAGTCCATCCCCGAATTTGGATTCTTTTTCGAAAGACAACCAAAGTCAGACCATTTCACCTACAAAATAGCATCTTTCGGGACTAGTCATGCCGAAGCTGAAATTAATGTACACCAAGTATGAAGTATACGAAATACCCTTACTTTCTTGCAGACACCTCAGTTAGCTATCATGCATGCAACTGACTCAAGAAGTCTCACTGGGGAGTTGGAAACTGTGTCGTCTTCAGCCGATTAATAAATTACAATATATCAGTAAACACACACACACACACACACACACACACACACACACACACACACACACACACACACACACACACGCACACACACGCACACACACAGAATTACAGTCAGCATTGCAAAAAATAAAGATGAATTTTCTTATACATAATGCCAAAGAAGGCAAATTAGTCTGATTTTTGAATTTAAACGAATGATGCAAACAGAGCAGAAGGAACAAGCGTCGGGACAAGCAGAAAGAGGATAAAATAAAATAAAAGAAGAAAAAAAAATAATAAAAAAATCTTTTGTGAATGCACAAAGCAGTTAACTCTTCTCTGATTGCACAGGGCTGACATCTCTTTTATGATTGCACAGAGGAGCCGGTGATTGAGAACAGCTCCCCCAGTCGCTCCTATCCCCTGGCCAGCATTATCAAGTTCAGCTGTCATGTTGCCGGGCAACCACCCCCCACCCTCCGCTGGCTCAAGAACGGGCAAGAGATCACTCCGGTTCGCCACCGAGTAGAGGTCAGTGTGTGGGTCGTTAGTATAATGATAATGTCGTTAGTATAATGATAATGATAATGTCGTTAGTATAATGATAATGTTGTTAGTATAATGATAATGATAATGTCGTTAGTATAATGATAATGATAATGTCGTTAGTATAATGATAATGTCGTTAGTATAATGATAATGTCATTAGTATAATGATAATGATAATGTCGTTCGTATAATGATAATGTCGTTAGTATAATGATAATGATAATGTCGTTAGTATAATGATAATGATAATAATGAATGACTTTTTTTCTCACAAATAGCTCCAAGCACTAACCATTTCAATGCCAAAACATTAAAAAAAATAAAAATTTAATTCGACAACCGGCAAATAACCAACCAAACGAACTGTTGTGCAAAAGCATACAAATCACGGAATATATAAAAAAGCAAAATGAACTAACGGCACACTTAGTGTGAAACAAGATCCATCACATGGAAAAACAGCACACATTCAGGATTACAAAAACAAGTGAGAAAAAAACACATTCCTAGAAACACACGTAAGTAAAAACTGAAGTTTTCTCAGATGTTTTTGAAGCTAGAGCCTTGAAATTTCACACACTTGTAGGTTTTGATGATCACCAGACATGGCCAAAATTTGGCTTGTTTTTGTCACATTCGTCAGCATGAAAATAAAACTGCATCATAATTATTAAAGCCAGCGAAGATTTTAGGGAGATCTCGGATTCAGGATTGCATGAGGATTGTCATGATAGTGGTTTTATTTTGGAGACTTTAGTGTATGTGACATATGTGAGCCTCCACCACGAAATGAGTCGCATGTCACCTCGTTCGGTTCTGCGCTAGGCTTGATATAAGTCCGGGGAGTGTCTGGTAACAGTGTGAGGGTCACCTTAGTCACCTGCTTATAACTCAAACTCAAAGTTTTCGCTCTTTTCTCAAACGGTTTTCACCACTGGATAGAGCATAAAAAACTCTGTAGGAAAATGTAAAAATATGAAAATGCTGCTAAGGTGACATGCGACTCATATGTGCGATTTTGGAATGTTATAAAAAATGGTGGCTTTTACAAGAGGCTTGAAGCAACATAGGCTATTTGAGGAGACAATGTGATGTACTTATCAAAGCTAAATTGCAAGATTAACTTTCATGTACCTACCTATGGTAGGTCAACTTGCAGAGAGCACTGGACTTGTGATTCTCGGGTCACATGTTTAAAGGTGGTCGTCTACATTTTTGCTTTTTTTCAATAATCTTATGGTTAGATTTAGCTAAAACGTTATGACAGATGATGAATGAACCATGGGGAAAAAAGTTATAGAAAAAAAAAGATGGAAGTTTTTATTTTGGGAAAATGTTAGTAACACTTCCAATGTTTTATTTTCCATGTGCAGAGACCAAGTGCTTTGCCTATAAATATCGACTAATCAAATTCATGTCACTATACTGACAGCCACGCCCACACAATCTCAGCAACAGTTTGACACTGGGTATTGGAGCTCTGTCCACGACTTTTTTTAAACAAACGAAATGCACAGTATTCGAGAGGAGTTTTGCCATCGGCATTAGCCAAATAAGGATATCCTACTATGCTGGAATACTATAATGAATTTTCAAACGGCTAACCTGGCTTCGTCCTTCCTGATCGAAGGGGGGGTGTATTTTTGATATTTGCAGGGAATAGACTCAGTATTGTAATGGTCAAATGTCTATTTTTGTATAAACATGTAGAAAAGGAGCTTTAAATCCAAGCGGGGACAGACACAGGTCTACTTTTCACAATGGTATCCATGCCCCACCTATGCGTTACTGCTGTGGCGCATACAAACTCAAGAAACCTGTCATTTTGCCAAAAGTGCAGGTGACTGACTACACTTAAACAAGCACACACCTGGGTTGCTGCTAGCTTTCCAATATGACCAAGTGACCAAAATTTCTCAGTAAAGTCACATGAAATTAAATGTTTGTGCAGACTGAACAGAAAGCAGAGCTGCCAACTGTTGCGCTACGCTGTTGTGTCAAGTCTAGAATTGCCACGCTCAAACAAATAATCACAAGCATGCAACAGTTTGCTCTTTCTTGCTGAAAAGTGGCACCGCAGACACTCTATTGGTCATTATGTTTCTTTTTTCTAAATAAACTTTTTTAGAAATGTTAATATTTGTGCACAAAATAGCCTAGATGTGGATGTGCAAATTCATTTTTAGACAATGCTACACTAACATTTGCTTCGCTAAACATTTAAAAAAAAAAAGTAAATTGCTACACTTGAGTTTGTACAAGAGTTGGCAGGTCTGAGAATGCTTCAACCTTTTTTTAACAATTTTTTTTTTTTTTTATTAATTTATTTTTTTTTTTTTAACATAAACTTCTGTCTAATGTTTAACTCTAATTCCAATAAAATACGTAAGTCTAACTTCTTCCCATACTTAAATTTTCCTATGGTCATTTTTGTTATCAAAATACAATAATTTATAAAGTAAATTTGATCGTTTTTAAATTTTCATTCCAAAAACCAAATAATATATCTGTTTCATCCAAGGAAAATGCTTAAACCTAATTGCTTTCACTATTTTTCCTCCTACAGTTTCTGAAGGACATGATGTTTATCTACCAAGGCAACCAGGCTGACTCAGGGTACTACCAGTGTTTGGCAGAGAACCAAGTGGGCTGGGCCCTCAGCCTAGTTCGGGTCGTCATCAAACTGGAACGTAAGCTTTTTCAGTCTTTGTACTGTTTTGTTTGTTTGTTTCTTTGTTTTTGTAAGACCACCAGAAATCTGAGAAAACCAATGTCATGTCTTGAACATGATGGGGTCTTCTTCTTCTTCTTCTTCTTCTGCGTTCGTGGGCTGAAACTCCCACGTACACTCCTGTTTTGCACGAGTGGAATTTTACGTGTATGACCGTTTTTACCCCGCCATTTAGGCAGCCATACGCCGCTTTCGGAGGAAGCATGCTGGGTATTTTCATGTTTCTATAACCCACCGAACTCTGACATGGATTACAGAATCTTTTTCGTTGCGCACTTGGTCTTGTACTTGCGTGTACACACAGGGGTGTTCGGACACCGAGGAGAATCTGTACACAAAGTTGACTCTGAGAAATAAATCTCTCGCCGAACGTGGGGACGAACTCAAGCTGACAGCGGCCAACTGGATACAAATCCAGCGCGCTACCGACTGAGCTACATCCCCGCCCATGTTGGGGTCTGAAAATGGGGGGAAATGTACAGAGGTTCTGAACAGGGCGGGGTGGTGTGCTGTTCCACTGTTTTTGTTTTTGTCACTTTCTCTGTTACTCACTTTCACTCTCTCTCTGTATCTTTTCTTTTCTAACCGGCACGGTTGGCCTAGTGGTAAGGCGTCTGCCCCGTGATCGGGAGGTCGTGGGTTCGAACCCCGGCCGGGTCATACCTGAGACTTTAAAATTGGTAATCTAGTGGCTGCTCCACCTGGCGTCTGGCATTATGTTATGTTATGTTATATGAAGTCTTATATCGCGCGCGTATCTCCAGACTCGGACTCAAGGCGCAGGGATTTATTTGGGGTTAGTGCTAGGACTGGTTGGTCCGGTGTCAGAATAATGTGACTGGGTGAGACATGAAGCCTGTGCTGCGACTTCTGTCTTGTGTGTGGCGCACGTTAAATGTCAAAGCAGCACCTCCCTGATATGGCCCTTCGTGGTCGGTTTGGCGTTAAGCAAACAAACAAACAAACAATCTTTTCTTTTCTCCCCCCCCCCCCACCCCCTCTCCAAGTACAATGCTTTTACAGTGGGGACCCCCTTTTTAGGGCATCTCTATTTAAGACCTAAGAGATACTGTAAATGAATATAACTGTTTGTTTTGTCAACCATTAAACGTTCCAACAACCTACAATTCTTGTTTTTTGGTTGTGTTTTCAGTGGAGTCGCCATCACCGCCACACAACCTAACAGGGGAGGCCATCTCCAGTTCTCGCATCAAGGTGCTGTGGCAGTACGAACCCTCCCCCGACCTCATCGGCTTTACCGTGCACAAGGGTCTCGATCACGGTCAGTACCTTTTTTGACTCCAAGATATTTATTTTAAACCCACCATAGTCCTCATAAAGTAAGTTAAAGCCCATCCTTAAGTATACTTCGCGTTGTCGACTTCGCCTAGTTAAGGACAGGCTTAACGACTTCGCCTAGTTAAGGACAGGCTTAACGACTTCGCCTAGTTAAGGACAGGCTTAACGACTTTGCCTAGTTAAGGACAGGCTTAACGACTTCCAATAAAATCTTTATTCTCTGCCCCGTTTTGAAATACAGCTTTCCAATAACACCGATCGTATGTGCTCTTTGTTTTGCATGTATGTCTTGTGTTTTGTCTCCCCCCCCCCCCCCCCCCCCCGCGGGTTAGGGGGAAGAATTTACCCGATGCTCCCCAGCATGTTGTAAGAGGCGACTAACGGATTCTGTTTCTCCTTTTACCCTTGTTAAGTGTATCTTGTATAGAATATAGTCCATGTTTGTAAAGATTTTAGTCAAGCAGTATGTAAGAAATGTTAAGTCCTTTGTACTGGAAACTTGCATTCTCCCAGTAAGGTCATATATTGTACTACGTTGCAAGCCCCTGGAGCATTTTTTTTATTAGTGCTTTTGTGAACAAGAAACAATTAACAAGTGGCTCTATCCCATCTCCCCCCCCCCCCCCTTTCCCCATCGCAATATAACCTTCGTGGTTGAAAACGACGTTAAACACCAAATAAAGAAATTGTGTTTTGTCCCCCCACATAGGATATTGACTCTACCTGTCCAAATATAGGCCAATTGGTCCTTAGAGGACCTACTGATCAACTAGTCGGTTGACTATTAGGGTTTAACTGACTATTAGGGTTTAACGTCCTCTTAGACCAACTGGTCTATATTGGGACAGGTATTGGTAATACGTTGAAGATATGGTGTGATACTTTGATTCGAACAAGCCCTCTGTGGCTGTCTTCTTCGACACACCAGCATTGGGTTTGTCTCGTCAAAGTATCGAAATACGATCATGATAATCGGAGACGAGAGATGATGCATGCGTGTCTGCGTGTTTTCCAAGCCCTGAGACTTTCGCTGTGAATGTGGGATCTTTTTCGTGCGCATGTGTGCACACGGGGGTGTTCGGACACCGAAGAGAGTCTGCACAAAGTTGACTCCGAGAAATAAATCTCTCGCCGAACGTGGGGATCGAACCCACGCTGATAGCGACCAACTGGCTACAAAGCCAGCGCGCTACCAACTGAGCTACGTCCCCGCCCCCATCAGGGGAGTCTTAGTAATGAGCAGTATTGGGCCAGCTGTGCCTTGACAAACAAATGAATGTTGAGTTTTTCTCAGATGTTTTTGTAGCTAGAGCCTATACATTTTACACACTGGTAGGCTTTTGATGATCTTCAGACAACTTTGGCTCATTTTTGTCAAACTTGAAGGTCACAGCATTAAAGTGTTTGCTGGAGAAGATTTATTTTATCTATGGGATATTCGTGGGATGAAATAACTAAATGAATTGATGCAAGTTGCAAGGGAGTCAAGTTTGAATCAATGAGAAGAAAATCACCATTCTTTTGACCATTATTTTATGAAGTCAAGTACCACATTTTTGTTGTTGATTCATATAAAGTCATATACCGTCGAACCTGCCCTTAAAAGACCACCTGTCTAAGGAGACCACCTGTCTAAGGAGACCACCCCAAAGTATCCCCAAGGGTTTTTACTATATATACATGACCTGTGTAAAGAGACCACCTGCCTGTCGAGACCAAAGACCACCCAATTTCGGTCCCAAAACACAGTTTCAACCTGTCGTGGGAGACCACCCGACGTCTTTTCCAAAACAAACCCACTTGACATTACAGGGCAGAACATGAGGACAAGTATGGTCCATGACAGTTTAATGTTCTGACCTGATCTCATTGAGGCGTGACAGTCACTCCTCCACCCCCCTCCGCACATGGCTGAACAAGAAAGCAGCGAAGCAACAACTGTGACTTAATAATAATAATAATAATAATGGACATTTATTAATCGCCCCTTCTCACAAGAGCTCACGGCGATTTACATATTAATTTCTGCCGTGTGAGATGGAATTTTTTACACAATACATCACGCATTCACATCGGCCAGTAAATCTCAAGCCATTACGGCGAATATTTACTTTTTACGGCCTGTTATTCCAAGTCACACGGGTATTTGGTGGACAATTTTTATCTATGCCTATACAATTTTGCCAGGAGAGACCCTTTTGTCAATCGTGGGATCTTTAACGTGCACACCCCAATGTAGTGTACACGAAGGGACCTCGGTTTTTCGTCTCATCCGAAAGACTAGCACTTGAACCCACCACCTAGGTTAGGAAAGGGGGGAGAAAATAGCGGCCTGACCCAGGGTCGAACACGCAACCTCTCGATTCCGAGCGCAAGTGCGTTACCACTCGGCCACCCAGTGGACACAGAGGCGGTGAATCGCTGGCCTGTGACAGAGACAGAGGCGGTGAATCGCTGGCCTGTGACAGAGACAGAGGCGGTGAATCGCTGGCCTGTGACAAGACACAGAGGCGGTGAATGGCTGGCCTGTGACAGAGACAGAGAATCGCTGGCCTGTGACAGAGGCGGTGAAGCAAACTTGATCCATTGTTTGCAACCTGAACTCCTGATTAGCTTCAACAAAAGGTTACACCTCCACTTGTCCACCCCAAATAAACAGCAATTGTTCGGAGGACAAATGAGAGGATGTCGAAAATCTTTTAACTGCGCTGGCATAAAAACCAAGCCGATACCCGCCCGGAGGATAAAACAAGTCGCGTAAGGCGAAATTACTACATTTAGTCAAGCTGTGGAACTCACAGAATGAAACTGAACGTAGTCCGCTGCTAGTGCAAAAGGCAGTGAAAGTGACGAGCCTGTTTGGCGCGGTAGCGGTTGCGCTGTGCTTCATAGCACGCTTTACTGTACCTCTCTTCGTTTTAACTTTCTGAGCGTGTTTTTAATCCAAACATATCATATCTATATGTTTTTGGAATCAGGAACCGACAACGAATAAGATGAAATAGTTTTTAAAACGATTTCGGAAATTTAATTTTAATCATAATTTTTATATTTTTAATTTTCAGAGCTTGTTTTTAATCCGAATATAACATATTTATATGTTTTTGGAATCAGAACATGATGAAGAATAAAATAAAAGTAATTGTAATTACAATTTTCAGATTTTTAATGACCAAAGTCATTAATTAACTTGTAAGCCTCCATGCTGAAATGCAATACCGAAGTCCGGCCTTCGTCGAAGATTGCTTGGCCAAAATTTCAATCAATTTGATTGAAAATTGAGGGTGTGACAGTGCCGCCTCAACTTTTACAAAAAGACGGATATGACGTCATAAAAGACATTTATCGAAAAAATGAAAAAAAACGTCTGGGGATATCATACCCAGGAACTCTCATGTAAAATTTCATAAAGATCGGTCCAGTAGTTTACTCTGAATCGCTCTACACACACACACACACAGACACACACACACACACACACACACACACACACACACACACACACACACACACACACACATACACCACGACCCTCGTCTCGATTCCCCCTCTATGTTAAAACATTTAGTCAAAACTTGACTAAATGTAAAAAAGATAAAGAAAAAAACCAAACTTATACACTGAATAAAGAAAACTTTTCTTGCTTCAGTGTTTGCGTTCTCGTTTATTCTTTTGTGTGTTTTTGCTGTTTGTTCATGTGCCGATTAGAAATGTGAGTTAATTGTGATTGGGTAGACGTCATCTGTTTGAGTGAGATCATATAGAATCTAGTTAAGCACAAGGATGTGTTTCTGTGCAGTAGGATATAGCTCAGTTGGTAGCGCGCTGGATTTGTATTCAGTTGGCCGCTGTCAGCGTGAGTTCGATCCCAGGTTCGGCGGAAATTTATTTCAGAGTCAACTTTGTGTGCAGACTCTCTTCGGTGTCCGAACCCTCCCCCCGTGTACACTACATTGGGTGTGCACGTTAAAGATCCCACGATTGACAAAAGGGTCTTTCCTGGCAAAATTGCTTAGGCACAGTTAATAATTGTCTACCTATACCCGTGTGACTTGGAATAATAGGCCGTGAAAGGTAAATATGCGCCGAAATGGCTGCAATCTACTGGCCGTATAAAATTTCATCTCACACGGCATCACTGCAGAGCGCCTAGAACTGAACCCACGGAATATGCGCGATATAAGCGTCATTGATTGATTGATTGATTGAGTAGGAGATGTGTGTGTGTGTGACATACGTTCAAGTGTATCTGGGAAGATGGGAGTTTGCCAAATGGCGAACCTGTCTAAAAAGACCACCTGTCTAAAGAGACCACTTTTTCTCAGTCCCTTGGGTGGTCTCTTTAGACAGGTGGTCTCTTTAGACAGGTGGTCTCTTTAGACAGGTGGTCTCTTTAGACAGGTTCGACTGTAGTATGTCTGACAATAGGTGAGTCATATCAGCATTTGCTGTTCACGTGTGATGCATGGGAAGAATGGGATATGCGTGCATCAAACCTTGCAAACGTGTCTGGATTGATTTGAACAATTAGTGTTGGATTTTGGAGTATGTTAGTGTGGAAAATTCCAATCTGGTGTTAGTGATGATACAGTGATGATACAGTGATGATCCAGTGATGATACAGTGATGATCGATAGATTGAATCTGAATATACTTCCGTGCATGCGTGTGTGTGTGTGTTTGTGTTTGCTTGTGTCTGTGTTACCCCACAAATCATTTCAAGTTCCCGACAGCTTTAGGACTCAGCTTTTATTAAAGTTGTTTTTAAATCGGCGCAGCACAGAGGTTGTGGCATCGTGTGATTGGTTTTGTGTTTTAATTGGAACAAATATAATTAACTTTGTGGTAAAGTATTAAAAGAGATTGTAATTCAATCAAGTTGGCGTTTTAATGAAACAGATACTGTGATTGGTCAGAATGCTCTAACTAATTCAAAATTACCTGTCACTAATTGTCGATAACCACTCGCTAAAAAAGCCATTAGCTACCTGCTGGCAAGGCGCATTAATACAGCCTCAACTATAGTCTCGGTTAGCTTTGAGGGTCATTTTACAAGGAAATATGAAGGCCAGTGAAATACCAAGACCATAAGGTATGCGAAGTGATGTAAGTTGATGCATGAATTCTTCCTGACTACGTCAGTCAATTCCAAACATCGCTTTTGTGATGAAAAGAATTGTTTTGAGTTAGCTGTCCAGAAACCCGTCAAAAAATAAGGGAAAATGTATGTGAAAGAAAACAAAACAGGAGCAAAGTGATAAGATAGGAATACAGAGACATATTTCTTGGGACTTGACCCTTGCAGTTGCAGGTAGGTGGACTGAAAGTAGTGTGTGAACAGAACAGAACCAATTCTGTCTGTTTACCATCGCATTAAAGCAGGAAAGAGATCGTCATCAGATTGAATTACAACATAATCCCTCTGTCAGGCTTCAATTAGCTTTGGTCGGGCGTCAATCCACGATGACGACCTCTAAGTTTCAAATGGAAGCATGTTAATGTGTAATTATAAAACACTTAGACATAGAAATCTTCATTATTTGAAAAATGAAATAGCCTAGATGTTGTAACTTAGCACACGCCTCAACATATCTTCATATAATTAAAAAATGAAACATCACAAATTAAGATTATTTAATCCAAACGGAGACTTCTATTAAAAAGATAACTCATGACAATAAAAATCAAAACTTTACTAAATGTAAAAATACCTGATTTTTGTGTGTGTACTTGTTTGTATTTCTGTTCTTTCAGTCCTTCCCGATTCTCTCTACTGCACATTCAGTCAGAATGTGAAGAAAAACACTCCTTGTACTTTGATAATAAATCAGAACAGCCATTCTGAAAAAGACCCCCCACCCCACTCAAACATACACTCACATATTACAATAACTGTACATTTACACCTTCTGAAGATGGCATTTTTTCCCATTGCTGGTCAAAAAAAGGGGAGGGGTCCAAAACAGCACATTTGTTGTGCTGTCTCTGTCACACACACATTCACACACACACACACACTCACACTCGATCACACACACACTCACATCATAATCATTAACATAAGTACTTGCCATGTTAATAACTTCATCCTTGCCTCGATGATAACTTGTTAATAATTTTTCCTTTCGATTTATTTACAACCAATCAAAAAAAAGCTTTCTATTATTCTTTTTAACCAATCGAAACGTCACGCGCTTTTTGACTGCCGATTGCAGGCGGAAATGACCTCCGTCCGAAGGAAACGGCTGAGTCAAAATATTAAGCGCAAAGAGAATGTTTTGTCTATCATTTCACGTGTTTGGGGGCTCCTGTGTCCCTCATCAGTTATATTGGACTAATTGCAGGCCGCTAGAATGTTGTACACCCTTGAGAGCGTACGAAAAGCGGAAAACATCAGCGCGAGTTCCACTTTCGATTCGTCGAGGCTCGAGGTTCCTCTCATGGAGTGGTGTGGACACCGAGCCCGTTCTTGACAAACTTCTCGAAGTTGGTGAATGGTTATTTCGAGTTTGTTGCATGAAGTGAAAGCTTAATCATTTTTGTTTGTGTGTGAGGTTCGTGCGTTCGGGAAGGGGGTGCAGAAAGTGATGTAGAAAGCTTGAAACGGAGCGAGTCGGCAGTGCGGAGCACTCTGCGTTATATTCCTTGTAGTATATAGTAGTAGTATGTCGTAGTAGTGGACTGTAAATAATGATCGACCGGCGATTTGATACAAGCTCCTGTGATCCGACAGACGCTATCTGTCAGCTCGTCGCCAGTTTTTGTATTGATCTTCATTATCTTCCAATGGCCGCTCTCCGCACGGACGATTCTATGATGCAAACATTCGAAGAGTTTGAGACCGCTCTGGCCACTGCTACGCACCTTGAAACCCTGGTTGTGTTGGATTTAAAAACTTGGGGGGCGGGAAGCTCAGTTTCAGAATAGTTACACAGGGATGGCTAAATCTTTAAATTTGTAATCGCCAGCCGGGTGAGTAACTTCAAGAAAGTCACTTGCCCGCCAGAAATTTTGCTGGCCCGGTACATACCACAGTTGCTGCATCTGCAGTGTTTATATGACTTTGAAACTCGATATTACAACCAAAAGTGTTGCATTTGGATCAGAATTTACACTGGCCAGCTGGGCGAGTAATACTAGGTGGTTTCTACAAGTCCGGCAGAATTTTTACTCGCCCCTGGCGATCGGGCGGACAATTTGGCCATCCCTGGTTACAACAAACAGTACAATTAAATATGTGTTGTATGCATGCAGAGGAGGTTGTGGAGATCGTGGCCAAGGAGCGTCGCCAGGCGGTGCTGTACGACCTTACCCCCGACACGCAGTACAGCATCCGCGTGCGAGCCTACAAGAAGCAGGGCGCCAGTCCCAGCTCTCAGCCCGTCCTCATCGCGACTGACCTCACTGGTCAGTTACTTGTCCACACCTTTCATTACATCGCTTTTTATAGGCAGTGATTAAATCTGTAGCTCTGAATTTGTGACTTTTTATTTTAGACAGACACGCAGGCTCACACATATGCACGCGCACACATGCATGCATGCACGCATGCAACACACGCACGCATGCATGCACCAACGCATGCACGTACGCATGCATACATACACACAAATGCAACACACACACACAAATGCAACACACACACACAAATGCAACACACACACACAAATGCAACACACACACACACACACACACATATGGCCCTGTCACACGACCGTTTTAAAGCCTGCGTATGCCGACCGTATGGGACATTTGAATAAGTACGCTGGCGTACGTCGAATACGTTATGGGTACGTTTTGTATACGTTAAGAGGACGCTGAAGCACGCTGGCATACGTCGTAGTACGCTGAGCACGCAGCAAAGTTTTGTGCATGCACAAAAATTCTCGACGTATGGTCAGCGTATACGACGTATGCCAGCGTGCTTCAGCGTCCTCTTAACGTATACAAAACGTATACAAAACGTACCCATAACGTATTCGACGTACGCCAGCGTACTTATTCAAATGTCCCATACGGTCGGCATACGCAGGCTTTAAAACGGTCGTGTGACAGGGCCAATACACACACAAATGCAACACACACACACACACATACACACAAATGCAACACACACACACACACACACACACACACACACACACGCAAATGCAACACACTTCCACACACACACACACACACACACACATGCAACACACTTACACACACATGCAACACACTTACACACACACACACACAAACATGCAAACACACACACACACACATCACACCTTTTCACCACACCAACAGCACCCTAATCAAACTGTTCTCCAAACAACAGGTTATCCCTCCGTCACTCTTACCTACATCAGCAACTCCTCCATCTCTCTCAACTGGTCGGACTTCCACACGCGTCACCGTCGCAAGGATGACATTGCCGCCTACCAGGTGTACTACGGCCTCATCAACTCCGACCACGAGGATGAAGTGGTGTTGGATTCCTCGCAGGACAGTCTGCTTGTGACAGGTCAGCATTTTTGCTTACTAATGGACACGTTTTCCCTATTACATAAGGCAAACAAAACAAAATGTTGGTTTAGGGTGACCCCTGGTTTAGGGTGACCCCCCAAAACATAGGGTCGGTAGGTCTGGTTTTCTGGTTTTTATTTAGTTTTTTTTTTTTTTAAATTTAGTCGAGTTCGGAGGAGGTTACTTCCCTTAGTCTCGGTATGGTTCGCAAATTGTGCCAAAAAAATTAGAAATAAAAAAAAAAGTTTTAGGGTCGGCGGGAAAAAATATGATTGGTCGGGTTACCCTAAACCAACACATTTTTGTTTGTGTTGCCTAACAGATCATGTGATATTCCTACAATGGAACCCCAATTGTGACCCTCCACCACGAAATGAGTCGCATGTCACTTTTGCGTGATTTTCATATTTTTACATTTTCCTAAAGAGTTTTTTATGCTCTATCCAGAGGTGAAACCCGTTTTAGAAAAGAGCGAAAACTGAGTTATAAGCCTGTGACTAAGGTGACCCTCACACTGTTACCAGACACTCCCCGGACTTATATTAAGCCTAGCGCAGAACCGCGCGAGGTGACATGCGACTCATTTCGTGGTGGAGGGTCACAATTTCCGTGCGCACTTGGTCTTGTACTTGCGTGTACACACGAAGGGGGTCAAGTCACTAGCAGGTCTGCACATAAGTTGACCTGGGAGATTGGAAAAATCTCCACTCTTAACCCACCAGGCGGGAGCGACCGGGATTCAAACTCATGACCTCCCGAATAGGAGGCCGACGTCTTACCACCACGCCACTGCGCCCGTCTTGACCTCTTTGTGTGCAACTGTTAGCTCACCTTGTTTTCTAGATCCGTGACTGTGTACGTGCAGTGAGAGCTGTTTTCAAGTTTTGTTTCCTTCATTGCAAGCAATAGCTTTGGGGTCATTTAATCACATATTCTTACTCCAATTCTTATGAATGCATTGACTTTAGTCCCACATGCTAGATGTCGAAAAAACCACTCAAATTACCTGCCCTTAGTAGGGTGGTAACCAAGCTAAAAGCGACGCCATAGCCGTTGCTATGGCCTGACCTTGCTCAGTTACCCATAACACCCTGCGCACCACGTGAGCGCCAGCATCCGTATTAATCATTCTCGACTTTCGACAACACACGGTGGACGTGTCGGATTTTTGTCACTCACTTTTGGCCTTCACATGCCTGCTCGTCCGTGAGACTAGCCGGTTTCTTGTGGGTCTACCTGTCCGTCTACCTTTTGGTGAGATCTTTCCTGTTTATGTTTGGTATAAATGTTGATAGCTTTGTGTTGGACACGCACGCAGAAGTTTTTCGTTCTGGGTGACTGTTTTTCGCCGGTCTTAAAATGGCCGACAACAAAGCTAAACTTGGCGCGAGACTAGAAGGTGACAAGGCTCTTAGCCCGTTTAAGAAAACTATACCTAAGAGTGGCCTAAGAACTTTGATTTGCCTATTATGCGGGTCGTAGATCCGTCAAACAGCACTTCTTTTTATGTTCCTATCCCTCCGAGGGCGGGTTCAGTTCTTTCACAGCTCGCTTCCCCTGTTGGGGTTAATTAGCCTTTAGGCTCCTTATAGACTTTTTGTTGGATCGTCGTCGGTGCGACTGATGGGGGGGGGGGGGGGGGTGGCCGTGTGGCTATTCTTTCCCCTTTCTCTGCGTAAGAGGAATCAGTCAATGTCCTCCTTTTGGGGGGGACTTAACGATGTTTTGTGTCTTTATTCTCAGCTGTTTCAGGCGCGATCGGCGGTTCCCGCCCTCCCGTTCGTCAGCTTCGCACTGTGGTCTAGTGCAAATGGCCTGTTCGGTTCAGCCCGTTTTTTGCCTCTGGTGGCTCTGGGCTGTTCTCGAGCACCCCTTCCTTTTAGGAGGGGGGGCCTGCTCCCTGCCTGCGTCTAACCACTCTGATTACCTCCGGTACTTCACAGTGTGTTACGCAGCCCCCCGCCAATGGGGGGGGATAGGGGGGGCGCTCCTGCGTCGCACCGTCGTCTGGTGCAAACTGCCAGTTCGGTTCAGTCCTTTCTGCCACTGGTAGACTGGGTTGTTCGCGAGCACTCTCTCCTTTAGGAGAGGGGGCCAGCTCCCCGCCTGCCTTGGCCGCTCGGCTTGCTTTAAAACAGCACTGCTGGGTCGGTCGTGCAGCCCCCTTACCGTGAGGAAGGGGGAGTGGGGGGGCACGGTAAGTCACGGCCTGGCCTTGGTCCATCCCTGTCCCATTGGGGGCAGGGGGCTGTGTTAGCTTCCCACCCTTTCCCGCCCCCCGGGCGTGTTCGGGTGAGGGGGCACGGAAAGTCACGGCCTGGCCTTGGTCCATCCCTGTCCCATTGGGGGCAGGGGGCTGTGTTAGCTTCCCACCCTTTCCCGCCCCCCGGGCGTGTTCGGGTGGAGGGGGGGGGGGTATCAGTGACTCACTCTTTCCCGCCCACCGGGCAGGATCGGGTGGGGGCTGGAGCAGCGTTCCACCCTTTCCCTCCCTCTGGGTTGGATGGGGTGGGCGCTGTTGGACTGTCTTTACAGTCTGTGCCTCTATTGTCCTGGCCCGACAATCGTTCTCCTCCCCTATCGGGGTGGGTGGGCGGTGGGCTATAGGACTACGGCAGGTGGACGGAGGGGGGTCGGCCATTTTTCGGTTCGTCTCTCTCCGTCGCTCTTACTGCTGTGACGAGCCACCCCCCTCCCCATCTGGGGCATGGCGTGGCTCAGGCCTTTCTTCACAGCGGGGGTGCTATGTACGGCTTTCCAGGCTACGTTACATACTCCTTCTCTGCTCCATTTGGGACAGGTGGCTGTGTTAGCTGCCCGCGCTTGTCGCGGGTAGCGGTCGCGAAACAATGAGCTTGACTCTCTTTTGTTCTCGGCAGGGTGTCTCGCGCAGTGGTCAGGGAACAATGAGCTTTGCTCCGTTTTGTTCTCTGCACGGGCTGTGCCGGCTGTCTACCTGTGACAGGCGGAGAGAACATACTTTTTCTCTCCAGTCTCCCATTCTTTGTATTCACAATGGTCTGCGGGGACTCGGCTATAGTATCGCCTGGCCAGTGGTCATTGTCCTTAGCCAGCATAGGTCACCCCCCCCCCCCCTCCTGGGGGTGGGTGAGTGATAGGGCTACTTGACTTCGGCAGGTGGACGAGTGAGGATCGGCCGTTTACGGCCGTTTCTCTGTTTCAGTCTTTACCCCCTCTAGGGGTTACGGCTTTGCTGGACCACCCCCCTCCCCACTTGGGGTGAGTTGTGGTTCAAACCAGGTAGTCTGGTTCTTAGCACTGGGATGCTTCTCTCGCACAGCGGGTGGGGTAAGACGCGCCGGGCCCGGCTTTGTCCTGTTTCCCCACTCTCTCTCCTTCTCGGCAGGGAGCTGTGCCAGTTACCAACCCCTCTTCCCCCCACCTCTTGTTCAGGTGGGCGGTTTGGGTTGGCAGTCAGAGACTGATCACGCTTTTCATCCACACTCTTGGCGGTGTTATCGGCAGGAGTATTTAGTGCGCGACCTCCCCTGTCTCCCCTCCTTTTGTGTTTTTACACAACTGGTGGTTAGGTTTCGGACTCCTTGTTTGTGGAGGGGGAGTGTATAGGGCTGCCTACTGGTTGTAGGCTTCCCATACATAGAGCGGCTGCTGTTGCAGTTTACTTTGTCCCGGATAGGTTGGGGGTGTCTCTCTTCCTTCCTGTTCCGGGATGGTTTTGGGTTTTCACAGGCTTTCTTGCAATTGTTTCATTTGCTGAGTCTCTGGTGATTGCCTACCACATGCCACACTTGTTGGCTTGATCCGCACCTTAGGTTAGTGGTCTTCAGCCTACACCTTTCCCGCTGCTTCATACGCAGGGAACTGCTGGCTTCGGGGTTTCAGGCTGCTTCGTCCTCACTTTTAGTGCGGAAGAAGATAGCAGGGAATTTTCAGGCTCAGGGTCTGATCCGGACTTTTTTATTGCCAGGGGCTAGTTTCCTGGCTTCGCTTACAGACCACAGGGAACATGGGGTTTTCATGATGTTACTCCTCCCTCTCCTCTCTGGAGGAGCTAGGATGGCATGGTTTGGAGTTTTCTGCTTTGGCTGAGACTCTCTTCTGTGTTTTCTTATAGGCAATCTTATCCTCCCTGAACGCTCTTTTGGGTTAGGGAGGATGCCTTGGATAAGGCTTTAGCCAGGCTGCTGGCAGCTTGGGCTGGGGTCGTCACCGAGCGGAGGAGTTTCTCGGTGACGTTTTAGGCCCACACTGTTTTTGCTTGGTGTGGTCCCCTTCTTTTACAAGGGGTTTGATTTCACGCTGGTTGCAGGAAGCAGGGGTCAGGCTTTTTCGGGGGTTGTTAAAACCTACTCAATAGCTGGAATCTTTTCCTTCCTTATTGCACCGCTGGCAGCGCGTTTATGCGCTCCCGGTTACAAAGGGGTGTTTTGGTTCAGTGTCTCCTCCCTCTCTGCGGGAGGTGGGTCGGCATGGGCTAGAGCTTTCAGCTTTGGCTGAGATTTTCCTCTGTGCTCTCACATGAGCTTTCCTTCTGCGTTTCTGCACACAGGAAAGGGCTCGGTTTCTGGAGGGTGTTGGTCTCCGGACGATCTCGGGGGCTGGTTGAGCTTTTTCAAGGTCAATCAGCTTGTCAGCTGCACTTTCTTTTGGTGTTGAACCAGGCTTTTTGCCTGGTGCTCTCAGTAACCAGGCGAAATTCCGAGCTGTCTTTATCCCAGGTTTTTTCCTGGGCATGCTGTTCGACTTTGTCTCTTGGAGGGTTTGTTCTTCACACAAGAGAGAATAGGGAGGCTTTAAGCTCTTTTCACTGCCAGACTGGCAGGAGAGCAGGCCTCTGCGGGGTCTTTAGACCCGGTCTTCGGTCGGACGGTATCGATAGCTATGCTGGCCCTCTAGTCTTTCCTCAAGTTTTTTGGGGGGTCTGGGACATGAGGGTCCTCCTCCAGAGTGGGTTCCTCCACGCGGGAAGGTGGCTGGAATCCTTTTGGATCGCTCAGGGTGTTTTTTTCCCCAGCTTTGTTTCCCCCCGGACTTAGACCGCTTTATGGATGCGTTTTCGTCTGGATGGGGCCTGCACTGGCAATTGCAGTCTTGAGGCTGTGATGTAGACGCAACTCCTTGGGCTTCTCTTTTGCCTGGGGTTAGGAGCAGTAGCTCTTAGTCTACTAGCCTTTCTTTTTGGCTATTTACAGGCATGTCCTGTTGCATTCGGGCAATTTTTCTGTTGCTTCTTATGTGAACTAGCTGGGAGGAGCAAGTTCTCACTCCCTGTCAGACAGAGTATAAGGGATTCTGATTGGGGTTTCACACTAAATCATTTTCTCAGGGGAATATCTCCCCGGCCAGCTCTGCGATCTGGCCGACTCGCTCAACAGGTCCTCTCAGGGCTTGCACAGGGGTTGGCCCATCTGCTTACGGGTCTGGAGGCGGGCTGTTTGTGTTTTAGATCATGGGTTCTGACTCTGGTCTTTGGGCATGAAGCATATATTTCCTCCACTTTATCTGTGTATGCTCCTTTTTTGGCCTCCTTGGCCAATTGGGGATATAGAGCGGGGGTGCATCTCCTTAGCGCCCCTCTCTCAAGCCAGGTGGTTTTTCACTTCTGTTTCAGTTTTTGGCTTTGGGCAGCTGGGCCTCTTCTTTGAGGTTCCGGCGTCTTGGCTATCTCAGCTGTTTTGAGACAAATAGGCCTCTCTTCTGTTGCTCATGGCGCTCTTGTGGGCATGATCAAAGGACCTTGTTTTACGAGGTTTAGAGGCTCCCCCTTGTTTAGCGCGTTGGACTTTGTTCTACTTACTCTGGGCCTCAGCCCTTTAGGGCAGTGAGGCGCATGCGTTTTTGGGGTTTGCCAGAGGATGTAGCCTTAGGGTTTTTGGTTCCGTTTGTTCACGGTTTTTGGCCAGGTTTTGGGGTTTCAGAAACCTGGTCAATATCCTCTGGTGTTTGATTCCCTCCTCTCGGGACGATTCTCGCTCCGGGAGATTCGGATTTTCTAACTGTCTGGTTAGACTTTTTAAATCCCTTTTTATATTTAGTCAAGTTTTGACTAAATATTTTAACATCGAGGGGGAATCGAAACGAGGGTCATGGTGTATGTGCGTGTGTCTGTCTGTCTGTCTGTCTGTGTGTGTGTGTAGAGCGATTCAGACTAAACTACTGGACCGATCTTTATGAAATTTGACATGAGAGTTCCTGGGTATGAAATCCCCGAACGTTTTTTTCATTTTTTTGATAAATGTCTTTGATGACGTCATATCCGGCTTTTCGTGAAAGTTGAGGCGGCACTGTCACGCCCTCATTTTTCAACCAAATTTGTTGAAATTTTGGTCAAGTAATCTTCGACGAAGCCCGGACTTCGGTATTGCATTTCAGCTTGGTGGCTTAAAAATTAATTAATGACTTTGGTAATTAAAAATCTGAAAATTGTAAAAAAAAATAAAAATTTATAAAACGATCCAAATTTACGTTTATCTTATTCTCCATCATTTGCTGATTCCAAAAACATATAAATATGTTATATTCGGATTAAAAACAAGCTCTGAAAATTAAATATATAAAAATTATTATCAAAATTAAATTGTCGAAATCAATTTAAAAACACTTTCATCTTATTCCTTGTCGGTTCCTGATTCCAAAAACATATAGATATGATATGTTTGGATTAAAAACACGCTCAGAAAGTTAAAACAAAGAGAGGTACAGAAAAGCGTGCTATCCTTCTTAGCGCAACTACTACCCCGCTCTTCTTGTCAATTTCACTGCCTTTGCCATGAGCGGTGGACTGACGATGCTACGAGTATACGGTCTTGCTGAAAAATGGCATTGCGTTCAGTTTCATTCTGTGAGTTCGACAGCTACTTGACTAAATATTGTATTTTCGCCTTACGCGACTTGTTTGTCTTTACTGTCTTTTGGAACCACGAGCTTTAGTTCAGATTCTTATTTCTTTACAATGGGGCGAAAGAGACATCTTTTATTTGTCTCTCTCTAGAGGCTCTGCTACATTCATAGGACAGTCCTATGAGTGGTGCGTTTTGAACAGGGTGGGGGGGGGGGGGGCGTTCAGTCCTCCCTCTATTCCTTTTCAGGTGTTAGGGAGTCCAGAGTCTGGTGTTCTTCTCTGGCTGGTGGTGTTCCTCTCGCCTATACGAAGTTTGCCAACAGCTCGGGTACAGATTTTGTGCTTCCTTTATTGCCGTGTTGCGTTCTGGTCGCCTAGGCGAAGCTTTGCAAACGGCTTACTGGAGATCAGTCCATGTGTTCATCGGTTTCTATCTTCGGGATATCTCCTGCACGCGGCTAGACGGCTCCAGTTCATTGCTGGCTTTAGTTGCTGCAGGGCAGGTTCTTGCAAGGACATAAGTAAGTTCCCTCCGCCTTTAGGAGGAATCTGCATTCATAAGAATTGGAGTAAGAATATGTGATTAAATGGAAAATTTTTAATTAAATTTTCATTTAATATAATATACTTACCCAATTCTTATAGTTAATACCCTCCCATCCATCCCCGCTGGATTATGTCCTTGGGGGTGTTTTTTATTAATAGTCTCGAATGATTATTACGGATGCTGGCGCTCACGTGGTGCGCAGGGTGTTATGGGTAACTGAGCAAGGTCAGGCCATAGCAACGGCTATGGCGTCGCTTTTAGCTTGGTTACCACCCTACTAAGGGCAGGTAATTTGAGTGGTTTTTTCGACATCTAGCATGTGGGACTAAAGTCAATGCATTCATAAGAATTGGGTAAGTATATTATATTAAATGAAAATTTAATTAAAAATTTTCCAAATAATTCTTTCTTCTTCTTCTTCTTCTGCGTTCGTGGGCTGAAACTCCCACGTGCACTCGTGGTTTGCACGAGTGGAATTTTACGTGTATGACTGTTTTTACCCCGCCATTTAGGAGCCATACGCCGCTTTCGGAGGAAGCATGCTGGGTATTTTCGTGTTTCTATAACCCACCGAACTCTGACATGGATTACAGGATCTTTTTCGTGCGCAATTGGTCTTGTGCTTGCGTGTACACACGGGGGGGTGTTTGGACACCGAGGAGAGTCTGCACACAAAGTTGACTCTGAGAAATAAATCTCTCGCCGAACGTGGGGACGAACTGACGCTGACAGCGGCCAACTGGATACAAATCCAGCGCGCTACCGACTGAGCTACATCTCCGCCCCGAGAAAAAAAAAATTCTTTCTAAAAGTTGTTTCAAATCATTAACCTCTTCACTGCCACAGTATAACAGCATTTTGGTATTGCTGTGCGCCAGGGCAAAATTTTGCTTTCTTCGGTAGGTTCACTAATCTGTTCACTGCTCGATCATTTATTGAGATATCTCTTAGATCTTTGGCATGTGTTTTGCTTATACCCTTGGCTATTATAGGATGACATGATCATTGGACTTTGTTTGTGATTGTTATAGTAAAAATTGATATAATGACCATTTTTGTCAAAAATTACAGTTGCCGGCATTACACACACACACATTGCAGCACATAAAACCACACAAAACACTGCTAAAACTGGTGTCAAACATCAGGTACTCACATTACAGCCCATAAAAGTATTCTTCTGTGTGGTAATCCATAAATCACTTCTTGTAGAGCTTCCAGAACACTGTAACGCTTGAAAACAGGTCTACGAGTTGAGGTCCGACTTTCGGCCGCCATTGTGAATACTAAGATCGGTTCAACATGTCTTGGCAAAGTGGTGAGTTGTCAACACGTGGTATAGTAGCTTATCCGAACGGTCTATGGGAAAGAACTGTGTTTAGAACCCCTACAAGTACTTGGACAGTGGTTACCTCCCATTTAGTTTTCAGAAATGTCCTGAAATGTTGGTGACACAAATCCCACATGCGAGATACGGTTATGGGCGTACGACAAACCAAAAATGACCACGTATTACATACGGGGTGGGCAGTGAAGGGGTTAACAGGCAGGTGGATGCGTCAACGAAACTTTTCATTTTCATGGACAATAAAGGGCTTTTATTGTCATTTTGTCAGAACTGGAAGAAAACAGAGAATACCGTGTGCGAATGAAGGCCCTTTTCAAGGGAGACAACCCCCATGTGCACGACGAGGCCTGGCCTTGGAGTTACATTCGTACTGGTGAGTATATGAACGCTAATCCAGCTCTTTTTGATACAGCAGTGCCCGAGGTGTCAGGCCTCTCCCTTGATGGGATTACACCTTCCAAATAAAGGACATGTTCTGTTTACGGTCTTGACCAAAATATAGCTGATGGGATCTATGTCGACCAAAAGAGTGGGATTGCCTGTAGGTGGAGTTCCTGGAGGGGGATTCCCAGTACACAGGGAATCCCACAGGGGGGAGTTTTTCAATAAAACTTGCAAACCATATTCGAATTTCTAAGAAATATCAAAAAAGATTGAAAAACATCAAATTCTACAGATGTCGCCAAGCATCACGTGACTTTCAGCGATATCAGCGACACGCTACAGGAACTAAATCCTGTGGTATTCCCTGTATACAGGGAACCCCCTCCAGGAACTCCACCTACAGGGAATCCCACTCTTTTGGTCGACATAGACCCCATCAGCCAAAATATACCTGTCACGAAACAGGCGAATCTGCAGCATAGGGACACTGTTGGATGGTGTCCTTTCGTTGCAGGTACAGTGGTACCTTTGTTTAACGCCTTTAAAAATACCCCCCGCGGGTTAGGGGGAAGAATTTACCCGATGCTCTCCAGCATGTCGTAAGAGGCGACTAACGGATTCTGTTTCTCCTTTTACCCTTGTTAAGTGTTTCTTGTATAGAATATAGTCGATGTTTGTAAAGATTTTAGTCAAGCAGTATGTAAGAAATGTTAAGTCCTTTGTACGGGAAACTTGCATTCTCCCAGCAAGGTCATATAGTGTACTACGTTGCAAGCCCCTGGAGCAAATTTTTGATTAGTGCTTTTGTGAACAAGAAACAATTGACAAGTGGCTCTTTCCCCGTCGCGACATAACCCTTCGTGGTTGAAAACGACGTTAAACACCAAATAAAGAAAGAAAGCCTTTAAAAATGTAACCAAAATTTGGTCGTTATACTGAGGGGTCATAATATAGGGTTTGGGTTAGTTACGTCCATGTCGGGGTCAGTCAAATAATCCGGATTGACATGGGCGTTTTGCTTGATGCCGCCTGCAGTGTGATGATGTTCTTATGGTAAATAGTTGGACTATTAGATCAATTATCCACACATATATTTTTGCTTGTTTAATCCGACCCGGTGACTACTCAGCAGTTCATGTTTGTAATAACAGGGGTTGAACGAAAGCTTACATGATCAATGTGGTCTTATAGTACTCATATGATACCAGGCAAAGTTTGGATAGAAAAAAAAAGACTGTGTCCCAAACGCAAGTTAACCCTTTGCAGTTGTATAGAACTGCAGCAGTGTGTTGAAACTAATACAAAATTGTAGCAAATAGCGTCAATTTATTCGATGGAATTGGACTTCTTCTGAAAATGTTATTTTCATTTTCAAGGGACATAACTACACTGCAGACGGAATTAAGTAATTTAGGACACCACACAACACTTCACTAATGCAATTATGCGGAGAATTTGTTGATTGAAACGAAAGATTGGTTGATATCGGTCACTGGGTCATGGATGAGGGGAAAGGAAACGGTCACCCTCCGCGCATGCGCTCTTTTCTATGTGAGTTCAATTCAAGTATTCTTAGAAATAGTCATTTTACTTGTAAGAAATACATGTATTACAGGCAACGTGACACTGCCAGAAACAGACACGCACCTGGCAGCGCCAGAGAAGCTACACGCGTTTGTCTTGAAGTCTGACGCCATCTCCGTGTCCTGGTTTTACGGTGGGGGGAAGCAGAACGCTGCGCTGCCGGTGACCCACTACACCGTGCGCTGCGAGACCATGCTCTTGGGACGCAGCTCTCAGAAAGTCACCGCCAAACACGTCATCCTCAAGATAAGGTTGGCCATTTTTTTGAGTCACTTGAGAAAAAGTGACTCTATGTAATCGGTCAGTGTTAGTCTGTCCGGCCGGCCGGCCGGCCGGCCGTCCGGAGACACCACCTTAACGTTGGACTTTTCTCGGAAACTATCAAAGCGATCGGGCTCATATTTTGTTTAGTCGTGACCTCCAATGACCTCTACACTTTAACGATGGTTTCGTTGACCTTTGACCTTTTTCAAGGTCACAGGTCAGCGTCAAAGGAAAAATTAGACATTTTATATCTTTGACAAAGTATCTCGGAAACTATCAAAGCGATCGGGCTCATATTTTGTTTAGTCGTGACCTCCAATGACCTCTACACTTTAACGATGGTTTCGTTGACCTTTGACCTTTTTCAAGGTCACAGGTCAGCGTCAAAGGAAAAATTAGACATTTTATATCTTTGACAAAGTTCATCGGATGTGATTGAAACTTTGTAGGATTATTCTTTACATCAAAGTATTTACATCTGTAGCCTTTTACGAACGTTATCAGAAAAACAAGGGAGATAACTAGCCTTTTCTGTTCGGCAACACACAACTTAACGTTGGGCTTTTCTCGGAAACTATAAAAGTGACCGGGCTCAAATTTTATGTGAACGTGACTCATTGTGTTGTGAATAGCAATTTCTTCCTGTCCATCTGATGCCTCATATAATATTCAGAACTGCGAAAGTGACTCCATCGAGCGTTTGCTCTTCTTGTTTTATTCCTTTTTGCTTTCTGAGCTTGTTTTCAAAGGGGAGCAAAAGTAAAACAAAACTAGGTACCGTA
The DNA here is from genome assembly GCF_037325665.1 of Littorina saxatilis. Lineage (NCBI taxonomy): Eukaryota > Metazoa > Mollusca > Gastropoda > Littorinimorpha > Littorinidae > Littorina > Littorina saxatilis. Next base: position 62,181,842 of record NC_090261.1, read on the forward strand.
CTTTCGGTTCACAGCAAGACCACGGCAATGACCACAATTTCAATAACACAAATCCAGCAGTTATAGAATCACTGGCATGTGAGTCGATCCTTCACGCGACTTCACTGTTACGTAGATTTCCACAGTATTTCCAAGGTGAGCAACTCGCGACAGAATTATTTCCGACCATCGTCTATTGAGGCCTCCTCTGGCCACTAAAAGGAAGACAGTATTGTTTTCAGTCACAGGGGGACCGGGTAGCTCAGGTGATCAAGCACTGGACATGTGATCCTAGAATCGCGGGTTGGCCCGGCCCGGCCCGGACACGGGTCAATTTTATGTGTAGACCCAGAGACGGTATCCATGTTCCACCCCCGTGTCACCACAGTGGCATGCAAAAGATCTCGGTCATTCTGCCATAAGTGCAGATGGCTGATACCACCTAAACACGCATATACTTGTGTATCTCATCTAAAGTCGGGGTAAAACCTGGAAACATGCCCCTAATGGCTTTGCTGTGAGGGCGTAAAAGTTTAAAACTTGAATTTTTTTTCTTTCTCAGTCACACTAACTTTGCCACGGTGGACAAGCTTCAGGCCTTCACAATCTACAACATATCAGTGTCGGCAAACAGCGACAGCATTCAGGGTCCCTACAGTCGTCCCATCTTGGCACAGACCAAGAAGGATGGTGAGTTGTTTCCCATTGAGGGGGGGGGGAGGGGTTGGGGGGGGGGGGGGTGGTGTGTGATTGGGTTTGGTGGGAGAGAAAGAGAGAGAGTGTTGTTGGGTGGAAAAGAGAATATTAGGTGTGTGTGCGTGTGTGTGTGTGCATGTGTGCAAATGCGTGTGTGTGTGTGTGTGTGTGTGTGCGTGCATGCGTGTGTGTGCATGTGTGTGTGCGTGCGTGAGTGTGCATGCGTGTGTGCGTGTGTGTGTGTGTGTGTGTGCGTGTGTGCGTGCGTGTGTGTGTGTGTGCGTGCGTGTGTGTGTGTGTGTGTGTGTGTGTGTGTGTGTGTGTGTGGCAGAGAGAGGGTCAGGGGTGGAGGAGTGGTGGCGATCTTGAAAGGGTGTTCCTTTGTATTACTACAATTCTCTCTTTCCTTACAGTCCCCTCCAAGCCTGAGCACTTGCAGGCCAAGGTCATATCCCAAGGTCAAGTTCATCTCCAATGGCAACCACCGTTGTGGCCCAACGGCCTGATCCAAGGTCACTTTATTCAGTATGTCAGCCGACAGTTCGACGCCCTGGAAGAGATCAACATCATCAGCACCAACGACAACATGCTGAAAAACGCCAGCTGGGTGCAAGTGTACCAGAGAGGTAAGGCTGTGGCAATGGTGGGGTTAATTTTCTTTGGCGAAATGACGGTGTGCTGAGCTGAGAAGAGTTCATCAGAATATCGGATACAATCAAACCTGCCATTGGCGACCACCTCTCGTGAAAGACTGCTTGCCCCATTACCACCACCCCAAAAGACCCCCAACACGTATTTTGTTCCATGTAATTCATCTTTCAATAGCGACCACCTGTATTATTACCTGCACTTTTGGTCTGTCCTTTGGTTGGTTGTTATATATATAGGCAGATAAGGCTGTCGTAGATTTGTGGTAAACGCACATGTCACCTTTGAACAGAGAGATAAGGAGTGTTTAATAAACTGTGAAAGATCTGTAGAAATGGTTTTTTTCTCCATTTACTTGTGTGTATTGAGGATTCAAATTGAGTCAGAAATCATAATCTAGGACTCTGGCTTTTTTACATTTAGTCAAGTTTTGACTAAATGTTTTAACATAGAGGGGGAATCGAGACGAGGGTCGTGGTGTATGTGTGTCTGTGTGTGTGTGTAGAGCGATTCAGACTAAACTACTGGACCGATTTTTATGAAATTTGACATGAGAGTTCCTGGGTATGATATCCCCGGACCTTTTTTTCTTTTTTTCGATAAAATACTTTTGATGACGTCATATCCGGCTTTTTGTAAAAGTTGAGGCGGCACTGTCGCACCCTCATTTTTCAATCAAATTGATTGAAATTTTTGTAAAGCAATCTTCGACGAAGGCCGGACTTCGGTATTGCATTTCAGCTTTGTGGCTTAAAAATTAATTAATGACTTTGGTCATTAAAAATCTGAAAATTTTAATTTTTATATAAAAACAATTTCATCTTATTCCTTGTCGGTTCCTGATTCCAAAAACATATAGATATGATATGTTTGGATTAAAAACACGCTCAGAAAGTTAAAACGAAGAGAGGTACAGAAAAGCGTGCTATGCAGCACAGCGAAACCACTACCGCGCTGAACAGGCTCGTCAGTTTCACTCCATTATGCGCAAGCAGCGCACTACGGTCATTGTGATAAAATGCAGTGCGTTCACTTTCATTCTGTGAGTTCCACAGCTTGACTAAATGTGGTAATTTCGCCTTACGCGACTTGTTTATTCTCTCCTGACATTTTTTTTCTCCCTACTGTCACCCCTGGATGGTACATTTGTGGGAAACGCGCATATAATCTATATTGCCTGAACAGAATAGCATTCCATTTTTTATGGGAGCATAAACAGAAAAATCTTTGGCTTGCAGAAATGGTATCTTGCATCAACATACCTAAGACTTTAAAATTGGCAATCTAGTGGCTGCTCCGCCTGGCGTCTGGCATTATGGGGTTAGTGCTAGGACTGGTTGGTCCTGTGTCAGAATAATGTGACTGGGTGAGACATGAAGCCTGTGCTGCGACTTCTGTCTTGTGTGTGGCGCACGTTATGTCAAAGCAGCACCGCCCTGATATGGCCCTTCATGGTCGGCTGGGCGTTAAGCGAGCAAACAAACAAACAAACAAATCATCATACTCAGGCCCCGTTCTTTTTTTCGTCACACCTAAAACCGTTATTTCTTGTGAGCGGCCCTGCATTATCTACGACTTACAAGAGATCGTAAATCTTGGTCAACGACACAGGCCCCTGTCCCTTCGTGTTCCTCTAGAAAGGGAGACAATCATTCAAGAACGACGGAGTTATCTCCCTCCAATTCGCAATCGTACAATCAACATCCCTTTGGTTTCATACTTGACAGTAATGTCTTCGGGTTTTTTTTCAATCAAATACGGTGGAAACCCCCTTTCAAGACCACCCAAAAAGTCATGTCTTAAAAAAGAGGTAGGGGCGGGGATGTAGCTCAGTCAGGGCGGGGAAGTAGCTCAGTCAGGGCAGGGATGTAGCTCAGTCAGGGCGGGGATGTAGCTCAGTCAGGGCGGGGATGTAGCTCAGTCAGGGCAGGGATGTAGCTCAGTCAGGGCAGGGATGTAGCTCAGTCAGGGCGGGGACGTAGCTCAGTCAGGGCGGGGACGTAGCTCAGTCAGGGCGGGGACGTAGCTCAGTCAGGGCGGGGACGTAGCTCAGTCAGGGCGGGGACGTAGCTCAGTCAGGGCGGGGATGTAGCTCAGTCAGGGCGGGGATGTAGCTCAGTCAGGGCGGGGACGTAGCTCAGTCAGGGCGGGGATGTAGCTCAGTCAGGGCGGGGATGTAGCTCAGTCAGGGCGGGGACGTAGCTCAGTCAGGGCGGGGAAGTAGCTCAGTCAGGGCGGGGATGTAGCTCAGTCAGGGCGGGGAAGTAGCTCAGTCAGGGCGGGGAAGTAGCTCAGTCAGGGCGGGGAAGTAGCTCAGTCAGGGCGGGGAAGTAGCTCAGTCAGGGCAGGGATGTAGCTCAGTCAGGGCGGGGAAATAGCTCAGTCAGGGCGGGGACGTAGCTCAGTCAGGTCGGGGCGGGGACGTAGCTCAGTCAGGGCGGGGACGTGCTCTAGTCAGGGCGGGGACGTAGCTCAGTCGGGGCGGGGACGTAGCTCAGTCGGGGCGGGGACGTAGCTCGGTCGGGGCGGGGACGTAGCTCAGTCGGGGCGGGGACGTAGCTCAGTCGGGGCGGGGACGTAGCTCAGTCAGGGCGGGGACGTAGCTCAGTCAGGGCGGGGACGTAGCTCAGTCAGGGCGGGGACGTAGCTCAGTCAGGGCGGGGATGTAGCTCAGTCGGTAGCGCGCTGGATTTGTATCCAGTTGGCCGCTGTCAGCGTCAGTTCGTCCCCACGTTCGGCGAGAGATTTATTTCTCAGAGTCAACTTTGTGTGCAGACTCTCCTCGGTGTCCGAACACCCCCCCGTGTGTACACGCAAGCACAAAAGTACAAGACCAAGTGCGCACAAAAAAGATCCTGTAATCCATGTCAGAGTTCGGTGGGTTATAGAAACACGAAAATACCCAGCATGCTTCCTCCGAAAACGGCGTATGGCTGCCTAAATGGCGGGGTAAAAAATGGTCATACACGTAAAATTCCACTCGTGCAAAAAAAAAAACACGAGTGTACGTGGGAGTTTCAGCCCACGAACGCAGAAGAAGAAAAAGAAGATAATGGAGGTAAATTTACAGAGGTTATGAACAAAAAAATCCTACAAAGCATGGCCTTAGAAGGGGGGAAGTCTTACACTGGGGGAGTCTTGAAAGGGGAGTTTTACTGTAGTCTCTGTTTGTGCGTTGCCAGGTAACATGACGCAGGCTACAGTGGGCAACCTGACCCAGCGGGGGTACATCTTCCAGGTGATGGCGTGTACGAACGCCGGTAAGGGCGACCCCTCCACACCCGTCTTCGTTCACATGGGAGGTAGGTACCGTGGCAACCTCTCCCCCCCCCCCCCTTTAACCTGTTCGCTGCCAGCAAATATTTGAATACAAAGCTACGACTTACAATGTGCCATTGCTCTTTGATGTATAAATCTTAAAATGAATACACCACTCACACGCACATTGTATGTTTGTTGTTTTGTGAGAGTGTGTGTGTGTGTGTTTTGAATGGTTGTATGTGTCTTTTTCTGTGTGTGTGTGTGTTTGTATATGAATATGTGTTTGTGTGTTTGTCTGCATGTGTGTTTGCATGTGTGTCTGTCTGTCTTTGTGTCTGTAAATGCACTTTTAATATCGTACCTACAGTGAAACCTGCCCTGGCGATCACCCCTCCATCACGACCACCTGCCCATTAAGACCCCCCCCAAAGGACTGGGTGGCCGAGTGGTAACGCACTTGCGCTCGGAAGCGAGAGGTTGCGAGTTCGACCGTGGGTCAGGGCGTTAGCAATTTTCTCCCCCCCTTTCCTAACCTAGGTGGTGGGTTCAAGTGCTAGTCTTTCGGATGAGACGAAAAACCAAGGTCCCTTCGTTGTACACTACATTGGGGTGTGCACGTTAAAGATCCCACGATTGACAAAAGGGTCTTTCCTGGCAAAATTGTATAGGCATAGATAAAAAATGTCCACCAAAATACTCGTGTGACTTGGAATAATAGGCCGTGAAAAGTAGGATATGCGCCGAAATGGCTGCGATCTGCTGGTCGATGTGAATGCGTGCATGTATTGTGTAAAAAATTCCATCTCACACGGCATAAATAGATCCCTGCATAAATAGATCCCTGCGCCTTGAGTCCGAGTCTGGAGATACGCGCGCGATAGAAGACTTCATATAACATATAACATAACATCCCCAATGAGATTGTTTTCATATAATTCACCAATCCATAGCAACCACTTCTGGTCAGTCCTGTGAGTGGTCGATACAGACTGGTTTGACTGTACTACCTTTCTTTTTACCTTGGTTGTACAGCGCCTTCCCCCCGCGGGTTAGGGGGAAGGATTTACCCCTCCCTGGTCCCCCCGCGGGTTAGGGGGAAGAATTTACCCGATGCTCCCCAGCATGTCGTAAGTAGCGACTAACGGATTCTGTTTCTCCCCCCGCTGGTTAGGGGGAAGAATTTACCCGATGCTCCCCAGCATGTCGTAACTGAGAGGCGACTAACGGATTCTGTTTCACCCCCCGCGGGTTAGGGGGAATAATTTACCCGATGCCCCCCAGCATGTCGTAAGAGGCGACTAACGGATTCTGTTTCACCCCCCGGGGGTAGGGGGAAGAATTTACCCGATGCTCCCCAGCATGTCGTAAGAGGCGACTAATGGATTCTGTTTCACCCCCCGCAGGTTAGGGGGAAGAATTTACCCGATGCTCCCCAGCATGTCGTAAGAGGCGACTAACGGATTCTGTTTCACCCCCCGCGTGTTAGGGGAAAGAATTTACCCGATGCTCCCCAGCATGTCGTAGGAGGCGACTAACGGATTCTGTTTCTCCCCCCGCGGGTTAGGGGGAAGAATTTACCCGATGCTCCCCAGCATGTCGTAAGAGGCGACTAACGGATTCTGTTTCTCCCCCCGCGGGTTAGGGGGAAGAATTTACCCGATGCTCCCCAGCATGTCGTAAGAGGCGACTAACGGATTCTGTTTCACCCCCCGCGTGTTAGGGGAAAGAATTTACCCGATGCTCCCCAGCATGTCGTAGGAGGCGACTAACGGATTCTGTTTCTCCCCCCGCAGGTTAGGGGGAAGAATTTACCCGATGCTCCCCAGCATGTCGTAAGAGGCGACTAACGGATTCTGTTTCTCCCCCCGCGGGTTAGGGGGAAGAATTTACCCGATGCTCCCCAGCATGTGGTAAGAGGCGACTAACGGATTCTGTTTCTCCCCCCGCGGGTTAGGGGGAAGAATTTACCCGATGTTCTCGATCCAGCATGTCGTAAGAGGCGACTAACGGATTCTGTTTCTCCTTTTACCCTTGTTAAGTGTTTCTTGTATAGAATATAGTCCATTTTTGTAAAGATTTTAGTCAAGCAGTATGTAAGAAATGTTAAGTCCTTTGTACTGGAAACTTGCATTCTCCCAGTAAGGTAATAATATTGTACTACGTTGCAAGCCCTTGGAGCAATTTTTTGATTAGTGCTTTTGTGAACAAGAAACAATTAACAAGTGGTTCTATCCCATCTCCCCCCCTTTCCCCGTCGCGATATAACCTTCGTGGTTGAAAACGACGTTAAACACCAAATAAAGAAAGAAAGAAAGAACAGCGGCTAGAGCAGGGTCTCCCTGTGGTTTATAAAGATGATGTATTGTTCAGACTTAAAACATTCCTAGACTACTTTCCTTCACAAGCGCATCCCGCAACCGATCCAGTGTTTTGACACATGATAACAGCTTTTGTCAGTAGACATAGGAAGAAGCATTTGTTTTAAATGTATCGGTAAACTTAATTAACAGTGCGACGGATGCGTGTAAAGCATGTTTGAATCATCAGGCATGGGAATTGTCCGCCAAAAGGCAAACTTCCGCCGATTTATTTTTTTTTGTTCCGCCGAAAAAGCAAAAGTGTCCGCCGAAAAAATAAACGAGGGAGGCAAAAATGGTTCTAAAAACTTAATTTAATGGCAAACTTGGAGCTCAGATGACACCAAATTGCAAAATTTGGGTTCTTTGGAGAGAAAAAAATTCCGGTCGGGCATGCCCCCGGACCCCCCTAGTATTCAGGCTAGGTGCTTCGCGCCGTCGACTTTGCTATTACTTAAATATTTTCAGCCTTTTTGACTTTTTTCAATTCCCGTGCCTGAATCATGGATGTTCAAATTCTGTGTGGAGTACGCTCATTTTTCTGAAATTACACCAAGTTTAAAAAGTTTAAGTGCAAAACAGGGGTTCCCAGGCCTGATGGTTATTACATGTATGTGCAGATCAGGGAAGTGGCAGTAGCAAGAGTGGTTTGAGCAACCGACACCTTGGGATCCTCGGTGGCTCAGTGATTGGTCTCACGAGTATCATTTTCACTGTCATCGTCATTGTCTGCAAACAGAGGTATGTGTGTGTGTCTTTGTGCATGTTTGTGTGTGTGTTCATGTATGTGTATGTGCGTGTGTGTGTGTGTGTGTGTGCATGTCTGTGTGTTTGTTCGTGTGTGTGTGTGCATGCGTGCGTGCGTGCGTCTGTCTGTTTGTCTGTTACTTGTCTGTCTGTCTGTCTGTTACTAAGCTACTATCTGTCTTTTCCAGGCCAGATCCAATGAACTGTATCTTACAACACATACGTTCTTGCATCAGTTGTCCTTATATTTAGAAAAGAAACAAGGCTACCCATCAAGTAAGGGAATAACTGTGCAGAGAAACACAAAAAAAAACCCCACCTGTACTTTCAATAACAACAGCAAAATGTTTATGTTGACAGGGCATATGTCACAACAAAGTGGAGAGGGTTGGGGGGGGGGGGAGGGGGGGCATGACTATTTTACCTGGTTTTGTGTGTTATAGGCAGGTGTCTAAATGTTCACCGTTACTTTTTTTGTCGTTGCAGGCAACTACAGAAGGAGCTAAGGAGCGAGTTTTCGCGAGGAACAGGGTTGAGGTACGGTAGGGTCACTGCGCATGTCTGGTTTTTTTCTTCGCGGAAACGCTGTTGGGTTGTAAGGAAGGGAGGAAGGAAGGTGTGTTAATATGTGTTTCATACGCCGGTCTGTGTCTTGCAACCTAAAAGAGATGACTTATGACTGACGATCATTTAAATCGTACGTACATACACATGTGCATGCACACATATTTGCACACACACACACACACACACACACACACACACACACACACACACACACACACACATACATGCACGCACGCACAAGCATGCACACTCACACACATAAATGAACACACACATACACTGACACACCTTCCTTCCTCCCTTCCTTACAGAGCGAAGAACTCGAACAGCTGCTGAGCAGTGGGACCCCTTCCGCTCCTCCCTTCCAAACAGTCATCCCCCCCACCGCCACCGCCACCGCCATCATCGACAACGATAGCATGGACAGCGGCTGTTCTTCCATGCCGCCACCCACCGAAGGCAACAGTGTTGCTGTTGACGAGGATGTGATTGACGAAAACCACTGTTTGATTGAACGAAGGGTGGACAAAGGAGACATATTACAGGGTGAAAATGCTACGTCTGTCGCCATGGTTACAGCAAACAGTGCGGGACTTTGTGTGGAAGATAGAGAGACAACTTGCTGATTTGGTGCTGTCGACAAAACGTGTCGGGAGGTGTTTGCTGCGTGGAATTGTGTATCACGAGAGAGACAATGTGTTGAGACTGTTCTGTGTCGTCTTAACGTGTTCGAATTCGCTGCGTGGTTTTGTGTGGACAAGAAAGACGTATTAGGACTGTTCTGTGTCGTCCTAGCCGAACTTCGGTATTGCATTTCAGCTTGGTGGCTTAGAAATTAATTAATGACTTTGGTCATTAAAAATCTGAAAATTGTAAAAAAAACAAAAAAATTTAAAACGATCCAAATTTTTGTTCATCTTATTCTTCATCATTTTCTGATTCCAAAAACATATAAATAGGTTATATTTGGATTAAAAACAAGCTCTGAAAATTAAAAATATAAAAATTATGATCAAAATTACATTTTTGAAATCAATTTAAAAACACTTTCATCTTATTCCTTGTCGGTTCGTGATTCCAAAAACATATAGATATGATATGTTTGGATTAAAAACACGCTCAGAAAGTTAAAACGAAGAGAGGTACAGAAAGGCGTGCTATCCTTCTCAGCGCAACTATTACCCCGCTCTTCTTGTCAATTTCACTGCCTTTGCCATGAGCGGTGGACTGACGATGAGCGCACTACGAGTATACGGTCTTGCTGAAAAATTGCATTGCGTTCAGTTTCATTCTGTGAGTTCGACAGCTTGACTAAATGTTGTATTTTCGCCTGTTTTGTTTTTCATTTACACAGGCGTATGTGGCTTTTCATTGGCCGGAAATCGCTCAAACAGTGCCCCCTGGATGTGGGGGAAGAGTAGCTCTTCTTGCAAAGTCTGCAAAATTGAATTTTGTCCTTCATAACAAAAATATGTTTTTGATGGGATGGATCCAAAACACGTTCTAGGGTTCGGAGGAAAAATTAATGTCGGTCAGGGAATCGGAAACAAAGAACTCTTTTTTCTTCTGGCCTAAGTGAGGGGGGGCTGGCTGAAGACTGTTGCTGGAGGTTGGTGGAAATGAGGGCCTTGCAGGGATGTTTCTACTATTTCCTTTTTTTTTAGCAGGTTTTGTGAAACGGCCATAAAAGTTTCAGCATATTTCGGAAAGTTAGGGCAGTTCAAGGCATCTGTCCCCTTTTCCTATATCATGGAACATTTTTGACAGTGCTGCCAAAACGACAGCAAAGATTTTTGGGATGTAAAATTAGTTGAGGCGACTACTGATGATTACCGATGATAAGCAAGTTAGCAACATCCTGCTTTTTTTTTAGTGGAGGGGGGGAGGTTAAGCTACAGTACATGGAGTAAATTGCCTGTTAGAACTTAACAGCAGCAGAAAGAAGGCAGCTCATGAACTCTCAGACAAAACACGTATACCTCTGGTTGACCCACTTGGTCAACACTAGTTGCAGGTAATAATTAAGGCATGCCCCATTGTAATCAAAAATGACAACTCTGTGTCGTGAAACGATTCTGTAGAATTATAGCAGCAGCTTCTGGGCCTGCAGAAAAAGCGCCTCATGTTCAATGCATTGTTGTACGTGAAGGAAGGTGGGGTGGGTACCCTTGATACAGTGAATCCCACCTGTTAACCCCCCCCCCCCCCCCCCCCCCTCTCAATTTAAGACTCCCGCCGCTCATCCCCCTCTCCCACCCTCCTTTATTAAGGCTGTTCTTAATATATATATGCAGTACGCCGCAGCACCGCTAATGCGGGAGACACACATACCTTTTCTACTGCTCAAAGCAATACTTGCCCAGTGAAATTCACTGCACGCAGCTGCATGCAGTAGTTTTTGTACATTGCACGCAGCGTATATTAAGAACAGGCTTGAACGCAATGCCTACCAGTATCGCCCTTTAAATAATCCATGTGTATAGACTACATTACTGCCAGATCAATCATTTGCATCTGTTTGCCATTGCTTATTAATTTCTAATTGACAATTGTTGTTCGACTGAAAGAGCGACCATTTTTTTCTTTTTCTTTTTTCTTTTAATTTTGTATTACAAAGTTCTAGTATACATATGGCTTGATGGTTGATATGAAGAATGTTTTGATTGTGTGTGACTCTCACCAATTTCTTATCTTGCTATTTGGAATAAGCGTGTGCTGCGTGTGTAGCATTATGCGTTTGTTGACTGTTCTTTTTTAAAGATTTTCTTCACTCATGAGCCTTTTGTGATGAGCTGTTGAGTACAGCGGAACCCCCCCCCCCCTTTTTAAGACCCTCCAATTTAAGACTTCTTCCATTTTTGGACCCTGTTTTCTTAGTCTTTCTATTCATAATCTCTGTAAATTTAAAAAAAATAATAAATAAATAAAAAATAAAAAAAATAAATAAATAAATCCCTGCGCTTAGAACTGTACCCACGGAATACGCGCGATATTAACAGCTATTGTGTTTTCAGCGTAGCAATAGGGCCCGATATTTAGACGAGACAAGTATAATGCCGACGAGTCGAAGACGAGTCGGATTATACTTGTTCGAGTCTAAATATCGGACCCTATTGCTACGATGAAAACACAATAGCGTTTATATAGCTATTCTGACATTAAATTCTGTGTTAAAATCATGTTTTTGTCAGCAACAAGTACCAGAATGGTCCATGTCCTTGATTGCAGACGACGGTTCCCTTTCCGCATGAAGCCACGGAAATAACCGAACATTGAAAAACCCACGGACATGTATTACGGAGAAAACTCGAGATAACCGGATGTTTAGCATTGTTATATCTTTTAGTTAGATAGATTGCACACAGTCCATGCATCCAATGATACAAATAGATTTGATGGGAGTTCGTCCAGGTTTATTGTAGCCTGCAGCCATGTTGGAGTACACAATGCAAACGTGTCACGTGGTACTGTGACGTCATGTAATTATGCATACATGTACACACATAGGCCTATATGTTACATCCCCCTTTTCCAGTTAACAAATAAATTTGTTGCACATACAACTTGAACTCACAACTTAAAACTCACACACTATCAATCATCCCAGGGCCGGACTAGGCAAAGAGGGGGGGGGGGGTTGCCAGTGGTGGCCCAGGGGGATGTCCCCCCTGGCGGCAGGGGCGGATCAGTTCATTTTATGGGTGGTTTTTTTCAAAAGTATATTGTGAAGATATGGGTGTGAAGGCGCAAAGCGCCGAGCCGACGGCGCAAAGCGCCTAGCTTGCTAGGGGGGTCCGGGGGCATGCCCCCCCGGAAAATTTTGAAAAAAAGGATGCAAAATGGTGCAATCTGGTGCATTCTGAGGATGATCATTACCAGTTTCAGGCAGCAGATTTTGTCACTGATTAATACCCCAAAAATTGAAACTCAATGTAAAATAAAGAAATGCATGCCTCATTCAATATTTTTATTTTTTGGCTGGGGGGGGGGGGGGGGTACGGAAACCCTAGAACTCCCCTCCCCCCTTGTTGTGGGGGTCAGGGGGCAAAGCCCCCTGAAGCTGATGGGTAGGTCATATTCTGAGATAGGAAAATGGTCGCTCCTTGCATGAAACGGCATAAAATAAGCAATAATAAAAAAAAAATTAAATAAGTAAGGTACATGTTTAGGCTAGGGGGGGGGGGGTTGCGCAACCCCCATAACCCCCCCGGTAGTCCGGCCCTGCATCCACAAACAATGTAAATAAAGTCCCAAGTAGTAATTCCAATAAACTTCACTTGGAATGTCCATGGATTCTTCAAATAAAATAAATGTTCATTGATGTCCTTGGAAAGTCACATTATTAGTCTCTTCATGTTCTGATTGTCCATTCACCTTTTACGGTGTGACCGATTGTCCTGAAAGTGAAACTTGAAGATTATAACACTCATAACATTTTACACAAAATCAATTAACATTGTCCTTTGCATTCACACGCATGATTGCACACATAATCTCCCATTTTCACAGGTATCCTCACAATTCTACCACTCCTGGTAGCTACAGGTGCTTTCGGAGTTTCCGCATGCATGTGGCTTGGTGCTTGTGTGGGTGTGTTGCTTGTCTGAGCTTTGCTTTTGATTGATGAGTGACTTGATTGCTTTTCGCACTGTGAGCTACTGTTTCTATCATCATTGTGATTAGTCATAGCTTGAGTTGTTTGGTTTTGTATGCCAGGAGTCTGTGACAGTGGTTTTTGCTTGCCAGGAGTCTGAGGCACTGATTTTTGCTTGTCAGGAGTCTGAGGCATAGATTTTTGCTTGCCAGTAGTTTGTGGCACTGAGTTTTGATTACCAGGAATCTGTGGCACTGAATTATTTCTCTCTGGCTGAGCAGTGTTTTTGATTGGTGTGTTTTCACTGTCTGATTTTGTGCTGACTTTTAGTAGGTCTCGCCTATTTCTCCTGTAGGTGCCAGAGTCAGTCTGTACAAGATATGATCTTGGTGTGTCTGTATGTTTTACAACTGTGGCTGGGCGCCACTTCCCTTTGTCACTGATGTACACCTTGTCATCTTTGTGTAGTGTTGGGAGTGACTTTGCTGTTTTATCATACTGTTGCTTTTGTCTGCTCTGTCTTTCTTTGAGTGTTTTCTTCACTTTGTGTGAGCCCTTGGTTTTTAGTCTGTCTGTGTTGATGTCCAGTCTTGTTCTCAGTTTTCTGTTCATGAGAATCTCTGCTGGAGATGGGAGTGTGCTACTGATAGGTGTGGTTCTGTAGTTTAGAAGCGCTAAGTAGACATCCTCCCCACTATCCTTTGCTTTTTGAAAGAGCTTCTTCAAAGTTTGTACCATCCTTTCAGCTAATCCATTTGACTGAGGGTAAGTAGGGCTTGATGTTGTGTGTTTGAATTCCCATTTGCGTGCAAATTTCTCACTCGAGTATTGTGGTCCGTTGTCTGATACCACTTCTTCAGGAATTCCCTGTCTGGCAAATATGGATTTCATGTGTTTTATCACTGTTTTGCTCTTTGTGTCAGGAAGGAGTGCGTATTCAACAAACTTTGAGTGATAGTCAGTTATCAGCAAGTAGTCACGGTCATTCCATGCGAACAAATCAGTCCCTACTTTTTTCCATGGTCTGTCTGGAATTTCATGACTGATCATTGGTTCTTTTTTCTGTTTGTTTCTGTGTTTGGCCCACACTGAGCATGAGCTGACTATGTCTTCTATTTGTGATGACATCCCAGGCCAAAAGAAAATGACTCTTGCTCTGTTTTTGCACTTTTCGATACCCAGGTGTCCTTCATGTATTCTACCCAGCATTTCTTTTCTCATAGATTTTGGAATGAGAATTTTGTCTGCTTTGAAAATGATGCCATCGATCACACTTAGTTCTTCATTGTATTGGAAATACTGTCTGATCTCAGCGTCAACTTGGTATTTGTCTGCTGGGAAACCTTTCAGAATTTGCTCTTTCAATTCTGGGTCTTTGTCTGTTTCTTCTCTCATTTCCTGCTTTCTGTTGTCTGCTACAGGTAAACTATTCATGAATGTGGCCACATGGATTTTCACCATTTCTTCATTTTCTGACCCTACCTGTGTGTCTGTTTTGACTGACGCTCTTGACAGTGTGTCTGCAACATACATTTCTTTGCCTGGTTTGTATGTGATGTTCAGATCATAGCGCTGTAGCCTCAACATGAGTCTTTGAATCCTAGGCGGACATTTGTTCAGTGGCTTTTTCCAGATGTTCTCGATTGGTTTGTGGTCTGTTTCAACCTCACACTGCTTTCCATAGATATATTGATGGAATTTTTCACAAGCGAACACTATGGCCAACGTTTCTTTTTCGATTTGTGCATAGTTTTGTTCTGCTTGAGTGAGTGCTCGAGACGCGTAGGCTACAGGTCTGTCATCCTGCATGAGTGCACAGCCTAACCCTACTGATGATGAATCAGCTGTGATTTTCACCGGTTTGTCTGTGCTGTAGTGAGCAAGTATGGGTGCTTTAGTCAGCTGCTTTTTGACTGCTTTGAATGCTTGCTCTTGTTCATGATTCCACTGCCAGCACACTTCTTTCTTGAGCAAAGTGCGCAGTGGTGCTGTGAGCTCAGCCATATTTGAGACAAACTTTCCCAGATAATTGACCATTCCCAAAAATCTCTGGAGGTCTGCCTTTGACTGTGGTGACGGCATGTTTTGTATGGCTGCTATTTTGTCTGGATCTGGTTTAATGCCGTCTTTGCCTATGATGTGGCCAATGTATTTGATCTCTGTCTGTGCAAACTCACACTTCTTTCTTTTGAGTGTCAAGTTGCGGTCATTTGCCCTTCTAAGTGCTGCATTCAGCGCTTCATCATGTTCTGTTTGGTTGCGACCCCAGATCAGAATGTCGTCGACCCAGTTGTCGACTCTTGGTATGTCACTGAACATGGCTTTGATGGTTTTGTGAAAAACCTCACTGGAACATGCCAGACCCATGGGTAGTCTTTTGAAAACGTACCGTCCGAAAGGTGTTTGCATACAGCACAGTTTTGAACTTTCTGCATCTAAAGGTATCTGCCAGAAACCATTCTGTGCATCCAGTTTGGTGAACAGTTCTGCACCTTCTAGCTGTGCTGTGACCTCATCAACTGTGGGCATCGCAAAGTGCTCACGCTTGATTGCCTTGTTAAGGTCTTTTGGGTCCATGCATACCCTTAACGTTTTGTCAGGTTTTTCCACCACCACCATGCTACTGACCCAATCTGTAGGTCCTTCTTGTGGCTCAATGACCCCTAATTTTTCCATTCGGTCCAACTCTTCTTTAATTCTCTCTCTGAGAGCGAATGGAACCTTTCTGGGTGGCTGAATGACAGGTTTGACTGATTCGTCAACAACTATGTGGTATTCCGTGCCCAAATTTCCCAGCTCCCCAAAGATAGTGGGAAAATCTTTGTCAACTGTGTCTGCGTCTACGCTGCAGATCTGTACGAGTCTCAGTAGTCTTGATGATGCAAGACCTATCAGCGCTGGTTGATTTGTGTCTACCACATAGAACTTTAACTCTTCACCCATCACATTCAGTGTACATGTGCCTTTAACACTGAGATTACCCCCTGTGAAACTGGTCAATCTAGTTTTGGTTTTGTTCAGAGAGGGCTTGTTGTGAAGACTGTTGTATGTGTGCAGTGGGAGCACATTTCCCTGTGCACCAGTGTCAACTTTGAACTTGACTGTGATGTTTTCTACATCTACTGTGACGAACAACTGATTGTCCTCTACACTGGTCAAATATTCCACTGCGTCAACATAAACATCATCATTTTCTGTGTCTGAACTGATTTCTAGTGCATCAACAAATATTTCTTGCTCTTCTGTCTCAGTGTCCTGTCTTTGCACTATGTGTATGTTGCTTTCTGACTCTGATTCTGACTCTGAGCTTGTGTATGAATCTGTGTCATCTTCATGCATGACATGTACATTTTTCTTACTGCTCCTACAGCAGGCTGCAAAGTGATTGAGCTTTGAACATTTCAAACATTTCATGCCATACGCTGGGCATTTCCCTTTGTCATGCTTTCTAGCACATCTGGTGCACACTACTCTGTCATTGCTAGAAGTAGTACTACTCTGAGTAGTTTTCTTGTCTTTGTATTTCTGAGAGTGAGAATGATGCTTTGACTTTTTGATCTTGTGTACCTTTTGGTCCTCTGTTTTGGTCATGATGTGTGCTTTGGCTCTTTCATGCGCCCTACATGTGTCAACACACTGCTGCAAAGTTAGGCCTTTCACTTCAAGCAATTTCTGTCTGACATCATCATCCTTCACCCCTACGACTATCCTATCACGGATCATTCTGTCTTCTTGGTTTTCAAAATTGCATGTTTTTGCAAGTTGTCTGAGGGCAGCAATGTATGTGTCAATGCTTTCTGATGTTTCTTGGACCCTATTGTTGAACACATAAGCCTCATACACTTCATTTGTCTCACCAACAAAGAAATCATCAAACTTTTTGATAACAGTGTCAATGTCATTCTTTCTTTCAGTGTTAGTGAATGAGAAACCATCAAACAGTTCATTGGCTTCTTCGCCGATACAAGTCATGAAAACAGCACACCTGTACTCCTTTGTCTCGTCCGACAATCTTGTTGCTACTTCGTAGTTGGTCCATGCTCTCTTGAAGCGTTTCCATTTGGTCTGCATACCACTGGACGACAACACAAGCTTGGAAGGTGGAGGAATACTGGATGAAAATCTGTGTGGTCTCCTCTCAGTACCACCAGCACGGTTGTGCTCCGCCGCCGGCTGTGCTTCGCCTTCGTGGTCGGACATTTTGTTTCACGTGTTCCACGAGTTATTTCCCTTGGTCCGCTGCCGGTACTTTTTCGGGAAAGTTCTTTTTCGCGCCCACTACAGTTGCGTTTTGACGGCAAACTGAAGCGTAGCTGAACCTCGTAGGCATCCAAAAGTGACTCCAACCCCCAGTTCTGACACCATGTTATATCTTTTAGTTAGATAGATTGCACACAGTCCATGCATCCAATGATACAAATAGATTTGATGGGAGTTCGTCCAGGTTTATTGTAGCCTGCAGCCATGTTGGAGTACACAATGCAAACGTGTCACGTGGTACTGTGACGTCATGTAATTATGCATACATGTACACACATAGGCCTATTCAATGTTACAAGCATTACGTCAATATGCTAGGAATCATATGACGTCATGACGTATCATGCTTGCCTACATATATTGTATGTTCGAAAGTCTGACTTCTGTTGGGAATTCGCGTGGTGAAGACTGCGGTAAATCTGTAGATGATAAGAGAACAAGGATTGTCTCAGAAGAAACGACTAAATGTTTCAGACCGGTAACTTCATTTCAACATTGCACTATACAATGGACGTTCTATGTGACAGGAGAGTTTGCTGATTTTGTGTTAAACATTGGAGAGATCGTCTGCTATAATCAGAGATAGGTCGCTTCAGATTGCAGCTTCTGGAAATTTGCAAGGTTTGTTGCCTGTTAAAGAACTGGATTTTACACGTAATGTATGTCATGTACAGTAAGCAACAACAAAAACACACACAAAGCAAATGGCATCGTCTGTCGACTTGTCACATAAACAAACCTGGCGAGGTATGCGTGTACTTTATACACGTGGAAGAAACCGGAACCATGCGTCTTTGTTATTGACAATATGCTTTTGGATATTGAGAAAAATGGCCGACTTCCGTAGCATTATGCTTTGATGATCGGAAGAGACCATCCAATCACAGCCCCCGAATTCCCCCACGTGTTCATCAGAATAGCTATATAAGCCTCATATTCAATCAATCAATCAATATGAGGCTTATATCGCGCGCATTCCGTGGGTACAGTTCTAAGCGCAGGGATTTTTTAATTTTTTTTTAATTTAAATTTTTTTTTTTTAATGCAATTTATATCGCGCACATATTCAAGGCGCAGGGATTTATAAGCCTCATATTGATTGATTGATTGATTGATTGATTGATTGATTGAAGACTTCCTCCTTTTCAAGACCTGACTCAGATTTTTGGAGGTCTGGAAAGGAGTGGTTCCACTGTACAATGTCTGAATGTGCTGGCGTCTTGTAACATGTTTCATGTGCTGCGCGTCTTGTAACATGTTTCATGTGCTGCGCGTCTTGTAACATGTTTCATGTGCTGCGCGTCTTGTAACATGTTTCATGTGCTGCACGTCTTGTAACATGTTTCACGTGCTGCGTGTCTTGTAACATGTTTCATGTGCTGCATGCGCGTCTTGTAACATGTTTCACGTGCTGCGCGTCTTGTAACATGTTTCACGTGCTGCGCGTCTTGTAACATGTTTCATGTGCTATGCCTTTTTGATCAGTGTAATGTACTCGTGTATGCTTCGTCTTGGACATTTTATCGTGTAATCTGTTTTGCTATTGTGTCTGAAAGGTCCATGCAATCCTTCTGGTGTTAAAGCAAGCAGGTACCCCACCACAGATCATCTCTACGTCCAGACTTTTACAGGGGACGCACTGGCCTGGTGGTAGCTCAGTTGATAGAGCACTTGCAGACTGGGGATCCTAAAGGGTGGCGGGGTTGGAATCCAGGTCGGGAGGGATACTGGTCAACTTTATGTGCAGCCTCAGAGACGATATCATGCATGTTCCACCCTCGATCGTGACTCGCTGCCGCAGTGGCACGTACGTCAAAGATCTCGGCCATTCTGGCAACCAGAAGTGTAGGTTGCAGATTGCCCCTCAATATGCACCCACACACATGGGTGCATGCGCAACTCTTGTTGCTGCTGGCTTTCCATAGGGTGGAGCAACCTGAATCAGTCTGCGAAATTCATCCATCCAAAATACACACAAAAACTTGAATCCCTCTCTGCACTTCAAGCTGTAGATTGTTGGTGTGCGTCGTAAATAAGGAACGCTCTTGTCATCTGGTATTCTCATGAGGCTGGGAGATAACTCAGGCGCTGGCTACCGGCACGGTTGGCCTAGTGGTAAGGCGCCCGCCCCGTGATCGGGAGGTCGTGGGTTCGAACCCCGGACGGGTCATACCTAAGACTTTAAAATTGGCAATCTAGTGGCTGCTCCGCCTGGTGTCTGGCATTATGGGGTTAGGGCTAAGATTGGGTGGTCCGGTGTCAGAATAATGTGACTGGGTGAGACATGAAGCCTGTGCTGCGAATTCTGTCTTGTGTGTGGCGCACGTTATATGTCAAAGCAGCACCGCCCTGATATGGCCCTTCGTGGTCGGCTGGGCGTTAAGCAAACAAACAAACAGGCGCTGGCTTTGAAACCAGTTTGTTGCTGCATATATGGGTGGGTTCGATTCCCAGGTTCGGCGAGGGATTTATTTTCTGGAGTCAACTTTGTGCAGACTCTCCTCGGTGTCCGAACACCCCAATGCGCATGTGTCCTCACGATGAAGATCCCAAGCTCACAGCGAAAGCCTCAGGGCTTGGAAACCTACACACATGCATGCAGGAAAAAAGAAATAAAACAAGTCGCGTAAGGCAAAATTACTACATTTAGTCAAGCTGTGGAACTCACAGAATGAAACTGAACGTAGTCCGCCGCTAGTGCAAAAGGCAGTGAAAGTGACGAGCCTGTTTGGCGCGGCAGCGGTTGCGCTGTGCTTCATAGCACGCTTTACTGTACCTCTCTTCGTTTTAACTTTCTGAGCGTGTTTTTAATCCAAACATATCATATCTATATGTTTTTGGAATCAGGAACCGACAAGGAATAAGATGAAATAGTTTTTAAATCGATTTCGGAAATTTAATTTTGATCATAATTTTAAAATTTTTAATTTTCAGAGATTGTTTTTAATCCAAATATAACATATGTATATGTTTTTGGAATCAAAAAATGATGAAGAATAAGATGAAATTGTTTTTGGATCGTTTAATAAAAAAATAATTTTAATTACAAGTTTCCGATTTTTAATGACCAAACTCACTCATTAGTTTTTAAGCCACCAAGCTGAAATGCAATACCAAACCCCGGCCTTTGTCGAAGATTGCTTTGCCAAAATTTCAATCAATTTAATTGAAAAATGAGGGTGTGACAGTGCTGCCTCAACTTTTACAAAAAGCCGGATATGACGTCATCAAAGGTATTTATCGAAAAAGAGAAAAAAACGTCCGGGGATATCATACCCAGGAACTCTCATGTCAAATTTCATAAAGATCAGCCCAGTAGTTTAGTCTGAATCGCTCTACACACAGACACACACACACACACACACACACATACACCACGACCCTCGTCTCGATTCCCCCCTCTATGTTAAAACATTTAGTCAAAACTTGACTAAATGTAAAAAATGGGTTGTGCCAGATACTGTATTTGGCAGCTCGCTTTTCCCAAGCAGAAAGCAACCCTAATTTTCATGAGAGTTAACCTCACAGGACTATATGGATGTACCTGACCTAACCTGACCTTGACCCGACCTGACCTGACCTTGCTTCCCAGGCAGAAAGCAACCCTAATTTTCATGAGAGTTAACCTCACAGGACTATATTGATGGACCTGACCTTGATCTGGTCTGACCTGACCTGACCTTGTAGGGTAAAAGTCTGGTCAGATCTGTGGTGCAGTACGTGGTTGCTGTCACGGGAAGGGTGGCTACAAATGTTCCCAGTGTTTTAAAGATTTAGTTTGAATTTCTACCTCCGTTTGGTTACTGGTACCGTACGATGAACCTCAGTTTCATTAACGCTTTAATGTCCTTTTTTTCAACTTTTATTTTTTCTACGTCAAGTCAGGATTGGGAGTTTGTGGAACAGTTATAGTTTCAGTTTAGCCGCCTCGATTGCTGTGTACAGTCGAACCTCAATTTAAGGTTTCCCTCTTTTTAAGATGTTTTTCTGATTTTTTGTTCATAAAGTCTGTAAATTTATACAACACCCCCAACCCCCCCCCCCCCCCCCCACCTCCTTTTTGACACCCCCTCCCCTTATTGAAGATCTGATTTTCTCAGGATTGTCGGAGGTCTTAAAAGGGGGTTCCACTGTATTCAGACAGCTTCAGGGATGCAGCACTTTACATAAATATTTCTGAGGATTTCCTCTTGATTTGATTTTGGAGTGCTCGCTCGTCTTATTGCTAATTCATGTTCTGAGAGTATGAACCTCACATTGTTATTTACACTTTTCACCCAGTCTGCGGGCAAAGCAGATAAATTCAGACTATGTGGTAGCTATGAATTATGTTTCAGGAATCCAGAACTTGAACCTCAGTTGATATCGATATTACTGTTTTTGTGTCAGTGCAGCAGACATAAGACGTCAAAATGTACAACTGTAACTTTCACTTTTTTCTGCACATGAACTGTTTCAGTTGTCATACATGAGCCATTTTGAGATTTTCAGCATTAATGAAACATTTTGTAAATTAGTTTAAATGGGAATCAGATTTCTGGGTATTTGGTATAGATATGTAAAAATGTCACTGTAAAATTGGTGTTATCAAAAAAAGTTGGCGTGTGTTTCATTAAAACATTGTTTTTCACTGTATAACACTTTAACAAAACAGTTAGTGTTGTTAGAAACAAAACTATCAGTGCTGTTAGAAACAAAACTATATCAGTGCTGTTAGAAACAAAACTATTAGTGCTGTTAGAAACAAAACTATCAGTGCTGTTAGAAACAAAACTATCAGTGTGTTACACGACACTTGAGATTGCCACAAGTTCCCAAACGTCGTATAGTTGTGTTCTTTTATTCTACGTCGCCCGTCTTCGCAGCAACAGAAAACAACTCGTCAAATTGAGTTCGAGGATTTATTTAGCATTACATACATACAACTGCACATCTAGCAGAACTCAAATAGAAGCTTTTTTAACATTCAAATCGCGCTGGCATATATAGTAAATACTCAATCTCGAGAATATTCCAGACCGAACATGATACAACTACATTATACGAGCCGTGCATGGACTAAACTAGCGACATTCTCTATGACGTACATCAAAAGGGCCGACGCACTTAATCCGAACGAACGCCACGAACTCACACTAAGAACAGCATGGTAAACAACTTGTTTTGACAGGACTAGAAAGTTCACCTGCATTCTCGTCCAAGCATAAATATTGTGTTTACAAAATACAATATCGGTACTTTCCCACAAAGTACAAATAAGTCAACTACATGCAACACACAAAACTGAACCAAAGCTCAGCAACGGTAGCGTTTCCTAACATTACCCCCAACACCAGAAGAAATTTACCTAATTTCTTTCAATCATTGAAACGCTACCTGTACACATATTATGTATACATAACAGATTGAAATCCAGGTATGTACATTAGTCTGTTGGAGAATGAACACAGTTTTACTCACATACTCGGCTGAGAAAATCTGCTCCAACATTGTCTGAACCTTTGATCGATTCCACTCGCATATCAAAGTTCTGCAAGTACATCACCCACCTCATGATACGATTATTCACAAACTTCGCAGAGTTCAGGTAGGTGAGGGGTTTGTGATCAGTCTGAAGCACGAATTTCACCCCTTGGAGGTAGAGTTCAAATTTCTTGATTCCCCACACGATGGCTAAACACTCTTTCTCCATGGTTGAGTAGTTCTTCTCGGCTTCTGACAGCTTCTTGCTGGCATAGCTGACCGGAAACGGTTTACCTCCATGCTCTTGCATCAGCATGGCGCCGATCCCTTCGTCCGATGCGTCTGTACGCAAGATGAACTCTTTGGCGGTATCAGGAAGGCATAGCACCGGGTCTCGTAACATCAGGTCGCGCACGGTCTGGTATGCCTTCTCCTGAGCTGGTCCCCAGAGTATTCGGTTGGGGCATCCTTTTCGGGTCATGTCCGACAAAGGCGCCGTTATGGCGGCGAAGTTTGGAATAAACTCTCTGTAGTACCCAGTCAATCCAAGGAAGGATCGCACCTGCTTCTTGGTTTCAGGACGTGGCGCATTGAGGATCTTGGTGACGTTTTCCAACAAAAGCCCCTTTTGACCTTCCTTCAGTGAATGACCTATGAAGTCAACGTTGTCGGTCCCCAAAATGCACTTGCTGGGTCTCACGGTCAGATTGGCTTTTGTCAGGCGGGAAAACAGTTCCCTCAAAGTCTCCAGATGCTCCGCAAAGGTCTCCGTGTGGACTAGCAGATCATCCCAGTAGTACACAACATTCTTCATTCCTTTGAGCATTTTTCGCATTCCCCTCTTAATAAGGGTAGCACCACTGTTCACCATGCCAAAAGGCATCCGCAGGCACTCATACGTTCCGTCTGGAGTTGCAAAGGCGGTCTTTGGTATGTCCTCTTCACGCACAGGAATCTGCCAATATCCCTTGCTGAGATCGATCTTTGAGAAGATCTTACTGCCAGTTAACCGTCGGAACAGATCAGTTGCCGTCGGCATTGGTTCAGGGTCAAACACGGTGATCTTGTTGACTTTCCTGAAGTCAATGCATACCCTGTTTGTGCCGTCTTTCTTCTTGACAACAACAACGGGAGATGAGTAAGGGGATGATGACTCACGGATGACCCCGGGCATCTTCAACATGTTGTCGATGTCCTTCTTCAAGGATTCCCGAGCCTGAAACGGGATAGGGTATGGTTTTGACCGAACAGGAACGTCAGATGTGAGGTGGACTTCGTGTTCGACCAAGGACGTAGAGCCTGGAACATCACAGAACCTATGGGTGAAGTCGCCCATAAAATCATGCAGCTCCTTCTGCTGATCTTCTGTCAGGTCAGGTCCTAGCTTGACGTCATCCATTCCCTCTTTCTTGTGGAGGTCTCCCAACTCCAGTAGTTCCTCACCGTCGAACTCGTCTAGTTCGGCTGGTTCTTCCACCATTACTGCGACCCGTACTGCTTCCGGAGGTCTCTCCACATACAGTTTCAGGAGGTTAGCGTGGTAGATCTTGGACTTCTTGCCGACATTCACCTTGTAGTCGTTGATCCCTACCACGGCCTCAACCTCGTATGGGCCTTTCCACTGCATCAGTAGTTTGTTGTGATCAGTGGGAAGCAGTATCAGCACTTTGTTACCTGGTGTAAACTTCCTGTTTACGGCTTTGCGGTCGTAGTAGTGCTTTCCACTATCCTGAGACTTTCTCAAGTTCTCTCGAGCAATCTCGAGAGTCTCCTCCAGTTTCTCTCGCAACTCGAACACGTACTGGTAACTGTTCTTCACTTCAGGTGTGTCCACATCTTTCGTCCACAATTCCTTTAGTATCTGCATCGGGCCTCTCACGGTCCGCCCGTACATCAGCTCGAACGGGGAGAATCCAGTGGACTCTTGTGGCACCTCCCTGTATGCAAACAGCAAGGCATTGATGTAGCGATGCCACTGCCTTGGCTGCTCACTGCATAGTTTCTTCAGCGTGGACTTCAGCGTCGCATTGAATTTTTCTACCAGCCCATTGCACATCGGGTGATAAGCTGTCGTAGTCAAGTGACGAATGCTCAGCAGCCTGTTGACCTCTTCCATGCATTCAGAGACAAACTGTGTCCCCAGGTCTGTGAGGATCTCTTCAGGAACCCCAATTCTGCTGAAAATGTCCACAAGTGCCTCGGCAACAGTCTCGGTGTCAATTTTCTTCAGAGGCACGGCTTCTTGGTACCTGGTTGCATAGTCTTTTTTTTTTTTTTTTTTTTTTTTTGACCTCAGTTGCATGCAAGGTTGCTTCAACCCATCTTTTTTGCCTCTTTTGTCTTTTTTCTTTTTTTTTTTCTTTTTTTTCTTTCTTTTTGGGCGGTGAGCATATCCTTCTTCATTGGTCTTTTCTTTTTTTTTTCTTCAATGAAATTTTAATTTTGTTTTCTTTTGCATTACAGGTTACATTTCCATTAAATTACTTTTTAATTCAACAGCAATCTAGCTAAGGACAATGGGGATACACCTTTCGTAGCGCAAGTTCTTGTTGAAATACAATTTCCAATGGAATAGGCGATTTAGTTTTCTTAACTTTGCTAATGCACATTTTTGCTATTAATAAAACATGGTTAATTAACGCTGATTCCTGACATTTTTCGATTCCGAATAATACATCTGTAGTAGACAATAAGAAAGCCTGACCTGTCAGACTGTTCAACATTTTTTCAATATAAGTCCAAAACCTTCTAATTCGGGGACACTCATAGAAAAAGTGTTCCATGACATCCAAAATATGTGGGCACTCGTTACAGTTTTTTGTTTGACTTACTTTCATTTTATGTAATAAAATATTGGTGGGAAATAAATTGTGACAAATTTTCCATTGCAACACACGCAGGCGCACTTCTTTTGTCACCTGTCGGGGCAACAACCACGTCTGTTCGACAAAAACAAAATCTAGTTTTCTTTTCCAAAAATCGATTGCATGAGATTTTTCAATGCTATAATTCCGTTTTTTCTTTAAATATAACTTAATTAACTTGGGTTTGCTTTTAAACACATTCAATTCATCATCAATTATATCTACATTAACTATATGTGCTGGGTTGTCTACAATCCAATCTTTCCATTGTTTTGGAATTGCATTCATCACAGCGTTGTATTCAAAAAAGGTTATTGCAGGGTTTTGCTGCACAGTGATCTGAACATCTTCACATAACAGAAACTGATTTCTTTCAACATTCAACAAATCATTTATAACATTAAAACCTTTCTGGCGCCATTTTACAAAATCCAACACTTTACCTTTAAACTGAATCAGTCTATTATTAAATAACAGTTGATTACCAACATCATTTCTGTCAACTTCCTCTAAACCTACTTTATTTTTATTATCAAGATATGTCAAAAATACCTCTTTCCAAAAATCATTTTGAACTTTTTCGATTCCTTGTAATTCCTTTTGTGTGCAATTAATTTTTGCCAGGTGATTAAAATCTGTTAATTGTTGAATGTGCCATTTTGGGATTGCACTCCAATTTTCTCGACCTGCTTCATGCAACCGTCCAATCCAATTTAAATAAAACACTTTCTGTATATCAAACATATTGATCATTTTCAATCCACCATTCTCATATTCAGACTCCATAATTTTCCTTTTTATCTTTTCAAAAGCTTTTTTATTACTATATTGTTTTTGCCATACAAATTTGTATAGTTTCGTGTTTAGCTGTGTGAGAACTTGCTTTGGAAGACCAACAGACTGCATAATATACACAAATGGGGAAGTCATAAACGTTTTAATAACTGTTATTTTTCCCTGTATACTGAGATCTCTTTTACTCCACTGTTTAATCATGGCATCAAGACTCTCCATTTTGAATTTCCAGTTTTCCTCGATGTCTTTTGCCATTTTACAACTACTAAATTTAATCCCTAAAATTTTAATCTCCTTAACAACGTGGAAAGGCAGATTAGGTTCCGTTGGTTCTCTCCCCATTCTTAAAGCTTTCGTTTTATCTAAGTTTAATTGTAGCCCTGAGACTTTGCTAAATTGGTTCAATATGTTCATTGCCATGTTAGCATCATCTCGATTTTTTAAAAACAGGGTTGTATCATCTGCCATTTGTTTTATCTTTATGACCGTACCATCCTGATTAATCATGTTCGGTGTAATTATTCCAACTATAGGGCTGTTTCTTATCTTAATCGCCAACAATTCTACCGCCAAGACGAAAGCCAACGGCGAAAACGGGCAACCTTGTCGAATCCCACTAAATACGTTAAAACTCTCCGATAACCAACCTCCATGATTTATACAGCTTGTAGTACCTTTTATCAAAATCTCCACCCACTTTTTAAAACTAGATCCAAATCCAAATCTGTCAAAAACATTAAGAAGTAGTGACTTTGATACACTGTCGAAAGCTTTTTTAAAATCCAGGGCAAGCAGATAACCCGCCTTTCCACTAACATTAAAGTAATTAACCGCATCGTCAATCGTTCTAATCACTGTTGATATATTTCTGTCTTTTAGGTAACCAACCTGATCTACACTGATTAGTTCATTAATTACTAAACCCATTCTTCTTGCCAAAACTTTAGCTAGAATCTTATAATCAGTATTAGTTAAAGTAATTGGTCTCCAATTACTTAATCGTTCTCTATCCAAATCTTTTCCTTTATGCAACAATATTATCACCCCTTGATTTTGCGTATATGATAACTCTTCCCTTTCAAATGATTCATTAAATGAATCAACAAGCAATCTGCTTATCTTGCTCCAAAATACTTTCATGAAATCAATAGAAATTCCATCAGCCCCGGGGGCCGAGCCATTTTTCATGCTACACAGAGCGTCGGCTGCTTCTGCGGGATTTACTAACCCCTCACATAAACGTGACTGTTCTTCACTAAGGCGTGGAACAAATTCTTGGGACAAAAATTCCAAACTATCTTTTACCGTATTTTCAGAATCAGTTTTCAGACTATTACACGACTGTTTTTTACCAAATTCAATGCAGAAGTTTCTTATCTGTACTTTTGCCAATTCCCATCTGTTTATTGCTGAGGCATCATTCTCGGCTTCTTCAACCAAAACATCCAGAAGTGAATTCATTTGTTCAAGAAAATGTTGATTTTTCAAATAACTGTTGTTGAACCGCCAGTAACCTGGACCTCTAATAAAATCCTTGTCATTCATTTCGACAACAACAGCTTTGTGATCTGAACTTGGGACACAAATATGATCTGCTGATACACACGATAACAACACTCCTCTAGATACAAAACAATAATCAAGACGCCTGGCAACAAAGGGGTTAAATCTGTTCCAGGTATAATCTTTTTCATCATCATGAAAGTATCTCCATATGTCAGTTAAGGTATTGGTTAAATCTGTGAAAACTTCAATTTCTCTGTTACTATGAGGCCGGCCAGAAATTATGTCAAGTTCATTGTTGACCACACAGTTAAAAACACCACATAAGATAAACTGGTCGGTTTCAAGTTCATCCACAATATTTCTAATAGAATGAAAAAATGCCATTTTCTCATTTGATTCATTTGGAGCATACACATTTATAATATTAATGCACTGTTTTCTGTATTCTACAGAGATAACAACAACCCGTTCTTGTTTTTTTACTAATTCAATTTTTCCATCAAAATGTTTTGACGTCAAAATGACCTCACCCTTACTGTAACATGTTCCAGCTTGTGCAAATACTTCCCCTCCCCATTGTTTTTCCCACAATATTACATCTTTACAACTTATGTGTACTTATGTGTGTTTCTTGCAAACAAATAATATCAAACTTTTTTTCTCTCAAAAATTTAAACAACGTTGTTCTTTTCCATTTGTTTCTCAGTCCTCTACAATTCAACGAACATATACGCAGTTTACTCGCCATTAGGGCATGATACGTTGGTAGTGAACGTAGTCATATCAAGTCTACACAGACCAAATACCAAAATCGTGATCAAAGGGCTCGTCCGTAATCCAGTCCAAAATCGAAATCCAAGTCCTGACACTGACAACCCGTTATCCCCACCTCTCTCTTTCATCAGGTACCTCTCCTTCACCTTCTACCCATCCCTCTCCCTCCCCCTGTTCTTCTCCGTTGTCACTGTCTGTTTTATCACGTCTTGGAAACTTGTCCACGGGTGAGCGGTCCTTCTCTCCAGAAAGGCGACGCTTAGGTGTTGTTGATCGGTGTCTTCCGTGCTCCACGCGTTGCATACTCATGGATAGGGTGAGCTGTCTCCTGTCGACTGGTGTTTTCTGCTCTTTTCTCCCTCTTGACAACGCCTGTTTACCTCCACCTCCCTTCCCCTTTGTTTTGTCTGTACCATGTTCGTCTTTGTCAGTTTTGCTAACGCTTGGCACGTGCAGCGCGCTGTCATGTGTGGCTGCACTAGTGTCAATGGAAGACTGAGCCTCCACTACCGTCAGTGCGTTCGTCTGTGCGTTCGTCTGTTTGTCTCTGTCTTGTCCTGTCATGTTCTGCACTGTGTTGTTTCCGGAGAAAGCACAGACACTGTCCCCACGCTTATGCCCCGCCAACTTGCAAGCAAGGCACACCACATTGGTTGCATAGTCTACCAGGGTCAGTACCCAACGATGACCCGCTTCACTTGGCGGTTTGATCTCGCCGATGAGGTCAATGGCCACCCTCTTGAAAGGTCGGTCGATCAAAGGCATCTTCTGCAACGGCACTTTCGGGACCCTTCCTCGAGGTATGGTTTTCTGGCAAATATCGCACGATCGGCAGAATCGAGTCACATCTGCATGCAGTCCTGGCCAGTAAAACGCAGCCTGGATTCTGTCCGATGTCTTCTTGACACCCAGGTGACCTCCCATAATAGAGTCGTGGGCCACCTCCATCACCTGGCGCCTAAGTGGTTGAGGCACCAGAACTTGACGTAATGGCTTCCCACCGTTGACTCTCGGGTGCTGGAACACTCTGTACAGGATCTTGGCCTTTACTTCAAAGTGCACAGTGCCTTCGCCCTTAGTCATCTCCTTGACAGGACGACTCCTGTACTTTGTCAAGGTCAAATCAGCTTCCTGTAGCTGAATCAGCCGATCCCTGTCCACGACAGCAGTTGCAGAACTGTTGGTGACCCTGAGTGGCGTGGTTGTTTTGTCCTTCTTCGCATGGGCTCTGGTCGTCACAGCACTCACAACCTGCGGCTGGTCGCGGCGATGCACAGTGGCTCTGTCATCTCGTAACAGTTCGCTGATATCTTCATTCGCGAATGGCAGTGGGTCTTCCTCCTCAGCGGCAGGCTGAGCTGAGCCCATTCTCCATTCAACATCAGGGTCATCAGGACGTCTCGCACCCCCAATGTTCCCAATTAATAGATCGTTCAAGGGCTTCTTCAGGCAGACGGCCTCAACTTCTCCGGTGAAGTCTGGAGTATCGATCTGGTCCTTCCCGTCAGCAAATGCTGGAAGTTTCGGTGCCCTGTGTAGCATTTGCTGCTGGTTATCTCTTAGGCGTGGTGCCTCGTGCTCATTTTGAACACGCACCATTTCTGTCTGAAGCTCTAAGCGCTTCATCTCCATTTTTATTTGGAGCTCTAAGCGTTTCAGCTCTATTTGCCTTTTTTCACGCTGTGCTTCTCTTTCTCTTTCTTCACACTCACGCTGCGCTTGTCTTTCTTCACGCTCACGCTGCGCTTGTCTTTCTTCACGCTCACGCTGCGCTTGTCTTTCTTCACGCTGCGCTTGCAGTTGTGTCTGGGACTCGACGAACTCCGTCAGCTGCTTGCCTTTTAGTCCCAGTTCAACTCCTTTTGCCCAGAACTCAGCCATTCTGGTCTTTTCCGGTGCGTTCGTCTGTATTCTTTCACAGCCACGAACGTAGACGAATGTAGTCTTCTAAAAGAACACAGTCTCTACTGCACCTCCGATGCTTCTCTCGTCGCTGTTCACCTTCGTAGACGCAGGCTGCCACCCTCCTCGTCTAACGTGACGGCGCACTCTGCTCACGATACGTACACGACGTACCCCAGTCGTATTTCGTAGTATTAATGCACTAGCTCCGCGACGAAGTCCGTCTCGTCCAAACGGCAGCTAACCTCTGTAATCCCGATACACTCCGGTGTCGCTCACCGTACCGAGCTGCGGCGATTACCAAACTCTTCACCAGTCACACCGAATCCACGGTTCCGTAGTCTCAATACTGATCCCTCAGGATACACCCGATTGATGGCTACCTCCTGTGACTGTCTTGACACTAGTCCTTGTTGCTGGAAAACCCTTGGCGTTAAACGTAGATCCTTGGCTTGGCCCCCAATTGTTACACGACACTTGAGATTGCCACAAGTTCCCAAACGTCGTATAGTTGTGTTCTTTTATTCTACGTCGCCCGTCTTCGCAGCAACAGAAAACAACTCGTCAAATTGAGTTCGAGGATTTATTTAGCATTACATACATACAACTGCACATCTAGCAGAACTCAAATAGAAGCTTTTTTAACATTCAAATCGCGCTGGCATATATAGTAAATACTCAATCTCGAGAATATTCCAGACCGAACATGATACAACTACATTATACGAGCCGTGCATGGACTAAACTAGCGACATTCTCTATGACGTACATCAAAAGCGCCGACGCACTTAATCCGAACGAACGCCACGAACTCACGACTAAAACAGCATGGTAAACAACTTGTTTTGACAGGACTAGAAAGTTCACCTGCATTCTCGTCCAAGCATAAATATTGTGTTTACAAAATACAATATCGGTACTTTCCCACAAAGTACAAATAAGTCAACTACATGCAACACACAAAACTGAACCAAAGCTCAGCAACGGTAGCGTTTCCTAACATTGTGCTGTTAGAAACAAAACTATCACTGTATCAGTGCTGTTAGAAACAAAACTATCACTGTATCAGTGCTGTTAGAAACAAAACTATCAGTGCTGTTAGAAACAAAACTATCAGTGCTGTTAGAAACAAAACTATCAGTGCTGTTTGAAACAAAACTATTAATGCTGTTCAGGCATGGGAATTGTCCGTAATTTTTTTTTTGTTCCGCCGAAAAAGCAAAAGTGTCCGCCGAAAAAATAAAGTGGGGAGGCACACAAAAAAAGCACCGGTTACTTTTGCCTTTGCGCAAAAGTCCGTGAAAACTTTCCGTACTTTGTTCACGCACTGCTACCGCCCGCCTCAGTTACTTGAACTTTTATGTTTGAAAGTAAATCAGATTGCACAGATTGTGTTACAAGTTACATTTTCCTGTTTGTCTGAACAGATCAAATTTTTTTAACAAATTTAAACCATATAATACATGTATATATTTTTTTTCTTCAAAAAAGCAGAAATTGGTAATAAAAACTCCGATTTAAAAACAGAATTTAATGGCAAACTTGGAGCTCAGATGACACCAGATTGCACCATCTGGGTTCTTTGGAGAATTTTTTTCCGGGGGAGCATGCCCCCGGACCCCCCTAGTATGGCTAGGTGCTTCGCGTCGTTGACTTGACGCTTCGCGTCTTCAGTTTTAAATGTTCAGCCTTTTTTACAATTTTCAATTCCCCTGCCTGGCTGTTAGAAACAAAACTATCAGTGCTGTTAGAAACAAAACTATCAGTGCTGTTAGAAACAAAACTATCAGTGCTGTTAGAAACAAAACTATCAGTGCTGTTAGAAACAAAACTATCAGTGCTGTTAGAAACAAAACTATCAGTGCTGTTAGAAACAAAACTATCAGTGCTGTTGGAAACAAAACTATCAGTGCTGTTAGAAACAGAGAATGTTCTTCCATTCCCACATTGTATGGTTTGTATGGCTGTGTGACTTATTACCTAAGCTATACTGTTCAATGATGCACACACACTTTGCTTAGCTTTTACTTATTGCTAAAACTGTTGATTGGAAAACCACACGTTGCATTGTTTCTCTTTGTTTTTTTCTCATTTGTGGCAAGCAGTTTAAGTCGGAGCTGCTAAAAGAAAGCGATTAAGTGACACTTTATCTCCTCTTTCTCAATGTTTACTCTTGTACTACTTCTTGCCATTATAACAAGGACTGTTTCACAGAAAGCTTAATTATGCAAGTACCCCCCGCGGGTTAGGGGGAAGAATTTACCCGATGCTCCCCAGCATGTCGTAAGAGGCGACTAACGGATTCTGTTTCTCCTTTTACCCTTGTTAAGTGTTTCTTGTATAGAATATGATAGTCAATTTTTGTAAAGATTTTAGTCAAGCAGTATGTAAGAAATGTTAAGTCCTTTGTACTGGAAACTTGCATTCTCCCAGTGAGGTCATACATTGTACTACGTTGCAAGCTTCTGGAGCATTATTTTTTGATTAGTGCTTTTGTGAACAAGAAACAATTGACAAGTGGCTCTATTCCATCTCCCCCCTGTCCCCGTCGCGATATAAACTTCGTGGTTGAAAACGACGTTAAACACCATATAAAGAAAGAAAGCGGTGTACAGAAGAACCGGGTTGAAGAAAAAAATACTCGAATACCAGTTTGAAGTGGTATTCTTTGTGGCCATTTCCATAGCAATCGGCCGGAAACACCGGAATACAATTATGGCACGCATTGTGCAATTTGAGGATGTTTTCTCCACTGCTGTGAACATGTTGACAGATGAGAGCATCACAGAATGCGCATAACATGTAGATCAACCAATCAAAATTTGAAATCTAGATCGCATATTGAACAGGTTGAATCAATAAGGCAGAATATTCAACTTTTTTTTTGTTTTGATTTTTTGACTGCATATTCTAGACTGATCGACCAGTCAAAGTTCGAAATCTAAATTGAATATATAGAACAGGTTGGCATGATTAATAACATTGTTACTGTATGGGAAACCATTTTCCGACCTGCCTTTGAAAGTTTAACTAATCCTTGTCTCTTGTTTTGATATAACATGTTTTGTTGCAAGTTCATCCTAAAATTGCCTTCAACAGCTAAATAATCCACAGCAGCACTGTTACGGCTACCTGTTGATTTCAGACTTGCAGCAGAGCGACATCAGGGATATGTCACAGTCTATACCTGTGTCAGGGAATGTAGCACATATATAGTTATCCTAGCGTGATGACAGCGTTCATTGATTGAAATGTTAAGTCCTTTGTACTGGAAACTTGCATTCTCCCAGTAAGGTAATACATTGTACTACGTTGCAAGCCCCTGGAGCAAATTTTTGATTAGTGCTTTTGAGAACATGAAACAATTGACAAGTGGCTCTATCCCATCTCCCCCCCTTTCCTCGTCGCGATATAACCCTTCGTGGTTGAAAACGACGTTAAACACCAAATAAAGAAATAAAGAATGCCTGTCATGACAGGCCACCTGCAATGTAGGGACACTGTTTGGGTGTCCTTTCATCGCAGGTACCACTGTACGTCTTTATGGCTGACTTCTTGTTTTTCGGGAAAAGGCAGAGAGAGGGGAAGATATTAAGAAAGAGGACAAATTGTTACTCATGCGTTACAATTGTAAACCTGCCAGGTCTTTGTGCACACAGGTGTTGTTGTTGTTGTTGATTTTTTTGTTTGTTTGTACGTGGTTTTGGTAATGCAGCGTTCATTTTTGTCTTAAAATACACATCAGATCAACAACATTAAATGACTTTTACCTTGTAGTAGCTAGCCCAGTGTAGTGCAAGTGTTTACCGGCAGTCATGGAATAAAATGTGACCTCATTCTTTTGAATGTGACCTCATGCTCCCCAGCATGTCGTAGGAGGCGACTAACGGATTCTGTTTCTCCTTTTGCCCTTGTTGGGTGTTTCTTGTATAGAATATGGTCAATGTTTGTAAAGATTTTAGTCAAGCAGTATGTAAGAAATGTTAAGTCCTTTGTACTGGAAACTTGCATTCTCCCAGTAAGGTCATATATTGTACTACGTTGCAAGCCCCTGGAGCAAATTTTTGATTGGTGCTTTTGTGAACAAGAAACAATTGACAAGTGGCTCTATCCCTTCTCCCCCCCTTTCCCCGTCGCGATATAACCTTCGTGGTTGAAAACGACGTTAAACACCAAATAAAGAAAGAAAGATGTATTTTGTAACGTCACTGGAAACCCCCTTTCAAGCCCTATAGCTCCTCCTCCGTTTAAGGTTTTTGTCTTTTAAAACCTTGTGTTTTGGAGTTGTTAAAACTCCTTTTTAAGACGTGATGAGACAATTTTGGAGGTTTTATAAAAGGAAGGTCCTATAGTGTAGATTTGACATTTCCCTTTTACCTGGTGACTTACATGTGAATTTCTTAATCTTTTGAGTTAGATTTGTATGCATCTTTATGTGTTTACCAATCGATTATTTGTTAATGTCTTTACTTGTACTTGATTGACTTTGACTGTCCTTTTGATGCATGGACTTATTATGTTCCTGACTGTGCAAGACTGGCTGATAAGGCAAAAAAAAA
The DNA here is from genome assembly GCF_037325665.1 of Littorina saxatilis. Taxonomy (NCBI): domain Eukaryota; kingdom Metazoa; phylum Mollusca; class Gastropoda; order Littorinimorpha; family Littorinidae; genus Littorina; species Littorina saxatilis. Next base: position 62,216,814 of record NC_090261.1, read on the forward strand.
AAAGGGTCTGTTTACGGTAACATAGGGCAAAAAAATAGGGTCGGTTGGTTGGGATTTTTTTTTTCCCAAAAAACATATTTTTACGTTATTTTGCAAAAAAAAAAAGATTTTTTTTTTTTTTTTTTTTTTCCCAAATGCCAAAAAAAAGTCTAGGGTCGCGCGAAAAAAATAGGGTCGGTCGGGTTGCCGTAAACAGACTTTTTTTTTTTTTTTGCCTAATGAATTGTGATTGCACTCAGGGTTGTCAGTTGCTGGGGTAATTAAGTTGAATGATTCTCTCTTTTTTGGGTAGGTGTGACAGTACTAGCTGTGACATGAATAATAAAAACAAGAATGGTTTCTTAATTGATACAACAACCAATATTATTTTTAGTTGCAGAAGCTTGCCTCCAATATTTGAATTAGAGCTTTCAAGTTCATTAGATTTAGTGAAGATTTTGTTTTAAAGATTTTGTTAGCAAGCTTACTTCCTGCCATTAATACAGTGTTTTATAAGCTTGTAGCTGAAAGATACTGACTGTGTGTGCGTGTGTACGTGTATGTGTGAGTGCATGTTTGTGTGGGAGAAAGAGCGAAAACGAGTCTGTGAAAAAAGTGACTGTGTGCATGAAAGAGAGAGCAAGAAAGAAAGAGTGTGTGTGAGTACCCCCCGCGGGTTAGGGGGAAGAATTTACCCGATGCTCCTCAGCATGTCGTAAGAGGCGACTAACGGATTCTGTTTCTCCTTTTACCCTTGTTAAGTGTTTCTTGTGTAGATTATTGTCCATGTTTGTAAAGATTTTAGTCAAGCAGTATGTAAGAAATGTTAAGTCCTTTGTACTGAAAACTTGCATTCTCCCAGTAAGGTTATATATTGTACTACGTTGCAAGCCCCTGGAGCAATTTTTTGATTAGTGCTTTTGTGAACAAGAAACAATTAACAAATGGCTCTATCCCATCACCCCCCCTTTCCCCGTCGCGATATAACCTTCGTGGTTGAAAACGACGTTAAACATCAAATAAAGAAAGAAAGTGTGAGTCTCCGAGTCTGAGAGAGAAAGAGGAGAGCTAGAGAGGGAGTGTGTGTGTGTGTGTGTGAGAAACACAAAAGAGAGAGAGAGAGCCATGGGGGGGGGGGGGGGAGAGAAACATTACACAGTGAGTATGTATGGGATAGAGAGAGGACGTGTGTTAGAGAGAGAGGGATTGAGGAAAGAGTGTGTGTGTTAGAGAGAGGGATCTGGAAAAAAGTGTGTGTGAGTGTGAGAGACAGGAACTGCATGCGTGCGTATGTGTGAGAGAGTGTACTTGTGAGAGAGACACAGAGAGAGTATGCAAAGCGGTAAATGTATACCCGGTGATAAACTAAAGGGTTTCAAGAGCGCAAGAAACCTGCCCACTATGTAGCTTGCTTTCACACAGAACCTTGCCAAACCTTCAGTCGCACTAGATTGCTTCATAGATCAGGTATGGGAATTTTTCTAGGATCTGAGGATTTCCAAGAAGAGCTACACATTTCCAAGAAGAAGAAAAATTCTCTTCCGAGAAAAAAAAATCAAGAAACAAGAGGAACTAAACTCAAAAAAGACAATTTGCCTAGTATGACCAATGTCCTCCTTTATCAAAACCATCCCCTCTTTTAGTGGGATTCCGCCCACGTGCAGGCATGAAAATTCTCCGTATTTTCCGTATTTTTGAAAAAAGTAAACCGTATTTTTTTTATTTTCCGTATTTTTGGTTGTTTTTTGGGTGGTTTTTTTTTTTTTTTTTTTTTCCTAGTCATAGTTATAGTACAATAGTTTTGGGGCCATGTTTGAATCCAATTTTAAGGCTCAGATAGCCCCAGATTGCACCAAATTGCACCATTGAAAAAAAAAATGTCCGGGGGGGCATGCCCCCGGACCCCCCTAGAAGTCTTGGCACTTCGCGCCTTCGAATTTTTTTTTCAGTATTTTTTTTTTTTCAGTTTTCATGCCTGCACGTGGGTCACTTTTGCAAACAAAGAGTAAGTGTGTTAAAAAATATTAATTCAGTTAAAGGATTATAAAAAGAATCGTTCAGGTTACTGGCAATACAAAACATGTATTAAATTTAGTCTGTTTTTTTTTGCTGTGTAAAGTTCATGAAACATGAACTAGTTCATGAAACTCCCCGGATTGCACAGATTTTAAACTAGATTTCAGAATAATTCTGGGGGACCCGCCTAGTTTTCTGAGATTTTTCTTTCAATCCTTTCCTGGAAGACTGTCTCATTTAGCCTTAATTTGCTTTGTAGCAGCCAGGGTAGATATACTCTTCAAAAAAAAGTTAAGGACTGATCAAGAAAATGTATGATACAATCTTTTTACTATTTTGCTGAAAATCAAGGATCCAATAATTTAATGGAACCTTCCCTTTTTTTTAGATTACACAAGAGGAATGAGCGAGTCTTGCTTTGTAAACATTTATTGAGCGGTTAGGCCAACAAAAAAAAAAGTCTCTTTACGGTATCCCAACCGACCCTATTTTTTCGCGCGACCCTTTTTTGCCATTTGGGGGGGGGGGGGGGGGGGGGAAGTCTTTGGTTTTTTGGCAAAATAACTTAAAAATATGTTTTTTTGGAGGGGAAAAAAAAATCCCGACCTACCGACCCTATTCTTTTTGCCTATGTTACCGTAAACAGACTATTTTTTTTGTTGGCCTTAGCAAACTTGAATGTGTTTTCATGGAATCTACATTTACTTTTTTCCCCTCAAGATTTTCATGTGTACAATTTGGTCATGTTAACGAGAATAGACACTGGTTGAATTTTTTAGGAGACTTCTTTAATGAACTTCTTAAATGCAGTGGAATCCCCGCTTTGCAGACCCCCCCTCCCCCCCCCCCCCCCCCCCCCCCCCCCCCCCAGTATAAGACTTCCTCCCTTTCAAGACCTTGTTTAGTTCACATTTTCTGTTTGTGACAGGGGAGGCTACCGCTCCTTTCACAGCAGACTCTGCACCCGAGTTGTTGGCCTTAAGTCAACACCTCTGGATTGTGGAATTCTGTTTGTGATGGGGTCTGGTGGTTTGGAAACCTTTGGGTTTGCATAACAGTTTTTATAGGGCTAAGAAATTAGCCCTAACATTTTCAATCCTGTTTAATTGCACTTCGCCTCCCGAGGTGATCGTAGTGTTTCGGCACTCGGTTACATGTTCATAACCCCTGTAAATTAATTTACCTCCAGACTCACTCCTTTTTAAGACCTGATTTTCTCAGATGTTTGGAGGTCTTCTTCTTCTTACTTGTCGATCACTCAGATGGAAACGCCGGTTCTCTGCGCAAATGTTGCCGTGCGCTGTAGGTCGTCCAGCTTGCCATAGAGCATCCCTTGCACCGTGGTCGCCTCCGCCCAGATCTGGCTCCTGAGGCCATCGTGTAGTGGGCAAGTCTGCAGCAGGTGTTCCGTTGTCATGCTGCCTGTTTGACAAGGGCACTGGTCTGACTGGCCAATTCTGAACTTGGTGAAAAGGTGGTGGTTCATTCGGTTGTGGCCTGTCCGCAGCCTGAATATGAGGACCTGCTCAGACCTCGTGAGCAGGTGAAAGGCGTCGTATTTGTTGTTTGGGGGTCTTAAAAGGCGGGTTCCACTGTACTCGGCTTATTGGAGGCTTGACTTCTCACTTTTTCTCTTCATGACATTGTTCGATTGTTCGTGTTACCATGTAGTTGTTTTTGTGATCAACCTGATCTGTGCTGTTTTGTTAATTAAGCCACTGTGAACATGATGATGCTTAAAGTGGTGGTTTTTGTGTCACTGTCCGTGATTTTCTGTTGGCGTTGATGAAAAAGGGATAATTAAAAAAAAATAAAATGAAGTATTTGCGTTTATTGTTTATTTCTTCTCAGTTTACTTTCTGTTGTGAACCATACACATGTGATATGCATGGACGTACACATTCATACAGACATGCAGACACGGAGCGATGTGCATGCAGGGGTTCATACACGCTCATCTCATGCACATACAGATCCGTACATACACACAAGCACAGCCAGCCCGACCATGCATGCACACACACACATTCAAACAGTCAGGCAAACACACACACACACATGCAGAACCATACACGCCACATGGATAACCACACATACAGACAGGCATCGCCCACACCCGACACATACACACATGAGCACATACACACACACACACACTGGCATACATACACACACAAACACACACACACACATATGAGGGCCCCAAAGGGGGGGTATCATCACGATCACGGGAAGGGAAATTTTAGCTTTCACGATCACAGTTACCTTGATTTTTGTTTTCACGATCACAAACACCTTGATGAATAGAGGATCATAGAGTGATACAGCTGTGAAAAATGTACGTTGAAAATAAAATGCTTTGCAATAATGCCCATCACGATCACGAAAACAAATGACGATCACGATCACCAGACTTGATTTTTTTGTCATCACGGATCACGGGCAAAGTCCCATCACGATCACAGAAATGGAAATTTCGGCAATCACGGTCACAGAAAGGTCAAAAAACGCCAATCACGATCACGATTTAAAACCCTTTGGGGCCCGGCCTCACATATGCACACACACACACAAACACATACACACATGCATTACAAACACTGCGTTTTCTACATGTATCTATTCTTTGCACTATCAAATACAATCAGTGAAGTGCATGACTGATTGAATGAATGACTTGTCTTTATTTTGTGAGGATAAAACTAAGATTTATGGAACTGGTCTAGCTCGTCTTCCAACCTTTGTATATGGACCAATACAATGAGGAGAATGGATAAATGATATGAGACGATGGACAAAAAGGACAATTTGGAACTTTGACGTAAACGTTTTTGTTTTTTTCGTGTTTGTTTGTTTAGTTCCTAAATGTTTTATTTGTTTGAAAAGAGACTACAGTGTACATGAAGTTATGCACACAAGTGGTTTATATGGATTTATTCGCATATTTCCTGTCTTTAGATACAAACCATGCCTTGAGAGTTACCTCCCTTCCAACTTTCACATTCTTGGTCTTCTTGGAAGTCAACTTCCGCATCGACAAAATAACGATCATTTCGGCCCGGAAAGACCAAGGTTTATTACGACGCAACTGACATTTTGGTTGAGATTATAGTGTCGGCTGTCAAGGGTTAGTTTACCCGGCAGGAAGGAAATCTTCAACGCCAGCGGCCATGACAACTAGAAGGGAAACTGGTGTTGGTGAGGAAGCGATGAAAAGTCAGGAAACTCCCACCAACCGGACCATAACAGAGACTACGGATACTCTACAGTCTTTGACCATAACTACCTGTGAAATGTGTGACGACAAAGATGCTGTTGTGAGTTACAGGTGCGAAGAGTGTGATCAGTTTGCTTGCGAGACGTGCGCTCGATCACATTCTCGCATCAAGGCCACTCGCTCGCACACTCTCACACCAGCGACCACCACTGAGAGAGAGAGAGGGAAGTGCAGAAAATAAAGCGAAAGATGCGGGAGATAAACATTAAACTGTACAATATTTTTTACAATTTTAGTTTATATTAATTTGTCTTCCTCATCTTTAGATTTTCTTTGTTTTTTCTAATGTTACAAAAAACTTGTCTTTTTCAGAATGGCGATGTGTTTGAATACACAGATGGAGAGTTTTTGCACAGCACTAACACATGGGGGCCAAGCTCTGAGTTTGAGCTCAGCAGGGTAGGAATGCTTTGATCGCACAGATTATTCCACTGAGACATTACAAAACAAGGGAGAAAACTATAAAGGTCAAAGTTAAGCAAACAGCAATCACAGAGTCACATTATTTTTGCCCTGTCAAGAAGCAAATAGTAACATTAACAACACTTATTGTCCATTAAAATGGGAATTTTTCTTAGACACATCCTGTAAACATGCATAACTTGAACATGTCATGGGGAGCCGGAGGGGAGGTGGGGGGGGGGGGGGGGGGGGAGTAAACTTACACCATATGTGTAATCAGATTTAAAATGCTTATAGAAAATGTGGTACAGTGGAACCCCCCTTTTAAGACCCCCCTCCCAATTTAAGATTTCCTCCATTTTAAGACGCTGTTTTCTCAATCGTTTTATTCGTAACTTCTGTACATTCACCCCCATTTTAAGATCACTCACTTCTTTTGAAGACCTGATTTTCTCAGAGTTTTGGAGGTCTTAAAAGGGGGGTTGTACAGTATTTATTGCATCATTCAAGTAGTCTTACATCGGAAAAGACTTTTCACTGCTAAGGCCAACAACAACAAAATAGACTGTTTACGGTATCCCAACCGACCCTATTTTTTCGCGCGACCCTAGACTTTTTTTTGGCATTTGGGGGAGAAAAAAAAAAATCTTTGTTTTTTGGCAAAATAACTTAAAAATATGATTTTTTGGAAGAAAAAAAATCCGGACCTACCGACCCTATTTTTTTGCCTATGTTACCGTAAACAGACTTTTTTTTGTTTTTTGCCTAATGGATGCATTTTATATATTTTTTTATGAGAACATGTAAAAATTGTTTGACTGCAGCTGTTATTTTTCATTAAAGATGATCTGTATGGTTGTTATCTGTTTTGACAGTTTGATAAAGAACTCCGCCAGAATTGGGATGCGGCAATGAAGGCTGGAGCTTTCCGCTACGACATCGATCACATCACCACGCGCATCATTCCCGGACCCAAACATTATGTGGCTCAGGTAAACCGTAAAGTCACATTTCATCAACATTATACAATTTTGAAATTCAGGTGTGGTTGTCATAGTTTGCCATTTCATCCTAAAACTGAGATTTTTTCTTTTTTAAATTACTCTTTTTATTTTTATTTTGTTGAGGAATAGCATTTGAGGATCAACAAAGTTTTAACTAACAGATAATTAACAAGTACGAAGCTGCTAAGGCAGAGACAAGAAGCTAAATTGCAATGAATATAGGGGACTAATATGACGCGTAATGTGTGCTCCCAATGAGTATTTTCACCTTAGGAAGTAAGCTATATAAACGCTCAGACTCCTCCGAAAACGGCGTATGGCTGCCTAAATGGCGGGGTAAAAAACGGTCATACACGTAAAATTCCACTCGTGCAAAAAACACGAGTGTATGTGGAAGTTTCAGCCCACGAACGCAGAAGAAGAAGAAACGCTCAGAGTCTATTGGGAGTCTCCCTGAAATGACAACGCTAAAGTTCACTGATTACCACAAGTACAATTAACCAGAAAGGTTGACGTACCTTATTGTGGTTGTGTTCTAACTTATCTTCTCCACTGATTTTCCCCAGCTCAACCTGCTGAGAGCCAAGGAGAGGAGAAAACCTCAGGACATCCGTAGCATCAACCAGCCCTTTAATCCTGACATCTTCAACTTCACCCAGGTGGGGCCGCAAGAACTGGTGTTCAACCTAAAACGTGTTCAGTCAAATTCTAAGTCAAGTTCAAAGCCATCTCCAAACACACTTCAGGTATGTGACAGTAAGCATCTTGTACTGTATGCCTTGATTTAGATCATTTCATTCTGCAATGTTAATTTCACTAACTAGTGTTCAATCTGAAACGTGCACAATCAGATTCTAAGTCAAGTTCAAAACCATCTCTAAACACACTTCAGGTATGTGACTGTGAGCATCTAGCTTGAACTGTATGCCTTGATTTAGATCATCTCATTCTGCAATGTTTTCACTATCTGGTTGAAAAAGGTTTAAGTGTTTTCTTTAGAAGCCTTTTGTGATTTGTTTGAAACATTAACTTAATAGGCTTCATACAGGGAATAGACATGCAGTGTTAAATTTTGTTCTCAGGAAACCATTTCAGTAACTGAGTTGTTAATCAAACTACTGTAGTGAATGGTAGTTACCTTACTTTTCATTGTTTTAAAGCTTGAATACAGAAAGCACAGTTTTGTGACGCCTATACCTCTGAGTGGTTTATTTATCAATGTAGCACGTTTCACAATGCAGTAGTACTGAGTAACACATTGACACTATTAATAACATTAGTTGATAAAAAAAATCAAATCAGTTAAAAAAAAAATCACCCAAAAGCAGCTGTTACTGAAAACTTTCAAACCAAATTTGCAAAGAGATGCTTCAGCTAATGAAAACTCAATTCAAGTGTTGTTTTAATTTCTAGAATGAAGATCCCGTTACAGAAAATACAGCTCGGCTATAAGCGTATAATTACTGTAAGGCAGCTGTGCAGTATCAACAAGACTGTAATCTGCCTAGGAATGTAGGTTTGCCACTAAAAACTGATTGTATCTGTTATGATCTTTGTCAAAGCTCGGCAGAGACATCATGTAATGTTGCTGTAATGGCAGCAGGTAAGTCATGGCTTACCATAATCTGAACTTGGCTTGTAGGTATAGGTACGTGGCGGGGATGTAGCTCAGTCGGTAGCGCGCTGGATTTGTATCCAGTTGGCCGCTGTCAGCGTGAGTTCGTCCCCACGTTCGGCGAGACATTTATTTCTCCGAGTCAACTTTGTGTGCAGACTCTCCTCGGTGTCCGAACACCCCCCGTGTGTACACACAAACACAAGACCAAGTGCGCACGAAAAAGATCCTGTAATCCATGTCAGAGTTCGGTGTGTTATAGAAACACAAAAATACCCAGCATGCTTCCTCCGAAAACAGCGTATGGCTGCCTAAATAGCGGGGTAAAAAACGGTCATCACGTAAAATTCCACTCGTGCAAAAAACACGAGTGTACGTGGGAGTTTCAGCCCACGAACGCAGAAGAAGAAGAAGAAGTAGGTATAGGTACAGGGGAATCCCCACTTAGGACCCCCAAATTTAAGACTCCCTCCCTTTTAAGACCCTGTTTTCTCAGATCTTCTGTTCGTAATCTCTGTAAGTTTACCCTGACTTTAAGACTCCCTCCATTTTAAGACTTGAATTTCTCCGATTTGTTGGAGGTCTTAAAAGGGGGGTTCCACTGTACATGTACTAGTACTGTAGCAGTCTGGGTCACAGCGTAACAGCACAAAATCATGGCCAGCCAAAATGACATCTGCTAGTACTGTAGCAGTCTGGGTCACAGCGTAACAGCACAAAATCATGGCCAGCCAAAATGACATGTACTAGTACTGTAGCAGTCTGGGTCACAGCGTAACAGCACAAAATCATGGCCAGCCAAAATGACATGTACTAGCACTGTAGCAGTCTGGGTCACAGCGTAACAGCACAAAATCATGGCCAGCCAAAATGAAATGTACTAGCACTGTAGCAGTCTGGGTCACAGCGTAACAGCACAAAATCATGGCCAGCCAAAATGACATGTGCTACTCTGGAACCCCCTTTTTGCGACTTCCAAAAATATGAGAAAATCAGGTCTTAAAAAGGAGGGAGTCGTCAAACGGAGGTAAATTTACAGAGGTTATGAACAGAAAATCTGAAAAATAAGACTTGAAAAAGGAGGGAGTCTTAAATTTGGGGGTCTTAGAAGGGGGGGTTCCACTGTTTCTTGGTGACAGTCTTGGTTGCTTTAATGTTATAGGAAGACATAGATGGCCATTTTACTGTTCAAAATCTTGTAGTGGATAATATAGCTATTCTGATGAACACGTGGGGGAATTCGGGGGCTGTGATTGGATGGTCTCTTCCGATCATCAAAGCATAATGCTGCGGAAGTCGGCCATTTTTCTCAATATCCAAAAGCATATTGTCGTAAACAAAGACGCATGGTTCCGGTTTCTTCCACGTGTATAAAGTACATGCATACCTCGCCAGGTTTGTTTCTGTGACTAAAGAGATATATATATAGTCGACAGACGATGCCATTTGCTGTGTGTGTGTTTTTGTTGTTGCTTACTGTACATGACATACATTACGTGTAAAATCCAGTTCTTTAACAGGCAACAAACCTTGCACATTTCCAGAAGCTGCAATCTGAAGCGACCTATCTCTGATTCTAGCAGACGATATCTCCAATGTTTAACACAAAATCAGCAAACTCCTGTCACATAGAACGTCCATTGTACAGTGCAATGTTGAAATGAAGTTACCGATCTGAAACATTTAGTCGTTTCTTCTGATCTGAGACAATCCTTGTTCTCTTATCATCTACAGATTTACCGCAGTCTTCACCACGCGAATTCCTAACAGAAGTCAGACTTTCGAACATACAATATACGTAGGCAAGCATGATACGTCATGACGTCATATGATTCCTAGCATATTGACGTAATGCCAAACATCCGGTTATCTCGAGTTTTCTCCGTAATACATGTCCGTGGGTTTTTCAATGTTCGGTTATTTCCGTGGCTTCATGCGGAAATGGAACCGTCGTCTGCAATCAACGACATGGACCATTCTGGTACTTGTTGCTGACAAAAACATGATTTTAACACAGAATTTAATGTCAGAATAGCTATATAAACGCTATTGTGTTTTCATCGTAGCAATAGGGTCCGATATTTAGACTCGAACAAGTATAATGCGACTCGTCTTCGACTCGTCGGCATTATACTTGTCTCGTCTAAATATCGGGCCCTATTGCTACGCTGAAAACACAATAGCTGGTATTGAAAATTAAATTTGAGTTTATTTGAGTGTTTGTAAGGTATCTATATATATACATGTATATATTTTTTTGTTATCAGGTACAGAAGGCGATGGAGCTTGAACACAGCAAAGAGGAGGAAAATGGCGCAAACGAGATTCCACGACATTCTGGACCATCTGGACTTGTAGCCAATGGACTGCCTCATCCTCCATTACAGGTGAAAGTCTAAAACCTTTTTTAACCCTTTTTAACGCATCCCCAGTTTCTCTATTTCACATATCTTTTGTCAGAAAACGGTGTGCGCATATTTAATTACAGTAGCAGTCGTTTTCAATACACGTTCATTTAAGATACAAAATTCCCCTAAAGACGAAATAGACAAAATTCTGCAAAATTTTAAATGGTATATTAATTGAGTTTTTATTGGTCAAAATTCTGATATTCAGATAGGACATCTATGTATTTGCCTGGAGGACAAAAGTACTATTTATCGGGTGCTTGATAATAAACAATTGAATAAAACGTCCTCCCCACAGAACGCCAAAGGCAAAGATGATCGCCACGCTCTAGTGATTAATGTGAGACAATGATTGAATAAAATATCCTCCTCTCCACAGAACGGCAACGGCAAAAGCAAAGATGATCGTCACGCTCTAGTGATTAACGTGAGCCCCATGGAGTATGGTCACTGTCTTCTGTTGCCACAGGTCGACAGGTGTTTGCCTCAGGTAAAATTGTGTTTTTCTCACCTGATAGTCATGTTTTAGAGTAGCTGGCTTAGATACAAGACAATACAATAATAATTGCACTGCTAGGTATTTTGTTAAACTGGTATTTAATAATTTCAAGAAGAATGCATCGAACAAAAATCAGTCACTCGGTGATGGCAACCGGTCAAATGTGCTGAAATGTAATAGCAAGGAAGACAGGGCGTTTTATTTTCATACAAAAACTTGTCAAATTCAATCAAAACCGATAGGACTGACTGTGTGACGATTTATTGTGGGGGTGTTTTAATCAAAGCCCAGCAAAAACATGGGAATTTTCCAGTTCAAACACTGGTTGCACTCTCAGGTTTACAGCAATACCTGAAGAGTGGACACCTCCCGTGAAAGGTCACCTTCTGGGGTCTCATTGTCTATTATCTTGACTTAAATATACCTGTCATGACAGGTGCCACCTCCAATGTAGGTCCCAAGGGTGTCCTTTCATTGCAGGTACACTGAAAACATTCATCATGGTTAAGTGACTACTTTTTGCATGTGTGGGTGACTTTCTGTTTCAGATTGTGACCGAAACATCCATCAAAGTTGCTCTAGAAATGTTGCTTCTCAGTAAACACAGGTATAGTAATGGCACTTTGATTAATTGCTGTATCTTCAACCTGACAATGATATAAACCTCTGCTGAACTGCAGCTTTTTGAGAAAACCATGATGCATATATATTCTTTCACCTGCCACAAATTTAGCTATGCTATATAATGTGTGAGGTTTGCTCGGTATCTGTCCTTGGCAAGTTTCCACATACTGTATCTGTTTTCACACTCTGCACTGTAGTTTTTCCAGTTTTCATTTAACCTTGTTTATAACTTCTGATTATAAAGTTTTGTCATTTACTGATTTAGAAGTCGGAAGATAGTCAGGTTTCAGTAGAATTTAAACCCCATTTATACCCCCTTGGCATGGAGAGTAATTAATTCAGTTAATTTCAAACGTTAAAAAAGTCATAGAAAAGTATAAGTACTGCAAGTTTTCCGAATTTAATTATAAATGCTTAAACATTGCAGAAAGCCAGTAGATATGGAAACAGATATGTGTCATTGGTATCATGGTGTGCAGCAGGTGTTTTAGGGATCTGCATTTGGGAGCTTGAGTGGGCGGTATTGGGCGCTCTGGGGGGATAAGGGATGTAGCAGGTGCTTCAGGGATCTGCATTTGGGAGCTTGAGTGGGCGGTATTGGGCGCTCTGGGGGGATAAGGGATGTAGCAGGTGCTTCAGGGATCTGCATATTGGAGCTTGAGTGGGCGGTATTGGGCGCTCTGGGGGGATAAGGGGTGTAGCACTGGTGCTTCAGGGATCTGTATTTGGGAGCTTGAGTGGGCGGTATTGGGCGCTCTGGGGGAATAAGGTGTGTAGCAGGTGCTTCAGGGATCTGCATTTGGGAGCTTGAGTGGGCGGTATTGGGCGCTCTGGGGGGATAAGGTGTGTAGCAGGTGCTTCAGGGATCTGTATTTGGGAGCTCGAGTGGGCGGTATTGGGCGCTCTGGGGGGATAAGGGGTGTACAATAGTCATTGCAGAGTTTCTAATTTGGCACTGATATGGTTCAAGATACTGAGTAGGTCTCAGCTTTTTTCTCTCATGCACCACTGCATACCGCCAAAGTGACTTTCTGTTTAAATCCCAAAACAGATAGACGGCTAACATTCCAACATTCAGAATTAAAAAACCCACAAGAATTGTAGGTTATTGGAACGTTTCATTATTGGCAAAACAAAACGGTACAGACAGACAAACACTTATGATATAAATAATGAACTTATCTCAAAATCGTCGATGAATCATTTCGTCATTGATCATTACCTTGCTGGCATCTTGCAAGCGAGTTTTGTCGATGATTTTGAGATAAGTTCATTATTTGTACCATAAGTGTTTGTCTGTCTGTCAGCTTCAAAGACCACTGGGTCACCGTACTGTAAATGTAACGTTCTGTTTAGTCAATAATTAAACATTCCAAGAACCTACAGTTCTTGTTTTTTTATTCTGTCTTTCTGCTTGCTGCTTTCAGAGGGTACCGACTTGGTTTCAACAGTCTGTGTGCCTTTGCCTCAGTCAACCATCTGCACTTCCATGCCTTTTACCTGGAACATGAATTGGTGGTGGAATACTGTGTATGTTCTGTGGACACCTGTAGATACAATACACAACCTTTTCAATATACATGTATATATCTCTTTTTACTTTTTTTTCTTCTCTGTGTTCGTCAAACATGTGTGTTCTAAAAAGCCGCGTTGATAAAGAATAGCAAAAAGATAGTATGAGGTTATTGATACATGACAGTGCTTGGTTATTTCATTGTTGTTTGAAACATCGGTACATCAGCAACAAGCCCATGATTTTAGCTAGGCTCACATCCATGCACACACGCATGCACACACACACTCTGTCTCTTTTCTCACCCCCCTTCTCCCTCCATTACTCATTTTGAGTCATTACTTTACAGGAAAAGAAATGTGATAGTCACACTAGTCTGGGAGGCTAACGTATAATGTTATTTGTTCTTTTTTGTTTGATTTGTTTTAAAGTTAAAAAACAAAGGAATACTGTACTCACCAATACAAGAACGAGACAAGAAAAGTTTTTGTTTTAGTCATCCATTAGGCTCAGCACAGCAAAACTGTAGATCTATAAATGACTGGATGACCCCAATTGTAACTGTAGGTGCATTTTTTCAAAACCTGGTGACTCACTTGAGTAAAACTGTAGATCTAATGAATATATAACCCAAAATGTACATGTTTGCATTATTTCAACACCCGGTGACTCACATGAGTAAAACTAGATCTAATGAATAGATTACCCCAATTGTAGTATTTGTACATGTGTTTGTTATGTTTACAGCCGGTGACTCACCTGGCAGGCGACCTGTATGAGATCAATACCATGCCTGTGCCAGGCTTTGGCTTCCAACTGCACGGTTCCACGGTAGAGGAAGTCAGCAGGTATTTTGTATATCATCTGCACAAACAAGCATACACACATTCTCTCTCTCTCTCTCTCTCTCTCTCTCTCTCTCTCTCTCTCTCTCTCTCTCTCTCTCTCTCTCTCTCTCTCTCTCTCTCTCTCTCTCTCTCTCTCTCTCTCTCTCTCTCTCTCTCTCTCTCTCTCTCTCTCTCTCTCTCTCCCGGAATCAGTTCGAGTCCCAACAAGTCTCAATACTTTCAAAAAACACCTCTCATTACATTTGTCAAATTACGAAAAGTCACAGTGATGGAAGACTTCGTTCTGATTATTTTCATATCGATCATATCTGCATGTCCATAAAGCATCAGTGTTTCATAACGCAAGAATGTATGTATAGCCTACAACGTGTATATAGCCATGTGAATAGTTTTTCTGCCTTTTTTTTATTTTTTTTTTTTCATTTTATTTTTTCTTTTTTTTTTACTGTCATGCTTATCTTTTGTAATTGTTTTACGTTTGTATATATATATATATGTGTATTTAAGATTAGAATAGTCCCTCTCTGGGCGAGGGCTGGTTGAAAAGAAGCTCGTTTATATTGCTTATGCCACAACCCTTGTAAAATAAAATTTGATTTGATTTGATTTGATCTCTCTCTCTCTCTCTCTCTCTCTCTCTCTCTCTCTCTCTCTCTCTCTCTCTCTCTCTCTCTCTCTCTCTCTCCACCTGGCATTGAGTAACTTAGAACTGCATTTTTTTTACAATTTTGTAATCAGTAATCTTTTGATATAGCCCAGTGTATGGTTGGTTGCTGCACTGAGCGGAATGAATCTCTAATGTTGATTCTTATTTCAGACTGTGACGTCACTTCCACAAGGCTAAACAGGGAGTTTTCCTTTAAATCTGTGTTTTTAGGCGCCTACTACATGTATTTCTGAAAGGTTTGACCAGATGCGCATAAGTTCTGATAAAATCTGTGTGACAGAGTGATTATTTTGTCTTCGCAAGAAATTCTATAGACTGGTCCTTAATACATGTACGACTGAATGTACCAAAAATGATACTTCTCATGTATTTGCCATGATAATAACTTGAATTCGAATTAAACCTTTTAAGTTGTGTAGGTACAGAGGAGGATAATTCTGTCAGACAGGTGCACCAGGTAAGCAGCTACTTCCAGGAGGCAGACATCGCCCACAACCTCTTCATCTGTCGGGGCACTGTGTTCGGGGAAACCAGACAGTCCACCAAAACCACCGTCCGAGTCTACATTTGGCCGCGGCGCAAGTTTGTCGGTATGATTTTTGTGGAGATTTTTTTTTTTTTTTTTTTTTTTTTTTTTTTTTTTTTTGCCCTTACACCTGTTCCTTGTCCCGGTGGGCTCTCACGCCCCCCCGTCCCTGCATTCGCTGCTCCATCCACATCTGAATTTCGTTCCGCTGCCAGACTTGTCGATTTTACAGACGCTCCAGGGAGGGATGTCGGGTCGTTGCGGTAGGCTACCCTCGGAAGATGACACTGCACTTCTGCTGAGTCACTTCGACGGTGTTCAGTAGTGGGTCTGTCCCGAGCTAACGGACGCAGCCCACTACCTACTATGCCCCCTACTAACGACATTGACAGCTAAGTCGCGGAGCCAGACTGAGTGAGGGTCCCCTCCAGAGAGCAGACCGCCACCACGTCCCTCCGTCGACCCCCCAGGACGTCACACGTTGAAGACTGACAGCAGAAGTACTATTCAGGGAAGGATGGAACAGGAACACTGAGACCAAGGTCACCATGAGAGCTCCGGGCATGAAGGGCCACAAGAGCAAGGACAATTTATAATTTTGGATGATTAATGAGATGAGGATGATTATAATGATGATGCTATGGATTTCCAATTTGGTTTGAGACTACGTGACAGGGCAGCATTCTACGCTTACTGTCATAATATATCCTGGTGTCAACCAGGCCTAAGAACTGCCGCACCTGCGGTGTTGGTCAGGTAAACAGAACCTGAGCACCCTCAAAGTCGCATTCGTTAAGTGAATGACACTCGGCTGTGTGATTCCAGCCTTCCCATAGGAACCATAGCACTTCCACTCTGGGTAGGAGCCGACCGTAGCCCGAAAAACCCACATGACCCTGATGGGATTCGAACCCACGACCTCCCGGCCCACAGCCCGATGCGCTAACCACTGCGCTACGGGGGCCGGTGTGGAGATTTTGGTTAATGATCTAGTTATGGGCAAATAAAGTAGGGCTAGTTTGTTACAGGGAATCAGTGATTGTGTTAACAGGACATTTCTGGGATTTTACTGGTTAAAATATGGAAATACATGTACAAGAAATCCAATTGTCAACCCCTTGAGTCTCAGATGATTAGTGATTGGATCATTGCATTTGACATGTTTTCTGTATAATCAAGTTCAAGATACCTTCCATCCTTCCTTCCCATGTAAACCAGCATCCAGGCTTTTACATGGAGTGAGAGCATCCTTCCACTTGAACGCGTACCAACAATCAGCATCCAGGCTTTTACATGGAGTGAGAGCATCCTTCCACTTGAACGCGTACCAACAATCAGCATCCAGGCTTTTACATGGAGTGAGAGCATCCTTCCACTTGAACGCGTACCAACAATCAGCATCCAGGCTTTTACATGGAGTGAGAGCATCCTTCCACTTGAACGCGTACCAACAATCAGCATCCAGGCTTTTACATGGAGTGAGAGCATCCTTCCACTTGAACGCATACCAACAATCAGCATCCAGGCTTTTACATGGAGTGAGAGCATCCTTCCACTTGAACGCATACCAACAACCAGCATCCAGGCTTTTACATGGAGTGAGAGCATCCTTCCACTTGAACGCATACCAACAATCAGCATCCAGGCTTTTACATGGAGTGAGAGCATCCTTCCACTTGAACGCGTACCAACAACCAGCATCCAGGCTTTTACATGGAGTGAGAGCATCCTTCCACTTGAACGCATACCAACAATCAACAGCCGGGCTGCTTTCTGTGCAGAGTGAATTTTTGTTGTTGATGAATTATTTACACATTAACATGCTTCCATTTGAAACTTCGAGGTCTTCATCGGGGATTGACGCCCGACAAAAGCTTCGCTCCGTCGGGCTTCAATTAGACTTTGGGAGGGCGTCAATCCACGATGAAGACCGATCTATTTTTAGATCAGTGGCAACTGTGGCACAGGCACATGCAATCTCTCAGAAAAAAACCACTTCTGCTTTAATTGAGAAGCAGGAAATTTATGGTATTTTGGTATTGTGGAGAATATAAGCTACATGTCATTAATTAATTCTGAGGATGAGAGTACAGTCTCGCTTAGGCAAAGGGCGGAAGAATACGCTCTGTGGAAAAGTTAGCGCACTCCAAGAGTGCGCTAACAGTTTTAGCGCATCGCCATTAGCCAATCAACTGGTTCACATCAGTCATGTGACACCAGTACTTACTGACAATTATTATTATTATGTTCTTAATTCATGTAAAAGCCTGAACAGATCTGTGATGGCTGAAATGATGGGTTACATAAGAAGGAAGGTATAGTTGAACCGGCCCTGGTGACCACCTCTCAATAATGACCAAACTACCTCCCCCAAAAGCGCCCGGACAAGTTTTTTGTATTTGTATTTCTTCTTTTTACATTTAGTCAAGTTTTGACTAAATGTTTTAACATAGAGGGGGAATCGAGACGAGGGTCACAGGTGTATGTGTGTGTGTGTGTCTGTGTGTGTAGAGCAATTCAGAGTAAACTACTGGACCGATCTTTATGAAATTTGATATGAGAGTTCCTGGGTATGATATCCCCAGACGTTTTTTTCATTTATTCGATAAATGTATTTTATGACATCATATCCGGCTTTTTGTAAAAGTTGAGGCGGCACTGTCACACCCTCAATTTTCAATCAAACTGATTTTAATTTTGGCCAAGCAATCTTCGACGAAGGCCGGACTTCGGTATTGCATTTCAGCATGGAGGCTTACAAATTAATTAATGACTTTGGTCATTAAAAATCTGAAAATTGTAATTAAATTTTTTTTTTATAAAACGATCCAAAATTACTTTTATTTTATTCTTCATCATGTTCTGATTCCAAAAACATATAAATATGTTATATTCGGATTAAAAACAAGCTCTGAAAATTAAAAATATAAAAATTATGATTAAAATTAAAGGCACAGTAAGCCTCCCGTAAACCATCACAGAGTTCCCCGAGCGTCTACATACAGTACAAGCATACTTCCATTTGAACGCTCACCGAACGGGAACATCCTGGCTGCTTTCTGTCGAGCGTGAGAAATGTTCAAAGAATTTATTTTCGTGGACTTGCTCCTCTACAACAATGGCGCCTCGTTTTGGTGCTGGACGGCTGTTATGAATATTCAATACCGGAAATCACGCCCGGACAGTAAGCCTCCCGTAATCCATCACAGATACTGTCAGGCTTTTACACACAGTACAAACACCCTTCCATTTGAACGTTCACCAAACGGGAACATCCTAGGTGCCCTACGTAAAGAGCGAGCAAATTTTAAAGAATTAATTTTGCAGATTGTCTCGAACACTTTTTGGACCCATCCTGAACTCAGGTCAAAAATTAGTTACTTCCCTTCGGGTCTCATTCTATCGATGTAAACTGGCAATAGCCGTGGATCGATGATTATCAGAATGTTTTTGGACCGTGGTGCGTTTTTGCGATAGACCTAACTTTTAAAATCTAAATAATAAATTGACAGCTTGTTACACAAACATTCTTGCAAAAGAATTCTTTTTTCATCAAGACAAGATCAGTACAATTCGAAGTTGTGAAAGTTTGAAAAAAGAAAAGCCCTGAAGCAGGGTCACGCAAGGGTCGTAGCAGACGACGGTTTATGCATATCGCCGTTCCTCTCAACAGTCAAAAGCCATCGCTAGAGTTCTTGTAAACCACAGCCGTTTGTTTCGTGCATAAAAACGTGCTATTGTAGATAAGCTGACATCGAGTCGCATTCAAATGACTAACTGACGACTACATTGTGAAAAAGAGAAACTGGATCACACGGGTTCACGATGGCTCAGGGGTAAGATAAACCACGCAAAAATAAATTCTTTGAAAATTGTTCGCTCTTTACGGAGGGCACCTAGGATGTTCTTAATCGGTGAGTGTTTGAATGAAAGGGTGTTTGTACTGTGTGTAAAAGCCTGACCGTATCTGTGATGGTTTACGGGAGGCTTACTGTGCCTTTAAATTTCCGAAATCGTTTTAAAAACTCTTTCATCTTATTCCTTGTCGGTTCCTGATTCCAAAAACATATAGATATGATATGTTTGGATTAAAAACACGCTCAGAAAGTTAAAACGAAGAGAGGTACAATAAGGCGTGCTATGAAGCACAGCGCAACCGCTACTGCGCCAAACAGGCTCGTCACTTTCACTGCCTTTTGCACTAGCGATGGACTACGTTCAGTTTCATTCTGTGAGTTCCACAGCTTGACTAAGTGTTGTAATTTCGCCTTACGGGACTTGTTTACATTTAGTCAAGTATTGACTAAATGTTTTAACATAGAGGGGGGAATCGAGACGAGGGTCGTGGTGTATGTGTGTCTGTGTGTGCGTGTGTGTGTGTAGAGCGATTCAGAGTAAACTACTAGACCGATCTTTATGAAATTTGACATGAGAGTTCCTGGGTATGATATCCCCGGACGTTTTTTTCTTTTTTTTGATAAATGTCTTTGATGACGTCATATCCGGCTTTTTGACTCACATGCGAAGCAAAAGTGAGTCTATGTACTCACCCGAGTCGTCCGTCCGTCCGTCCGGACGTCCGTCCGGACGTCCGTCTGGACGTCCATCCGGCCGTCCGGAAAAATTTAACGTTGGATATTTCTTGGACACTATTCAGTCTATCAGTACCAAATTTGGCAAGATGGTGTATGATGACAAGGCCCCAAAAAACATACATAGCATCTTGACCTTGCTTCAAGGTCAAGGTCGCAGGGGCCATAAATGTTGCCTAAAAAACAGCTATTTTTCACATTTTTCACATTTTCTCTGAAGTTTTTGAGATTGAATACCTCACCTATATATGATATATAGGGCAAAGTAAGCCCCATCTTTTGATACCAGTTTGGTTTACCTTGCTTCAAGGTCAAGGTCACAGGAGCTCTTCAAAGTTGGATTGTATACATATTTTGAAGTGACCTTGACCCTGAACTATGGAAGATAACTGTTTCAAACTTAAAAATTATGTGGGGCACATGTTATGCTTTCATCATGAGACACATTTGGTCACATATGATCAAGGTCAAGGTCACTTTGACCCTTATGAAATGTGACCAAAATAAGGTAGTGAACCACTAAAAGTGACCATATCTCATGGTAGAAAGAGCCAATAAGCACCATTGTACTTCCTATGTCTTGAATTAACAGCTTTGTGTTGCATGACCTTGAATGACCTTGACCTTGGGTCAAGGTCACATGTATTTTGGTAGGAAAAATGTGTAAAGCATGTGAGTCGTATGGGCTTTGCCCTTCTTGTTGTAAAAGTTGAGGCGGCACTGTCACACCCTCATTTTTCAATCAAATTGATTGAAATTTTGGCCAAGCAATCTTCGACGAAGGCCGGACTTCGGTATTGCATTTCAGCTTGGTGGCTTAAAAATTAATTGATGACTTTGGTCATTAAAAATCTGAAAATTGTAATTACATTTTTTTTTTATAAAACGATCCAAATTTACGTTTATCTTATTCTTCATCATTTTCTGATTCCAAAAACATAAATATGTTATATTTGGATTAAAAACAAGCTCTGAAAATTAAAAATAGAAAAATTATGATCAAAATCAAATTTCCGAAATCGATTTAAAAACACTTTCATTTTATTCCTTGTCGGTTCCTGATTCCAAAAACATATAGATATGATATGTTTGGATTAAAAACACGCTCAGAAAGTTAAAACGAAGAGAGGTACAGAAAAGCGTGCTATGCAGCACAGCGAAACCACTACCGCGCTAAACAGTCTTGTCAGTTTTACTGCGTTTTGCACGAGCGGCGGACTACGGTCATTGTGAAAAAATGCAGTGCGTTCACTTTCATTCTGTGAGTTCCACAGCTTGACTAAATGTAGTAATTTCGCCTTACGCGACTTGTTTATTTCTTCTTTTGTGGGGGGGTGAGGGTTAGGGGGTTATACATGTACATGTATTTCAACTTCCCATTGCCACCACCTAGCTGTCTGTAACAACCACTTCTGGTCAGTCGATTGGGTGGTTGTTTTAGACAGGTCCGCACCAGACCAATTAAGTGCGCACGGAAAAGATCCTGAAATCCAATTGTCAGAGTTCGGTGGGTTATAGAAACACGAAAATACCCAGCATGTTTCCTCTGAAAGCGGCGTATGGCTCAGCCTAAATGGCGGGGTAAAAACGGTCATACACGTAAAAATACACTCGTGCAAAAACACGAGTGTACGTGGGAGTTTCAGCCCACGAAGGCAGAAGAAGAAGAATAGACAGGTCCCACTGTACCTTCAAGATTGATCAGAAATGTTCTGTTTGTGGAAAGAACCAGTTTAGATCTTGTTATAGGTAGGTAGGTAGTTTTTTTGTTTTTTTTTACCACTTTTCCTTCCCCATTTCTTTCACCTGTCAAGGGAAGCTGAAACATTTGTCTATCCGTTTGTTTATTTTGTATTTTTATTTTTTCACATGTTTATTTCTTGTTAGTTCATCCCAGAGTTCAAAACTAGTGGTTTGTAGTGACTGTATCAGGATTTTTATTTTAGTGAATTGGTCAGTAGTACATGGATAGTATGTTCACTTGTTTTTTTCTTGTTTTCAGCTGCTTACCGTAAGTTATGACATAAAAAGGGGGAATACTACATGGAAAAGATTATTTGACGGATACTGTCTGGTACTCTTATGTCTATATAGAAGCCAAACACACAACACACAAAATGTGATTGTGAGGTTTTAATCTTGCATCTCCCCCGAAATCGGCGTATGCTGCCTGAATGGCGAGTTAAAAACGGGCATACAAGTACAAATCCACTGGTGCAAAACATGAGTGAACATGGGAGTTTCAGCCCATGAAGGAAGAATAAAGATGTTTGCCTCTCTTAAATGGCAAGTGGTTTCAAAGAGAGACACATTATTATTAGATCTTTAAACATCGATCAGTGTGAGGTTCCTGCGATAAAGATGCTTTCCTTTGACTTGGCTTTTGCATGGTACTGGTAGTGTTCAGGCAGTGTCTGCAGACAGTACCCTCAAGGGTGATTTTTGTGTGCTTTTTTATGCACATTTGGTGGATTTACCGTACTTTCCGGGTGACAAGGCGCTTCGTTATACAAGACGCACCCCCTTCTTTTTAAAAAAAATTGTAATCCAGTCACCCATTGGACGCAGGGGGCCGATAGGGCGCACCAAAATGACCCAGTTTTTGCCATGAGAGGTGGTTCCCCTGTCATATCTGAGAGAGGAAACACTTCCTGCACCGGGGTCAGTGACCGGTCAGTGACCGACTTTAACTGAGTGAAAATATGTGTGCTCTGTGTGTGCGGCCAGATCAAAGGCATTGTGATAGCTGGGTGGCCTTGTTTATAGACAGGACCTTCTTCCCAGGGGTCAATGACCCAGTTTTTGCCATGAGAGGTGGTTCCCCTGTCATATCTGAGAGAGGAAACACTTCCTGCACGGGGTCAGTGACCGGTCAGTGACCGAGTTTAACAGAGTGGAAATCTGTGTGTGCGGCCAGATCAAAGGCAGGGCAGTACCTTGTAGCTGAAACATGCATTATCACAAGTTGTTTGACTGGTACTCAAGCGGTCTCTTTGATTTTTTTCGTATTTCATACACGGATTAGGCGCTTCGTTATACAAGACGCAGGGGTCGAACTCGAGGAAAAAAGTCGCGCCTTATGTCCCGGAAAGTACGGTAGCTGTTTGGTTTGTTGCTGGGATTTTTTAAAGGGTTTTACTTTCAGCTGTACACAGTGCGGACGGTATGACATTTTCTTTAAATATGATACACTTTCTAGAAAACAGAGTATAACTGCATGCGTAGATGTCTGGGTGGGGGAAGTGATCATGCACGCAAAGGCGTATGAGTGAATGTGGGAGTTGCAGCCCGCGAACGCAGGAGAAGAAGAAGAATCTGATACACAAACACACAGGACTCTGAAATCTTACACCTGACTATAGCAGATGACATCTTGGCTGGCAATGGCAGCTGAGATCACTAACTGCATATAAAGTCTGAGTGCTTGAGTTGGTTCTGGCAAGGAAAGGATACGGTTAGAGGCTTGACTTTATTTGGCTAATTAAATTTGCAGTTTCCAGTGGAACTCTTTCATGATCAGTGGTTAAATATATCTGTGAAATCTTGAGACACCTGGCATCTAACTGTTACTGAGAAATATATGTTAATAACCATAATGTTGCATTAAGAGGGAGAGAGAGAGAGAATTTTGTTTTGATATTGTCGTCCTAATCTTGACTATTACAAGTGGACTATTTGTGCCTCGATATTTTATTTATGTTCTTACGTTTTATGTTGTATATTGTAATGCTGTATACCCCACACCTGAGTTTCTCTTCATTGAGATAATAAAGTGTTTTATGTCTATGTGTTATAATTGCTGTGTGATTTCATTGAGATATTCATAATTAAATTACATATTCTTACTCCGAATCACATAAAAGCATTGACGCAGTCTTACATGCTACAGGTCTGAAAAGGCTACCCGTCTTAAACAATTTTAAAGGGGAGCAACCCAACACAAAAAGTGTAAATACAGGCATGGCAATGACCACCTACCCGGGGAGTTACCTCCCATCTGGGTTACGTGACGTCACTTCCCCTGTAAACACCACATGTCTTCATACGACATTTCAGCCTACAGCAGAGAGGTCGTCGAATTTTTGGCTCCGTGTGTGGCTGAGTGCTGGTGTTTGTAAGGACACCCACCGGCCGCCTAACCCGTCTTAACGGCTTGCCTTTACGTGTTTGGTGAGCTCTTTCCATTTTGGTCATTATTTTGACAAGAATGTTGTTGTAGTTGCTGACTTTTCGTCCGTTTTGCGGACTTGTAAAAAATTTTTCAGTAACGCATTTTGGGGCTCCATGTTTGCTTGTCAGCTTAGCTGACGGCGAATGTGGCACGGCCTATATTTTGGTTAGGTAAACCTTATTTTACCTCTTTACTTGCCTTCTGCTTTGTTAGTTGGTAAGCGCTTCCTTTTTTAGTCATTAGTTTGACAGGAAGTTTGTTGTAGTTGCTAAATTTTTCGTCCGTTTTGGACTTGTTAATTTTCAGTAACTCTTTGTTTTGCCGCCTGTTGTCTGCGTCAGCGCGTCTGACGGTGAGATAACATGGCTAGGTGTGTGTCATTGGTCTTTCAGACCATTGGCATTTGTTGTTGTTTCGTACTAAGCATGTATAACCGCTTTGTCCGTTACTTATTCTGCCCCAAATGAATTTGGGGGGCAGTTTAGCACGTCTGTGACGTGTCTTGCTTCTTGCTTTCCCTCTCTTGGCATCGGAGCGCGGCGCTCTGGTGTCTATACTGTTTTGCTCTCTTTTTCCAGAGTTTCGCAGTTTGGGAGGGAAGATTGCAGCTTCACACGCCGTCTCCAGCGTTGTACTTCCGCCGGCGGCGGGTGACGGCCGCTCTTTGGCTTCCTGTCGGCCACGGCTTCCGGTCGCGGGCCTTCAGCTGCGTCTGCTGCCTCCTTGGGGGGCATGGACGGTAAGTCGAACTGCTCCACTGGCTCTCGTGAAGCCACCGGACGCTCTCTTTTGAGCAACAGTTCTTGGTCGCAGGCTCACTACCTGCAAACTTCCTGCCCGTCAGGATATGCTGCTCGTCATAGTTCCGATCGTATTGCGAGTAGGGCTATGACTGAGCAATGGCGGCTTCCGCTTGCGGGAGTCGCGTTTCCGGGTTTACCCGGAGGCGAAGGTCAATCTGGCACACCCACGAAGGTCCCTGCTGGTGTCGACTGCAAAACTTCCTGCTAGTCAGGATATGCTGCTCTTTCTAGGCCTGATCGCACAGCGTGTACGGCCGTGACTGAGCAATGGCGGCTTCCGCTTGCGGGAGTCGCGTTTCCGGGTTTACCCGGAGGCGAAGGTCAATCTGGCACACCCACGAAGGTCCCTGCTGGTGTCGACTGCACAACTTCCTGCTAGTCAGGATATGCTGCTCTTTCTAGGCCTGATCGCACAGCGTGTACGGCCGTGACTGAGCAAGGGCGGCTTCCGTTTGCGGGAGTCGCGTTTCCGGGTTTTCCCGGAAGCGAAGGTCAATCTGGCATACCCACGAAGGTCCCTGCTGGTGTCGACTGTGGACTGGCCTTCGGGCCACCGGGCTTCCGGCCCCAGTCCTCGCAGCAGACGCTGCCACTGTATGCGGCTTCGTCCGTTGCTTAATCTTCTGCTCTTTCTAAGCCTGTTTGCATTGCGTGCACGGCTGTGAATAAGCAAGGGCGGCTTCCGTTTTCGGGAGTCGCGCTTACGGGTTTTTCCGAAAACTAAGGTCCTCCATCCCGTGCACTCACAGAGGTCATGGCTGGGGTTGACCGTTGACTGGCCTTCGGGCGTTCTGGCCTCGGCCTTAGTCATCGCAACAGGCCACTGTGTTTCATTTCAGGCACTCTCTGCTCCAGGCTGGCTCCAGCTAAAAATAACCGGCAAGAACCACCCTCATCCCCCTATTTACCCTCCCTTTCCTTTCCTCCCCCCATTTCCCTCCTACCCGGCCCCATTCACAGTGGCGCCTGACAGACGACTCTTTCTTTGTCTGCAGCTAGCGTGGCCAGCAGCTGCTGTGTTGATAAGGTTCTGTAGCTCGCGCGCTCTAGAGAGAGCCTAAAAACAGTGAGAACGTTTTCTGCACTGTTCAGAATGCCTGATAAGTGGCCCTCTATATACTCCCGCAAGGAAATAGTCTCCATGCGTAGGGTGTAATACTTGAAAGTAGAACAGTGGTTATACATTGTATACTCTTGAGAATAGAATAACAGGTGACCTTTCTTTTCCCTTTTGGAGGTTTGTCAATGACGCCGAAGATGCTTACTCATGGCGGTGTTTTCCAATGTGTCACTGTGTGTGTGTGTGCGTGCGTGTGTGTATGTGTATGTGTACATGTGTGTGTGTGTGTGTGTGTGTGTGTGTGCGTTCGAAATATATACAAACAGTAGAGTATATCGTATTTACATACATATTATGCCAAGGACTACTAGTAAAAGTCATTGATGGTGCGCATGTAAAATTTGTTTTGCGTTTATATAATTATAAAA
This sequence comes from Littorina saxatilis, assembly GCF_037325665.1. Lineage (NCBI taxonomy): Eukaryota > Metazoa > Mollusca > Gastropoda > Littorinimorpha > Littorinidae > Littorina > Littorina saxatilis. The sequence continues at coordinate 62,243,246 of NC_090261.1, forward strand.
TTCAAAATAGTGTAGATATAAAATTCAAAATAGTGTAGATAATGTCAGTAACATATAAGAAAGAAAAAAGATCTTACGGCAATACATGTTCATGAAAATTGTTAGCTGCATGTGAATAAAACAAAAAAGCTTACCTCACGGCCCTCCTATACAAGTCTCACAAACTTGTATATATATATAATATACCACAGGAGAAAAAAAAATAGCTCGCGCGCGCTCACCCAAATCCGCTCGAAGTGCCACATGATATTAGCCCCAGACAACACATAGGCGGATAATACATGTATGTCAATCGTATGAAACAAAACATGCCACAATTTACAAGACAGAAAAAAGGCTAAATGAGAGAATTAAAAAAGGTGTTTGCTCTTCAAGTAAATAATTATACCACACCTTACAGATCTGAAAAACACATGTATGCTACAGTTAAATAAACAGGAAACCCAACATCCGAAAGCACGGCACAATCTATAAGAGGACAGAAGACAACACAGTAAACAAAACATCATAATCAATGTGTCACAATAAAAGAACACAAAATATTGGAAAAAAAGACAAAGGTAATCCCTAAGTACACTGATATATACATGTACAACACTTTACAAAATATATATACAAACAACAGAGTATATACAGTCGTATTTAAAAACATATTATAGGCATGCGTATGGTGCGCATGTGAAATTTGTTTTGCGTTTATATAATTCAAAATAGTGCAATTAATGCCTGTAATATAAAAGAAAGAAAAAACGGTCTTTCAATACATGTTCATGCAAATTGTTAGCTGCATGTGAAGAAAACAAAAAGCCTACCTGACCCTGCAACTGTTGGTCAGTAATCCAATAGCAGCACACAAGTCGATTTGAAAGTTTTTCAACACAGTTTTTCACTCGTATTGTTCTCACAAACTTGTATATATACCACAGGAAAGAAAACTCGTCGATCCGACGACAATTTAACGTTTGTTTCATTATCGCAAACAAAACAGAACAGACAAAACGAAACAAAACAACACAGCACAACAGTTGGGGTTGTTATTTCTCTGAGATGCTGAAGAAAAAAAAGATGACGTGCATTGTAATGGAATAGAGTGGGTGTAATTTCAAACTAAACGGTTCAAATGTGAGTGTAAACACACTCTTTACGCGGGATCACATTCCCTCACACGCATATGAACACACACACACACACACACACACACACACACACACACACACACACACACACACTATGTACATGCTTAAGAACAAAAAAGAAGGGGGAAAACACAAAACAAAACAAACAAGATGAAATGCACGACAGTCAACAGAGCTGCATATAATAGCGTACTGTAGCGAGTGCCTGTTCCGAGAACCTGCGCGTGGGTTAATTCACACAACTTACCCCACAAAAGTGCTTCAGAAATCATACACAAACACCTTTAACCTAACTTGTTTTCACTCTATCACACAGTTAAGACTAAGTACTTACTGATGGCAAAATAAAAACACAGTCGGTTGGGCTGTTATCAGTATTCAGTGTGATTATAAACTGATATACAACGCGCAAATTCTGTTTCTTTTAACAGGAACAAAGAACAAGAGCTGAGTGCCAGTGATATTAGTATTACCACAAAATCAAACAAAACGAGTCGAATGAATAAACTCCAGTTTGCACCAACACAATGCCTGTATATTCAAGTAACAAAATACACAAGATGAACATAATCCCAGGTGTAAGTCACTGAAACGATCCCTTTTTCACACCAAGAATCACGTATATTTTTCAAACTGGCGCCATCGCACACAAGCTCCATAGAGCCTTTGTGTGCTAGAGACAGCGCGCGAAAGGGAATCAAGGTCACTGGCCGCGCCGCGGCACGCTATAAGTGAGCCAACGAGCTGTAAGCGAGTTCAGCTGAAAGTGCAAATCTCGCACCAAATAGAACAGTGTGAGGCGTTTCCGTTTATGCGGCTTCGTCTATACGGAGGTCAGTGAGTGAGGAACAGGATAAGTCCTACGGACATCCGGACAGTCGTCATTCCGGTTTACCGGGAGCTTAGGTCCTCCTTTGCGATTACACTGTGTGTCTCCTGGAGTTGACCGCGGACTAGCCTACGGGCGTTCGGTCTTCTGTCCTCAGTCCACGCAACATTTGCTTCCGCATTGTGCGGTTTTGTCTGTTGCGTTTCCGGCTTTGTCCGGATGCATTGTTCTTCTTCCTAACACTGTTAGCGAAGTGAGGAACATCGGCTGGCCTATGGGCATGCAGGCTTTCAGCCTCGGCCGGGACGGTAGTCACTTCACTGGTCGGGTGTTGCGTCTACTGTCTATTCAGTTCTGGTGGCTTCGGATGTTACCTCCTCTTTGTCTTACCCTCTTATGGGAGGGGTGAGACAGGACGGTTTCCGGTTGAACGGGTTTCCGGTTTTCCGGTTATCCTGTTCAGTAGCTTTCCACTGGCAACTGTGACTTCGGTCAGTGTCAGTTCTCTGGGCTATTCTGTTATACAGTCTTTAGCCAGAGACCAGACACGTTCTGTCGAATCTCTCGGCTTCTCTCAAGGCCTCGATGGAGATTACTTCCAGATTTTTTATGGAGGGACATTGGCTTCCTCTTTGGTTGCATTCAGCGATGTCGGACTTCCGTTCCGCGAAGGAGGAGTTTTTCCTACTTCCGGTTTGATAGTCACCTTCAATGTGGGTACCATCTTCCGCAGGTTTTGGCTGGCCATCTCCTACCGGAAGTGGTATCCACGGGTTCCGGTTCTGCTACTCGGTTTTCACGGGTCAGTTCCGGAACACGCGCAGCCTCGGCTGTCTTCGGCTACACAGGCTTCGTCTTTTGTTTCTTCCTGTCATAGGAAGTTCTCTTGGCTGAAGCTGGGTCGGATTTTGCTGGCGTCTTTGCTCTTCCGCGTACACCTTAATGGGAACGCAGGAATTTAGAGGAATTTGGACGTCAGTTTTTGGAATTTGCCTCTTTTTCGGGGATGATCGTCAGAGCGCTCTCGCGCTCTTTCCTGGAGTCACTGAACATTCCACGCTTAGTGTGTATCAGGACTCTGATGGCATCTCCACTCGTTCAGCCTGGCTAGGGCGAACGAAGAACAAAGAGGCTGTCCTCCCTTCACCTCTCTTTATAGTCGGGTGTAGGGAGGACTTGTTTCTCTCGCATGCTCAGGTCTCTGAGCGGGCTAGGAGGGACAATTGGGCTTTGACCGGAGTAGAGGGATCTGCTTTTTGAAGTTCGGTGTTCTTACCAGAAAAGAAAAGTAGATCCCGTGGGATAGAGATCAGCGGATCTCTGACTTCTCTCTACAAGGGTTAAAGCAGAGCTGGCCTCCTCACGGGAAGCAGGCTCAGGCCTCGGGACGTTTTCAGCAGGCGGCCATTGGGCAGTCTCTGTCTGATTCTCGAGAATTAGATCACCTTTGGGCAGGGAGAAGGGCAGCCTTAGCAGCAAGCCTCTCTCCCCAAGGAAGTGCCCCCGATCACACCCTCCGCCCCCACTTTGGTGATGGCGGGGCGGGTCTCCTCCTTGCAAGTTTTCATTGGATGGTCTCTGTACACAGCCAATAGTTTGTGGGAGTGGTGAGGTCGGGGGACTCCCATTGATCTAATGAGGGCATATTTGCTTATGCGTCAGCCGATCCTTTCACAGTGATCTAGGCCCATCAGCTCGAGCACCCGCTGAGGTCTCTTCTGGTCGGTGCTAGCGCTGTCCTTCGGTTATACTGCTTCAGTCCTCAGTTAGTGTGACAGCAGTTCAGCCACGGGCTGCTGCAGTGGCACTTCCGGTTTTACCGGAGAGGTTGTTTCTTCCACAGACGCTTCATGGGTACGTCTGAGTTTTGGAACAACGGCTGACCTTAGGGCATCCAGGCTTTTTAGCCTCGGCTGGTGCAACGGCCATTCCACCTGTGGGCGGTGATGGTTGTTGTTTTCCCTGTTCTTGTGGCTTCGGACTTCGACTTTCTTTCCTTTATTTCATCTTAGGCAGGAGATGAGATAGGACGATTTCCGTTTGAGTGGGGCTGCTGTTTTCAGGCTTCCCCGTTCTTCTCAGTTTGCCACAAGCTGCTGGACTTGGTCCTGGTCGTCTTTGCAGAGTCTGACTCCGTCTTTCTCTAGCGATCAGACGCGTTCTGATGTTTCGTCCAAGCTTAAGTTGCGCTTGAGTTGGCCTCGGAAGTAACATTCAGATTTTCCTGAGGGGACATTGTCTTTGGCAATGCATATTGGAGGAGTCATTCTTTGTGGCTTATCTCCTCTCTCAGGTTTTTCGCTACCCCTCTCCTTTTGGCAGAGCGGTATCTAATGTTCCCGTTTTCCTTTGCTGTGGGCTTATAGCCCAGCATATTAGGTGGCAGCCGAAACTTATGTTTCGTATATTTACCTGGTACTTTGGGTACTTTGGTACATGGCTGTTCCACGGGTTTTACGGCTCTCAGCCTGAGCCTGTGCTATAGTCTTCTACTCTGCGTGGTTCGACTATGGCATTTTCGGGCTGCGGCGTTTGCCAGTTGATCGCCGTGTCTGACTCTCAGTCTTTCAGAGGTAGACAGACACGGCTAGTTGGTCGGCTGGACTCAGGAATTTCCATATGGCCACTAGTTCCCAATTCCAGTGGGGGAGCTTGTTTATTTTATCTTGTCAGCGAGCCGCGCGGTGATAAATCCCAGCCGCGTAAACATTGCAGCCAAGGCAAGAAGAAGGGGGAAACTCGGGGACTTTTTCTACATTTATGAAGGGTAGGGGGAAGCAGACGACAAAATGTACGCCATCTTGTTATTCAGTTGCCAGGTTGGAAACCTAAAAGTTTGGACTCGATTTGCTTGTTTTTTCATTATATTGATATGTACAATTATTCATATTGCAAAATATAACATACTACAATCCCTTCAAGCTAAAAATGTAGTGTAAAACTGAAGGAACTTGTACTACAGCACTACAAACACAAATTCAGTATAGTTAGAGAGTATTTTACCTGCGTTTGGATTATGATGTTGTTGTTGCAACATTTAAAGCGTGTTCGATGTTTCTGACGGAATCATAAGCGTTTGAAAACAAAAAAGCCTCGGTTTACCAAACCTTTGAGAAAAATGGCTTAGAAAACGAGGATAGTGTATTTTTTGCAAATTTACTGAGACTATTTCTTTACGACAACGACCGGTATCGGACATTCGCTTTGAGGCAAACAAATTCACTCGTTGCCGCCAACTTCATTCAGACAGTGAAACCTGCGAAGATCACAAAGCAGTCTAAATTGCAGACCAACGTGATGCGTACAATGATTAGCAAACTGTTGCTCTTTGAGGTTAAAATTAATTTCTGGAAACAACCAACCCAGTAACCCTTTTGCGTTTTGTAGGAATATTGTAGTTACAGGATTATGGAGATGTGTTTTAAAGAGGGTCTCATCGCAGGTTTCACAGTGACTTTGATCGGTATCTGATTCTGAGCTGCATGGCTTTCCACCCTCCTCAGCCAAGCTAGTGTGCATAGGCACACGCAACACACACTACTTCGTAACACACTTCGCGGCTGTATAAAAGTGCATATATTTGCCTGGAGATAATGAATTACCAAACATCACAAAAAACAAGTTTAGAAACGCTGCTAGCATGAGCAGGTTCTAGAGGGTTAAGTTCTAAGTTCTGCAGTAGTAAGTCGCCAAACAAAGAGTTTTAAGCTGGGGGGGGGGGGGGGGGGGTGTTACACTGGTACGAAACCTGTGAGTGTATGAGTAAAGACGAGCGCACAGACAACATAATATTAATGAATTCGATTTTATTTCAATTAAAAAAAGTCTTAAGATCAGGGGCCTGTTAGATTTTAACCCATCTTGTTTCTGCCAAGGCCTAGTGTAACAGACACAGCGCGCCGACGGTCCGGTCGGTGGGGGGTGGGGGCTTGCCGCTATCGGGTTGTCCAAGACGCATGCCGCGAAAAGATTCCAGGCCCCGATAAGAGTAACAGACCACTTTGTTTATAATAGTGAATTTGGCTCCTCAAGAAGAAGTTATCGCCATATGTCCTGATTTGGCTACGAAGTTTACTTGGGGTTTTTGAGTTTCCTTCATTTACCTTCAAGCAGACTGTTCTGTAACAATCTGGCTTTTAGTCATTTTGTTTAGGGTCACCGGTCACTTCAGTTTTTGACCACGGTGATTTCTTCTCTTCTGAGGCTTACGCTATTTCGTAAGCCTCTGCTTCCTCGTATTGCTTCTCTCTCTGCTTTCGCATTGACTGTTAGGGCATTACGGGCGACCGTCTCTTTTGAGATCTTCCCGTCGAGGGGGGCTCTGGTACCTTGTACTCAGGTGTATCTCTCTCTCTCTTTGTTGGGTATTGGTCATTCTGCCTTGGTTTGACCTTTATCTCTCAGTCCTTTTGGGCTTCACGCCATTCCTAAGTTTGATTACTTTGGCGTGATCGTCTTATGGTCGCCGCGAGGTTTGTCCCTCACCTCACTGATCGGACTACCTTACGCATAGATCGTTTTTCAGTGCATGTGCATTTCCTCCATCCGAAAGGGGGGGGGGGGGGGCAGCTTGTCTTTCCCTCTACTTGGCTCGGCTTAATCCAAGGCTGGGTTCTCTTTCTGGGTCGTTTGGTCCAGGAGATTGGAAGAAGTGCTGGGCACACATTTTTGGCTCTCTGATGTTGTCTTTCGCAACTTTTGCCTGAGAGACATCACGACTGTCAATCAGGATGGTTCTCAGGTCCTTTTCTGCTTTTGGCAGTGGGCCAGTTCCTGGCTAGAGTTTAGAGTGAGTTAGATTTTCTTTCTCACTGGGCCCTTCCCTGACCTTTTGGCAGCAGGCCAGGTTTTTGGCAAGGTTTTAAGAGTGTGTTTGGTTTTTCATTCCCACCGCCTTGTTGAAGCTATCTGCTTTTATGTGATTCGGAGTAAGAATATGTAATTTAATCGAAAATTTTTAAGTAAATTTTCATTTCATTAATATACTTACCCGAATCACATAGTGTATTCCCTCCCGCCAACCCCGCATATGATTTTTTAGTCTATTAAGTCGTATGAAGACATGTGGTGTTTACAGGGGAAGTGACGTCACGTAACCCGGATGGGAGGTAACTCCCCGGGTAGGTGGTCATTGCCATGCCTGTATTTACACTTTTTGTGTTGGGTTGCTCCCCTTTAAAATTGTTTAAGACGGGTAGCCTTTTCAGACCTTTAGCATGTAAGACTGCGTCAATGCTTTTATGTGATTCGGGTAAGTATATTAATGAAATGAAAATTTACTTAAAAATTTTCGATTTTGATTGATGATTTTTTTTCTCAGCATTTCTACGGGGAAATCTGAGACGTTTTGTTTCATCCTTCAATGAACAAGTGGTGTATTGACAATGTTATGCTACCTCATTTGTTCTCTTCTTACATGGTTGTGTTTTGCAAATCCCTGGGTTTTTTTTGTTGATAGATCATAATTTTACATACCGTACTTTCCGGGTCATAAGGCGCGACTTTTTTCCTCGAGTTCGACCCCTGCGTCTTGTATAACGAAGCGCCTAATCCGTGTATGAAATACGAAAAAAATCAAAGAGACCGCCTGAGTACCAGTCAAACAACTTGTGATAATGCATGTTTCAGCTACTAGGTACTGCCCTGGCCAAGTTTCCTCGAGCTCTCAAGCCACCCAGCTATCACAATGGACCTGCCTTTGATCTCGCCGCACACACAGAGCACACATATTTCCACTCTGTTAAACTCGGTCACTGACCCCGGTGCAGATATGACATCCTCTCTCAGATATGACAGGGGAACCACCTCTCATGGCAAAAACTGGGTCATTTCCACTCTGTATTCTTGCTTTGATGTGCGGCTTATTTTCATTCTTTTTGGTGCGCCCTATCGGCCCCCTGCGCCCAATGGGTGACTGGATTACAATTTTTGTTAAAAAGAAGGGGGTGCGCCTTATGCGCTGTAGCGCCTTGTCACCGGGAAAGTACGGTATGTAGGTGGGAGCAGTCTTCACCCAGAGTAATGTTCATAACCTCTGTAAGGTTTTAAAGGGGGGAGGGGGGGGGGGTTGCACTGTAGCAATCTGTTCTTGTAGTCTACCTTTGACATCTGCTAATGCCTGTCTTTTGGTTATTTTCCAGAACTGCTTGTGGTTTGTTTGTTTTTTTGGTTTTTTTGCCAAGCACATCATTGTGGGGCTTTTAATGAATAACATGCATCCGTCCACTCACAATATATTTTCTTTCATCCTTCAACATTTACCACTCAAAAAGTCTATAGTATTAAAATTCATGAAACAAATGAAAGGCATATATGGATGTATAGATACATAATTGACCAGACTCATTTGGAATACATTCTGACATTCTGACAATTCATTATAAAGACATCTTTCTGTACTGATAGAGCGACAGAGAGAGAGAGAGAGAGAGAGAGAGAGAGAGAGAGAGAGAGAGAGAGAGAGAGAGAGAGAGAGAGAGAGAGAGAGAGAGTGAGTGGGAAAGAGAGAGTGAAAGGGTGGGGGGGGGGGGGGGGTAATGATGGTGGAGGTAACATTTACAATTGTTTTTATTAAAAAAAAATGTACTAAATATTTGTCTTGGAACTTTGTAATCAGAAATAAATATTTCTGATCTGCAGTTGCCTTTCGAAGATAACAAAAAGAGGCATTGAAGCGTTGGTTTTCTTATAAATACTTATGCACATTTTAGCAACCAAAATTATACAGTTTAATTCTTTCAACAGAGTTGCATGCATTTTTGACTCACATGCGAAGCAAAAGTGAGTCTGTGTACTCACCCGAGTTGAGACTGTCCGTCCGTCCCGGCGTCCGTCCGTCCGTAAAACTTTAACGTTGGATATTTCTTGGACACTATTCAGTCTATCAGTACCAAATTTGGCAAGATGGTGTATGATGACAAGGCCCCAAAAAACATACATAGCATCTTGACCTTGCTTCAAGGTCAAGGTCGCAGGGGCCATAAATGTTGTCTAAAAAACAGCTATTTTTCCCATTTTTCCCATTTTCTCTGAAGTTTTTGAGATTTAATACCTCACCTATATATGATATATAGGGCAAAGTAAGCCCCATCTTTTGATACTAGTTTGGTTTACCTTGCTTCAAGGTCAAGGTCACAGGAGCTCTTCAAAGTTGGATTGTATACATATTTTAAAGTGACCTTGACCCTGAACTATGGAAGATAACTGTTTCAAACTTAAAAATTATGTGGGGCACATGTTATGCTTTCATCATGAGACACATTTGGTCACATATGATCAAGGTCAAGGTCACTTTGACCCTTATGAAATGCGACCAAAATAAGGTTGTGAACCACTAAAAGTGACCATATCTCATGGTAGAAAGAGCCAATAAGCACCATTGTACTTCCTATGTCTTGAATTAACAGCTTTGTGTTGCATGACCTTGGATGACCTTGACCTTGGGTCAACGTCACATGTATTTTGGTAGGAAAAATGTGTAAAGCAGTTCTTAGTGTATGATGTCATTGCTAGGTTTAGCTGAAGGTCAAGGTCATGTAAAGGTCAAGGTCAAGCATGTGAGTCGTATGGGCTTTGCCCTTCTTGTTCGATTTTTAACTCCAAACATGATTTCATGCACAGTTAACTTTATCTGTTTATCCAAGTGTACCCAAATATAAAATTCAATTTGTTTCCAAAACTCAAGCACCACTGGGCAAAAGAAAAAAAAGTGTTCTATATAGTCAATGCTATTACTACAGTGTGAACAAATATTGTCTTCCACAACTTTCATTTTACATAACATAATATTTGTGGGGTTAATATTGTGAAGTAATTTCCATTGTAATACTCGTAGCCTTGTCTCTTTAACCAATTCAAAACTCATCAGCCAATCTTTCTTGTCAATTTCATAATTAAATTTCCTCCTCCAAAATGCAATTGCACACGGTTCAACAAGTTTCATGCTTACTAATTCTTTTCTGAACTGTTGTGCGTTGTGTACTTTCTTACCACGATAAGAGGGGATATCCATCAAATCAATTTCTTCCTTTTCGTGCATCATCTTATTAATAACATTTACAACAACAGCACAAACCATGTTATATTCCAAAATTCTCTGTGGGGATTTTCCTAAAACATCACAAATGAACTGATAGGAAACAAACTTTTTCAATGTAAAACATCATATTCGCTAACAAGACCCTTTCTTGCCCAATCTTCAAAATACAGTACATTTCCAGCATAAACAAAATATTGGTTATTCCATAAAAGCGGATTAAATAAGTTATCATCAATACATACATGTTATCAAGCCAGGTTTTCAAGACAGTTTTCCAAAATTTGGATTTGACAAGTTGACTCCCTTTTAATCTTCGAAAATCAACATTTGAATAAAAACATTCACAATTTGAGCCATGCATTCATGATGCGGCCAAATCCTGGCTGGTTTTAATAACAGGACTGTCTATCTGTCTTGATGGTTGTGTGTATGTGTGTGAGCAGGCATGGTGAAAGAATGTTAAAAAAATGTAACACCTTTTAAGATAGCAGTAGAGAGACAAAGAGAGATATTGTGTGTGTGTGTGTGTGTGTGTGTGTGTGTGTGTGTGTGTGTGTGTGTGTGTGGAAGAGCATTGACATCTAAATGCACATCAGTTTACTGACAATATTATTTTTTTTCTTCTCTGTCTGTTAATCTGTGTTAAAGCTGTGAATTGTATTTTTTACAGGTACCAAGTCTGCAGAAGAGTTCAATGTGGCAAGCATTGAGTTAGGTGGACACCTACCCATCCGAGGTATTATTGGCCTTTATTTACAGAACACACACACATACACACACACACACACATATATATATATATATACACACACACACAAACACGCACACCACACATTTACACACACACTCATACATGCAATCTGGTAGACACACCCACACATGCATACACACATGTACACACGCACACACACATCCATCCATTATATCATGCTCACACGCACAGCTTCATGCAATTCGAATTTTTATAGACACTACACATACATGTATCCACAAGCAAACAATATGCTTTCCCACCTACCTGCCCATCTACGGACATGTATAGACGATGAGGGGCAGAGAGAGAGCAACAGACAGAGACCGACATAGAGAGCCTGAGAGAAAGACACTGACAGAGAGAGAGACAGATTGAGAGACAGACATAGAGAGTCTGAGAGAAAGAGACTGTGACAGGAAGAGAGAGAGAGACAGACAACAGACTGCAAGAGGGAGAGAGAGAGAGAGAGAGAGATTGTATTTTTATGTGAGTCCTGCTGCCTCCTAAAATTTCGACAGGATACAGATAGAGATTCTTAACGTCATAGACGATTTTCGGAAATAACTCTGTCTGGTTTGTATGTGTTGTGGAAGAGTGATCTTTTCTATGTTTGGCAGAGGTTTTGCAAGAAAAGGTCACTCTCCCACAACACATACAAGCCCGACGGAGTTTTTTGAATTCATGTATTGTTAACAAATACATGAACCTCACAAAACTCTATACATTTTCAGAGCTGGATGGGTACCACAGTCTAACAGAAGAAGCAGTAGACGCCATTATCGCAGACTCACAGCTGCCTGCAGGAGACTACGAGAAGATCAAGAAACACGTGATAGGACTGTTCTCATCCACGTCAGATCAGCCTTCACAGTAAAAAGTTTGATATAGTCGGAACATTAATTTTTATTTTCGATGTGAGAAATCAGGTGTGGAAAACATTCTTCCATGTTTTTATTGAAAATGAATTCCAGGGTCCTATACCCAGGACATGTGATAGGACTGTTCTCAACCCATCAGATCAACCTTCACAGTAAAAAGTTTGATGAAGAATAGGGACATTAATTTTTATTTTCGATGTGAGAATAAATCAGGTTTGGAAAAAATTTGTCGCTGTTTTTATTGAAAATAAATTCCAAGGTCCTATACCCAGGTTGTGATATTCTTTTGTGATACATGCACCAGAGTTGGGGAAAAAACATTGGAGGGAGAAAATATGTTTGGTTTCTGTTAACTAACATTAGGAGGAATTTGTGAATGGAGTGTGCAGTTTGTTCAACTTTATATGTGTGTTAGTGTGCGTGTGTGAGTGTGTGTGTGTTTGGTTTCGGTTCACAAAGGGGAATTTGTAAATTGAGAGTGCATGTTTGGTTGACTTAATTTTCGTGTGGATGTATGTGTGCATGAGAGTGAGTGTCTGTCTGTCTGTCTACATGTGTGTGTTAATCTGGTAACTGTCGTTCATGAACTTGACTGTGCAAGTAAGTGTAGAAGTAAGTTATACATCATGTACTATATGTTGCATGTAGTTGTGTTTTGTGTCGGTTGTGAAAACTTTGATCTCATTCAATGGAAATCTCAAGTGGGGCTATTGTGCAGTGGTCGCCTGTGTTTATTCAAACATATTGTTATTGTTGTTTCTAATTCTACATGAATCTCCGGTCCACCGCTAGCATGGCTTGAGTCCTATCTCATTGGCAGGACTCAGGCTGTGCTTGTCGATGGCCAGATGTCTGCTCCAGCCCCACTTTCTTTCGGCGTTCCTCAAGGTTCAGTACTCGGTCCCATCCTTTTCATCATGTACACTAAGCCCCTCTCCACACTGATTCAAAACCATTCTGTTTTAAATCAGTCTTTTGCTGATGACACTCAGCTGTATAAACCCAGTCCTCCTGGAGAGACACATTCCGCCATCCAGACCATTCAGACATGCATCACTGATGTTAAATCTTGCATGGTCGATAACAAACTTAAGCTGAATGATGATAAGACTGAAGTCTTACTGTGCAAAAAGAAGAACACTATATTTTCCTCTCCCCAACCTGTTTCTGTTAAAATAGGCAACACCGACATTCTTTTCTCACCATCAGCTAGAAACCTTGGATTCACCCTTTCATCTGACATGACCCTTAACAAACATATATAATATCTTTAGTCTGTAGAGCAGCTTATTTTGAGCTTCGTAAGATCAGCACCATTCGCCACACACTCTCCTCTCAAGCAACTATACACTCTTGTCTGTGCCTTTGTTCTTTCTAAACTTGACTACTGCAACTCTCTTCTCTCTGGCTGTCCTCTGTACCTCCTGCATAAACTACAAAAAGTCCAAAACTCGGCAGCATGCCTCATTCTCAAAGCACGAAAACGAGATCACGCAACACCACTTCTTCACACACTGCACTGGTTACCTATTCAAGCCCGCATTGACTACAAACTGTCCATCCTCTGCTTTAACTTCTTTTCTGGCTCGTCTCCTGCTTACTTCTCTGAACTCCTCACAGTCTATTCTCCAGCAAGACAACTCCGTGCCTCTTCTGACTGTCGCATCCTCACCATTCCACACACCAAAACCAAAACATACAGACAACGCACTTTTACTTTCCGCGCACCCACACAATGGAATTCTCTCCCCTTTCACATCCGCCACTCTCAGTCACCCCAAGCATTCAAACGAGCACTTAAAACGCACCTCTTCAAGAAATACAACCCCTGATTTTGTTTTCTCAGTCCATCAGTAGGCTACATTTAGTGATAATGTGATAATGTATATAAACATCTAGGGGTGTTTTCAGTATTGTTGATAACATGTTCTGTTTGATTAAGGGTATTCAGCTGGTATTTCCTTGTTTTCACTACCTATTTTATTCATGTTTTTATTACTTAGTTAGTGGAAGAATCTTTTGTATGTATGTTTGATGGTGTATGCTTTTAATTAAGCGTTGCATGCTGACTATGAATGTAGATGTAAATGCTTGTATAACTGTGTTTTAATTTTAAATGTGCCAAGCGCAAAGAGCATAATTGTATAACTGTGTTTTAATTTTAAATGTGTCAAGCGCAAAGAGCACAATTGTAAAGTTATGATGTTGCGCTATATAAATGCTCATTTATTATTATTACTATTATTATTATTATTTAGTTTTAAATCATGGTGGCATTTATTTTGATACATTAATATGTTTACATAACAGATGTGGTTGAAATACTCACCAGAAATTAACATATGTACCAAAGTGGGTTTTTGAGTCACTTGAGAAAAAGTGACTCTATGTAATCGGTCAGTGTTAGTCTGTCCGGCCGGCCGTCCGGCCGGCTGGCCGTCCGGCCGGCCGGCTGGCCGGCCGTCCGTAGACACCACCTTAACGTTGGACTTTTCTCGGAAACTATCAAAGCGATCGGGCTCATATTTTGTTTAGTCGTGACCTCCAATGACCTCTACACTTTAACGATGGTTTCGTTGACCTTTGACCTTTTTCAAGGTCACAGGTCAGCGTCAAAGGAAAAATTAGACATTTTATATCTTTGACAAAGTTCATCGGATGTGATTGAAACTTTGTAGGATTATTCTTTACATCAAAGTATTTACATCTGTAGCCTTTTACGAACGTTATCAGAAAAACAAGGGAGATAACTAGCCTTTTCTGTTCGGCAACACACAACTTAACGTTGGGCTTTTCTCGGAAACTATAAAAGTGACCGGGCTCAAATTTTATGTGAACGTGACTCATTGTGTTGTGAATAGCAATTTCTTCCTGTCCATCTGATGCCTCATATAATATTCAGAACTGCGAAAGTGACTCGATCGAGCGTTTGCTCTTCTTGTTTTAATTTGTTTTTGTTTTAAGGTTGTAGTTTTCTTGCAAGAACAACTCTGGCGTTCAAGAAGTCTTAATACATTGTGATTTGAATAATTAAAAAAACACAAAAGAAAAATGTATGGTTACCTTTATACAGCTCTAAGTCATCAGACTTTTAGTTCCTTTTAAAAAGATAATTTATCATTGTGCGGATATAGAAAAAAATCAAAATGAATTTGCAGAGAGTATAAACCAACTATAGATACCATTCTTATTGCATGTCCTTGCATGAACATCAACATTCTTTCTTAGCAACAACAGATACATGTAGTAGCATAAGATTCTTAAATAACTCAAAAGTGTGTCATGCCTGAAATGTTATTGAAATTGTGGGAGCCGTGGACATGGATGTGGAAATTGACTTTTGATATTGTTCTTATTTATTATTTTTTAAATTTTTTTATCGAGGCTAAAATTAGAAGCATTACAATGTGTCATGGAAATTAATAAAGGGATTGGTTGCAGTGCCTTTGTTTTCTGTTCCTGTTATTTACTGTGAAAATGATTGTGCATATATTTACCTATATTTCTCTCTGTCCTGTTCTTGTTATCGTACTTGATGTGTGTGTGTGGCTGTGTGTGGCTGTGTGTGTGGCTGTGTGTGTGCATGTGTGGCTGTGTGTGTGTGCATGTGAGGCTGTGTGTGTGTGCATGTGTGTGTGCACTAACTTTCCTGCCATTCTCTTTTCTTTGTTTGTCATGCCTGGTAAAGGAGGAATGTGAATTCACGTGTCTTATTCAGCAGTTATTACATTGCAACAGTGGGAAATTAATCATGGCCATGTATGCAGTCATTTATTACATCATATCATGAAAAAGATTTTTTATGGGGGTTCAGAAAATGCCACCCGCATCCAGACTGCAAACTGTGCGGAACACAAAAATGACAACTTTTTTCACACACAAAGTAGACCACAAAAAAAGAAGGGGAAAACACGTTCTTTCTGTACATTTTATTGTAGTTCTCTGTTAGTATGTACAATGTTCCAACAAAATAATCCGTCTGTGTTCGGATGCGACACTCTTTCAACTCAGGGTAAACAACTGCTACCAGTAAAACAGCATTTGTTTTGATAATGATCTCCCTTCTACCGTTGCACATGCGCAAGACACGTCAATAGTCAAGATGGCCGCCGGTGTGTTGGCAATTGAAATGAAACTACTTTAGAGCAAAACTTTTGGTTGATTCCAGTGAAATGAAAGGAAGCATTTAACATTTTTCATATGCAATTATCTAACAGTTAAGTCGGGTATTTGTTGCTAACGCTTGTCACCATGGCCTGGCTCAGCAGAAGCCTTGGTGACAGCGTTTCGTCGCTAACAGGGCAGCTGTCGAATCTGACCAAAGACATCTTGACTGAAGGGACGGAAGAAGTCAGTGGTGGGTATCAAGCAATGAAGTAATTATGTTCTTGAACATTACGTAAACATGTAACGTATAGTACATAAACGGGCGGGGATGTAGCTCAGTCGGTAGCGCGCTGGATTTGTATCCAGTTAGCCGCTGTCAGCGTGAGTTCGTCCCCACGTTCGGCGAGAGATTTATTTCTCAGAGTCAACTTTGTGTGCAGACTCTCCTCGGTGTCCGAACACCCTCGTGTGTACACGCAAGCACAAGACCAAGTGCGCACGAAAAAGATCCTGTAATCCATGTCAGAGTTCGGTGGGTTATAGAAACACGAAAATACCCAGCATGCTTCCTCCGAAAACGGCGTATGGCTGCCTAAATAGCGGGGTAAAAAACGGTCATACACGTAAAATTCCACTCGTGCAAAAAACACGAGTGTACGTGGGAGTTTCAGCCCACGAACGCAGAAGACAGAAGAAGAAGTACATAAACAGCGATTTTCACACCTTTGATATTGTTTAGATGGTGTTGAAACTTGAATATGAAGCACTGTCAAATATCAAGAGAAATTGTTGGGAAAGCACCGATTTACTTTAGATGAACAGTTTATTTATTTATTTGTGTGTGTGTGTGTGCGTGGGGAGGGGCTGCATAGAAGAGAAGCAAAGACGATAGTCTACATGATTATATGGAAGTCTTTTCACATTATGAATCTTAAACCGCAGTGAAACTGAAAGACAAGAAGAAGCAGTTTTTGAAATTAGATCTTTATTAAATTTAAAGTGTATTCATTTACTGATTCAGTGTTTCAAAAAAACCTTCACATAATTATAGAGATTGCTTTTGAAACTGATATTGAAAGGCCTTCAATGCTTCATACACCTTTCAGAAGCTTCAGTGTGCTACACCGCTAGTACAGGGATGGCCAAGTCGTTCGCCAGGGGCGAGTAAAAAATCTGCCGGGCTAGTAGTAGTAGAAACCGTCTTACCCGGCCCGGCCGGCCAGTAAAAATCCTGGTCAAGTGCAACACTTTTGGTTGTACTATCTGGTTTGAAAGTCATATATATATAACACTGCAGATCCAGGAACTTATGTCGTCTGCAAAAACGCTGCCATGAACATGTATTAGGCCAACAACAAAAATAGGTGTGGTTACGGTAACATAGCCAAAAAAAATATGGTAGGAAGGTAGGCAATCACTTTTTTTTTTGTTTACTTTTTTTTCTAATGTGTACAAATTAAACCTACTTGACAGGGAAATAAGTGTGAGACTCGGGCGCTAAATTTTGCTTTCATTGCGTTTTCTGCACTCGTTTTCTTGGTTTTTTTTTGGTTTTTTTGACAAATGTAATAAAAAGTTATAGGGTCCGCCTCTAAAAATAGGGTAGGTCGGGTTACCATAACCACACCTATTTTTTTTGTTTAGGCCTTAGTGAAACGAGAACAAGGCTCATGTCTCAGGCGTGCTTCGGCTGTTTCAATCACGCTTCGGCTGTTTCTACTTAAAAATACTTTCACTAATGTTTCCAAATTCATAGCAAAGAATAACTTAAAGACTGGTGCCGAGGAAGGAGGAAATTTTTTTATATATAACCAGTAGTGGAAACTGGAATAAGTAAAGTCTAAAGAGATTGATAATTCAAAGTAAGTAAATGCCGATAACGGTGAGGGTAGCTAGTGGACTGATTGATGGTCAGATCATGGTGAGGGGAAGGGGGGGGGGGGGTGTTTCGGTGTGTTTTGGGGGCTGAAAATATCTAAGAACACTGAGAACAAAAATAACGCATTTTAATAGGAACATCATTGTTCAAGTTGGACAATAAATCAAGTCACACGAAGCAGATTGTTCACAAATCTGAGTACATTACTTCCATAAACCTAGACCATTGCAAAATAACTAGACAAGACACTACCTGGGAAATCCTATTCATCGCTGAGCACAGCCTAGTTGTCTGTCATACCACTGGTATTTTAATTGTGCAAAGAAATCTGACGGTTATAGTTGTTTGTTTTTTTGTATTTTCTGGGCCAGTGAAATTTCTAGCAGGCTAGTGACTTTCACATGATTAAGTTACTCGCCCGGCTTATGAGTTTTTTCCGGTTTTTTATTTTTTAAGATTTGGCCATCCCTGTAGTAACAGTCTTCTTGATCTCCAGCTTCCTCAGTACCATTGTATCTCATGGCAGAAAGAAATGTGAGACCATGCTGCTGAAATTTATATATAATTATATATTAATCATATTTCAAGTGCTTGTGGCTGGTGAAATGGTTTCAACATGGAAAGAATGTTTGTTTGTTTGTTTGTTCGTTCATGGGCTGAAACTCCCACGGCTTTTACAAGTATGACCGTTTTTACCCCGCTATTTAGGCAGCCATACGCCGCTTTCGGAGGAAGCATGCTGGGTATGTTGGTGTTTCTATAACCCACCGAACTCTGACATGGATTACAGGATCTTTTTCGTGCGCACTTGGTCTTGTGCTTGCGTGTACACACGGGGGTGTTCGGACACCAAGGAGAGTCTGCACACAAAGTTGACTCTGAGAAATAAATCTGTCGCCGAACGTGGGGACGAACTCACGCTGACAGCGGCCAACTGGATACAAATCCAGCGCGCTACTGACTGAGCTACATCCCCGCCCGCGGAAAGAATGTAATATACTGTACATTACTTTCTTTCAGTTATGAATCAACAGTTGAAGTCAAGAAGTTTGTTGATTTGATCCTGAGCACATCCTGCTTTGGTGAACGGGGTAGAAAGATCAACACTTAAAAACCAGTCATCACCGAAACTTAAAGTAGTAATTAGGCTTGGCTAGCCGAAGAGCGAGACGGGTTATTTCGTCTCTGCAGCGTTTTGAACTTTGCAGATTGTTGCTGAAGGGGAACAATCATTGCTGGTTATGATCAAAGGCTTTGTGTTGCAGGTGGATTATCTTTCCTTGATTGGTATCTTGTGAACCAAACAAAAGGCCTGAGGGGGTCTTTTCTTAAAAGAAATAAATCAATAGATACCCAGCAGGCAGGATTTGCAGAAATCGTTATCAGCAGTTTTACGTGGTCAGGTTAATTCACTGCGTATTGTTATGTTTGAGGAGCTGGAACAGAAAAAGAACATGAATATCAGCATGACATTGACAGAAATAGCAAAATGACAGAACTGTTTTCTGTGTGTTGTGACCTGGGCCAGTGTTCTCAAAGGTGCAAATCAAGGCAGTGCTGATAACGGGGTGACTCACAGCGATTTGTGAACTTTGGCACCTTTTTCTTTTCTTTCCGTGGTTACATTCAAGTTACAGTCACACTGTGTGATTATAATGGTCAAGTACCGTAACTAGGGGTAATGTCAGTTTTCCTTTATATTTTTATTTTTCCTCTGCCTCGTGAACACTGGTCTCTCCCTACTCCCTTTTCTTCAGAACCCTCCCACCCTTTCACATCGCCTTCCTGCTTCCCCCCAAAATAATTTTTAGCAGCGTTACCGATTTTAACTTAGGGCATTGGTAATCAAGCCAGTTCAATCTGACTGTAAAACAATATGCATGGTTAGTTTGGGGTGGGTTATAAAGCTTAGGTCTTGAAGATTATACTGCAGGCCAGGTGCTGGAGCATGAGTCTATTGTTCTGATGCCCTGTGGTAATTAATCTATTATTTGCTGTGCTTGAAAATTCTAATTTCAGTGCTCTCACTGTCAGATAGAGGCATGAAATTACAAGTTGCACTCCAACATTAAGATTTTTAAATGTGCATGCTGCATTGACTTGTCACATCTTGGGTTTGGTTGGCTGGATCAATTTGATCATTATATGTACTGAATTTGCTGGTCTTGTAATTATACCAAGAGATAACAGTTAGCACATTGACTGCTCAATATCACAGTTGCAAGGTTTAAGTTTGAACATGGCAGGTTTGCCCCTGACTGCCTATTTTGCTCTTTTTCTAACAGTAACACCTACAGACACTGTCAACCATTGCATTAAGCCACCATCATCCAAACCCACCCTCCCCCTCCCCTTTCCCCCAAACTCAACTAACCACTTCACCCACCCCTCCCTCCCTCCCTTCTGTCCCCTTCAGTCTACTCCAACTTTCTACATGCACGCTCTCCTCTTATCAGTTACATCCGGGGGCATTTGCAGGCCCTGACTGCGGATTGGTTGCCTGCTGGCGCGGCAACGGTGCTATCCTGGCATTTATTACGGGCCATGGCAGGCTTGTGTGTTTTAGCCGTGATTTAGCGTTATTCGGCCCACACCCTGCTGATAGCGCTCTGTTTGCTTTGCATGGTCTCCTCGCTTGGAGACCTGGGTATTCGCTCCATTACTGGTGAAGTTTGTCACGTTGTCACACACACACCCCCCTCCCCCTCAACGCACTGAGATATGTATGCGTTCGTTTAAGAAACTTGGAATCATACAGCGTTGTCACACTCACCCTTCCCCTTCCCCTCAACACACACAGAGATATGTATGCGTCCATTTACAAAACAAATTGAATCATAGAGCGGTTTTTGTGCCTGGACTTTTAGCCGTGTCAGTAATTTTGGGAAAGTACAAATTTGAACACCTAGCTATCACTGGTTGCAGTGTGTGTAGAATTAGTTATACGGAACTAATCCATCAAACGATTCATATTTACAGAAGAGAGTTAATTAACTTATTAAGTACTAGTCTGCTAGACTTGTTTTCGTTAATCACATGAAAACTTACTTCAATCTAACAAGTTTGGTCACCTGTCTCCCATCAGAATAAACATGAAGCATGCATACATGTGTATCCCTTTTGAGGTTTTCTTGTCTCTCTTGTAATCCTTATGTTTAGCATCTGATTTGGCTGCTGGGAATCTTAAGACAATGTTAGAAATAGTTTTAAAAATGTAGAGAGCAGCTCAATGAACATAAGCAAGTCTTGTTATATGGCACTCGACAACAAGAGAACCTGTTGTGTGTACTATATATATATATGCTGCCAGTGCCAGTGGTATGTGTGGTTTAATGTGTTTTAAGAGCAGGGATGTCTTTTGCCTTCAACAGTTAGTACATGCTGGAACTAATTCTTTCAAATCGCCGAAAACTTTTCAATTTTTGGCAATTTTGCAAAACAATAAATCCTACCAACATCCCGGAAAACGTGATTTGGTTAGAAATCAGGTATGACTGCCTAGTAACGCTGTTACATAAGTATCTTCACCATCTTTGGTCCTGAATAGATGAATATGAGAATGTCCATGTTAGGTAGCCTTAAAATTCTGATTTGTTTTCTGTGTTAGCATCTGGTTAGAACGTAGAGAATTTTTCCAACCAAACAGTTTGCAGGCAAGTTCCTTGTAAGGCCTAAAAAAAAAAAAGGTGTGGTTACGGTAACCCGACCTACCCTATTTTTAGGGGCCGATCCTATAACTTTTTATTACATTTGTCAAAAAAAAAATAAAAAAAATAAAAAAAAGAGTGCAAAAAACGCAATGAAAGCGAAAGCGCCCGTGTCGCACACTTATTTCCCTGTCAAGTAGGTTTAATTTGTACACATTAGAATAAAAAGTAAAAAAAAAATTAAAAAAGTGATTGCCTACCTACCTACCCTATTTTTTGGGGCTATGTTACCGTAACCACACCTATTTTTTTTTGTGGCCTAATCAAAATTAAAGTGCCAGTAGTTTGGTTGCCATTGGCATACCAAAAACATTATTTTTCCTGCAACTTGTGTTTACAGCTGTCTTTATATATTAGTTATTTTTCTTTGCAAATAAAATATTTGTTTCTGTCAGGGCTGTCATATTTGTTTATGACACACCACTTCAGCTTTGTCGAAGCCAAGTCAAAAGTTCAATGACACATGACGTTTAGGGCTTTGACTCATTCATTCACAAATAGTTTTCGCTCACCCTAATCAATGCAGTGTGGCTTTCTGCATCCCCCTCTCAATCCCCTGTCCCCAACCACAACCCCTAAAAAATCTTTCCACCAACAGATCGAAGAAGACACAGTGAGCGTGGGGGTAAGGGGAGCATCTCGCAAGCTGCGGCAAGGTGTGTGTGTGTGTGGACCAAACAGGGGCGGGATGCCGGGGCTGAAGGCAGGTCAGGGAATTACGGTTGGTTTAATGCTGGGACAAATGTCACTCTGTGCTGCTGTTTGCCTGCAGACAATGGACGCTAGTGCCACAAGTGGCAAGATCGGGGGCCGCCATGGAACCCTCCTCCCAACCCGAGCTGAGCTGTGTGCGTCTGTCACGCTTTGCTTTGCTCTGCTCTCGTCCTCCGTTTTTCGAT
This sequence comes from Littorina saxatilis, assembly GCF_037325665.1. Lineage (NCBI taxonomy): Eukaryota > Metazoa > Mollusca > Gastropoda > Littorinimorpha > Littorinidae > Littorina > Littorina saxatilis. Next base: position 62,265,473 of record NC_090261.1, read on the forward strand.
GATGGTTCTTCCCTTGACCGCTCGCTTGCTTGCACCTGTCCACATGGCGGGAAGTTCGCACTGGTGTACTTCCGCTGCTTGGGACATTAAACCCCCCCTACCCCTGTCCTCCTCTTGCATGTACACATGGCTTGTGTCAGCTTCTTTTTCTCTTTTCCCCACCATTTACTCTGTTTTTGTTTCGCTGCGTCTGTGGTGGGATCAAGTCAGAGCCTGAGTCTCGGTTTCCATGCATGTAGGTCTGGCATTTTTTTCTGAATTGTTCTTGGAAACATTTGCTGCCATATTTTGGTGGTTAAGTTGTAGGAGCGTTTTGAAAGATCATTCTTCTTTGTGAAGATTCACTCTTGGTTCTTACGTTTCTGGTTTGAACATGCCTTGTCATTCTTGTTGTCTGTTTCATGCTGAAATCAGTTGTTAGGAATAAATATACTGTTTTAGAGTTTACACTGTTTTAGTGTTTTAAGCTTATCTAAATCAGTAAATGACTCATTAAGGTGCTGTCTACTCAAAGAAAATAAGAAATAAAACATCTACAAGTACAACTAGCATGTCCAGGGAGATAATTGTGCATTGGATTACTTTTCTTACTGAGGCTAATATATAAGAAATTTACTGTGGAAACTATTAGACATGTATCTGTGCCGTGTTCACATGCATGCATGTATTCGTTTGATTCTGTGAAATATTTCAGCAAATAACTTAAGGAAGAGCCCATTAGCATGATGTAGGGGATTAGAAATAAGGTACACTTAATCATGAACACACGCTTGTCTGCTTGAGATTGTAGTAATTAGTGGTCCTTAAGTCTCATCAGTACTGTATCATCCACCCTGGACAAAAGTCAGTGTAATATTCAAATAATAATGAAGACCTTAAGTTGATCCACAAGGCAACATGGTGTCTGTGACATGTCAATTGTCCATGGAGTTATGGATGATAACTCATCATTATCATCCACCCTGGACACAAGTCAGTAATATATTCAAATAATAATGAAGACCTAAAGTACGTGTTGATACACCAGCCACCATGGTGTCAGCTGTGACATAATTATGTTAATAAATATCTATAAGTCTCATAATTATCATCCACCCTGGACACAAGTCAGTGTAAATCTGTAATATTCAAATAATAATTAAGACTTTTAAGTACGTGTTGATCCACAAGACACCATGGGGTCTGTGACATGTTAATATAAAGTCTCATCATTATCATCCACCCTGGACACAAGTCAGTGTAATATTCAAATAATAATGAAGACTTTTAAGTTCGTGTTGATCCACAAGACTCCATGGTGTCTGTGACATGTTGTCCACACTGGTCAGCTTTTCACTGTCCACCTCTCAGGCTTTATCATCCCCTGGCCTTCATATTTGCTGACCTGTCTTAGTGGACACAGCATGTTTGCCCGAAGGATCGAGGCTGTGTAACCACCGGGGCCCACCAAGCTCTGATATTGCTGGGATGAGGTAACCATTGGGGATCAGCTTTTAACCTTCCAGTCCGGCAACACGACCTGTTGGAGGGCTTTTATTAGCTCTCAGTTGTAAAGCAGAGAGAGAGAGAGAGAGAGAGAGAGAGAGAGAGAGAGAGAGAGAGAGAGAGAGAGAGAGAGAGAGAGAGAGAGAGAGAGAGAGAGAGAGAGAGAGAGAGAGAGAGAGAGAGAGAGAGAGAGAGAGAGAGAGAGAGAGAGAGAGAGAGAGAGAGAGAGAGAGAGAGAGAGAGAGAGAGAGAGAGAGAGAGAGAGAGAGAGAGAGAGAGAGAGTGTGTGTGGGAGAGAGAAAGAGAGAGAGATCGAGCTATACAGAGAGAGAAAGAGAGGATGAACATAAAGCGGCCATTTTAATCAGACCGCATGAAGCGGGAAATGGCAAGGTTATAAATTTAAGTTGTTATCACTCAATGTTAATTGTCATATATATATGGAAAATGACCTGTTGAAGCATTTCATTACCTCTGAGATGTGAAACCGAAAGAGAGTCAGAGATGTGAGAGAGAGAGAGAGAGGGGAGGTAGGGGGTTGGTGGAGATCGATGGACAAGAGCGACTAGGATATCTACGTGTAAACCTCCATTTTAATCAGGTTGAAAGAAGCGGGAAAAATGGCAGGGCTAGAAAAATTCCACTGCTTAAGCGTTGTTGGACGATAACCGTCAACCGGCGTGATATCGAATTTGAATTTAGTCAAGCCAGCCTGCCCTTGCCTTCCAACCCAGTCTGAGCTGTCACCTCAATATTGCGTTCTTCCAAATATGGTTTATCAGTTGGAGACCGGCTTGGCAAGGCGGGATTGGGCCGGGCTGGCGTGGTGCAGGGCAGGCTGGGACACGGGGGCCTTCCTCGCATTTTCGCTCACTTCACCTCCACGGGACATTTGATCTTGGCTGTGAATCATAGTCTATACACGCAGCAAATAAAGTGTCACCTTCCTCAGTACTAGCACAGAAAACATCGAACTGTTCTCGGTTTCATCCCCTCGTGATTGGTGAAAGGGTCGCCGTTATGCCTGCAAGGCGGGAGATGATGGTGATGATAATGCCATCGTTCTTGGAGATCTGTTTGTTTGACTTAACGACGGCCGCCCGGAACAATGATGGCGCTGGCACCGTTGATGTAGATAGCAGAAAATGGTGGCTAATTATGGCGGTAGAGCTGACGATGTTGGGTGGACGATGTTGCAGATCACGCCACAGAGCTGAGCCTGGCTAATGAGCAGATTGCAAGCTTGGAGAGCATTCAGGCCTCACAGAAAACTGAGGTAAGTCTTTGCTTTGTATTTTTGTTTCATTTAGTAAAAAAAGACGTCATATTTTTGTATGTGTGTGTTGGTGGCAGGCCGGCAGACTGTGACCTAGTAGCTGCTGTCATAATAGAGAGAGAGGTAGTGTGTGTGTCTGTGCATGCATGTGTATCTGTGTGAGTGTCTATGTGTTTGTCTGTCTGTTACCCAATTTGGACGCATTGTTATTTTGTTATGATATGCCTGGTTCCAGATTCATGATTTGTCATTCTTTGATGCACCCAAGTACAATTGTACAATTGTATCTAGTTTGACAAAGTTAGGGTGTGTTTCTGATAATGTATTCAAGCCCAAAAGCTGAACAAATATATATCCATTGGAGCGTCAGGAAGTGCTGTGATGGGGGGGGGGGGGGGGGGGGGGGGGGGGGTGGGGGAGTCCCTCATGTTCTGCCCGAGCGATTTGCGTTCCAAATTAATATTAACACTGATCTCCCAGAACCGAAGGTGTGCAGCTGAACATGTCTGAGAGTTGCCATAAATTGTGCTGCGAGGCATTCAGTGGCCATAAATCTCAAGAAGCAGCAATTGACATGGGAACACGGAGGCTGTAAACTTATGGTCCGTGCCTTGAACAATGTACACACACAGCTTGAAAATGACTGTTCATTTTGCCTTGAAGATGGTGTCTGACCTTGGTGGAGGCTCGTACCACGTTTTTCTGTACAAAGAGGTCGATTGAAGTGTTGTTCACGATTAAAACTAAGCTTATATGTACATACCGATTTAAATGCTAGCGCAGTCTCAGATAACAATGACTGTCTAAATCTGTGTAAATGTACAAAAATGCAAATAACATACACTGTCAATATTATTAGTGGGTTTTTTTTCTCCATTTTCAGCAAAGTTAAAGCGTAATCACAGATAACAGCATAAGGAAGCTTTGTTATTGAAAGATAAGGCGTAAAGATCAATTACATGTGCATGGTTGGAAGTACAAGTTCCATAAAGTAGTCCTTAAGAAAAGTTGAAAATCAAGGATGGTTAGGAGGTTAACTATTAAAAATAAAAATAGAAAGCAAGACTCAATCTACAATGGAATTTTGACATTATGTAAGAACGGATGTAGCGCTTGATATTAAAACATGGGAATATGTACATCATTTGTAGCAAAAGAAAGAATTTTATTCTCATGACTGCTACATCTTCAGCAGACTGTAGAACACACCTTTTGCCAAGGAGTTTTTTTATAATTTGTATGGTTAAATCTTTATTTTTATTTTTATGGTTAAAATGTTTTTTTATTTATTTGTGTGGAAGAAACATCAGGAACCTTATTCACACAACATTATTCACAGCCTGATCAGTCCAAAATAAATTTAGTTTGTGAAGTGGACATGGGAGTATAGGGAAACAGATCATGCCAGAGAAGTTTAAAGTTTAATGTATGAACCACTTAATAAGTTAATTCTGTGAGTTTGCAAGAAAATGTATCACAAATTAAGATTTAGCTTATCAATGTGAAAGTAAGGTTTACCTGAGTACTGTAAGTGTAATCCGAGTTATGCTTTGTGTGAATCAGACACAGAGTCAAATGTTATTTAACATGCACAACAAATGTACAGCAAAGCTTCACACACACAACTTTTTTCTGTCTTCAGATTGAACGTCTGAAAGTAGTGAACAGAGAGCTGGAGGAAAAAGCGAATGACACACACACAACTTTTTTCTGTCTTCAGATTGAACGCCTGAAAGTAGTGAACAGAGAGCTGGAGGAAAAAGCGAATGACACACACACAACTTTTTTCTGTCTTCAGATTGAACGCCTGAAAGTAGTGAACAGAGAGCTGGAGGAAAAAGCGAATGACACACACACAACTTTTTTCTGTCTTCAGATTGAACGTCTGAAAGTAGTGAACAGAGAGCTGGAGGAAAAAGCGAATGACACACACACATTTTTTCTGTCTTCAGATTGAACGTCTGAAAGTAGCGAACAGAGAGCTGGAGGAAAAAGCGAATGACACACACACATTTTTTCTGTCTTCAGATTGAACGTCTGAAAGTAGCGAACAGAGAGCTAGGAAAAAGCGAATGACACACACACATTTTTTCTGTCTTCAGATTGAACGCCTGAAAGTAGTGAACAGAGAGCTGGAGGAAAAAGCGAATGACACACACACAACTTTTTTCTGTCTTCAGATTGAACGTCTGAAAGTAGTGAACAGAGAGCTGGAGGAAAAAGCGAATGACACACACACAACTTTTTTCTGTCTTCAGATTGAACGCCTGAAAGTAGTGAACAGAGAGCTGGAGGAAAAAGCGAATGACACACACACATTTTTTCTGTCTTCAGATTGAACGCCTGAAAGTAGTGAACAGAGAGCTGGAGGAAAAAGCGAATGACACACACACAACTTTTTTCTGTCTTCAGATTGAACGTCTGAAAGTAGTGAACAGAGAGCTGGAGGAAAAAGCGAATGACACACACACATTTTTTCTGTCTTCAGATTGAACGTCTGAAAGTAGTGAACAGAGAGCTGGAGGAAAAAGCGAATGACACACACACATTTTTTCTGTCCAGATTGAACGTCTGAAAGTAGTGAACAGAGAGTTGGAGGAAAAAGCGAATGACACACACACATTTTTTCTGTCTTCAGATTGAACGTCTGAAAGTAGCGAACAGAGAGCTGGAGGAAAAAGCCGAGTCCTCAGAACTCCAAATCAACAGCATTTCCCGAGAATACCGCACTCTTCTGCAGGAAAAAGAGGTTGGTCATTTCATCTACTTCTTCTTCTGCGTGCGGCGGAATTCATGTGCCGTTCCCCAGAGTTTGGTCCGAAGGTCCGTTCCGTCTGGCCAGTTCATCTACTGTGTTTGGTTGTATAGTCTGTCTTGTTTGTTTATACAGTTGGTCCGAAGGTCCGTTCCGTCTGGCCAGTTGATCTACTGTGTTTGGTTGTATAGTCTGTCTTGTTTGTTTATACAGTTGGTCCGAAGGTCCATTCAGTCTGGCCAGTTGATCTACTGTGTTTGGTTGTAAAGTCTGTCTTGTTTGTTTATACAGTTGGTCCGAAGGTCCATTCAGTCTGGCCAGTTGATCTACTGTGTTTGGTTGTATAGTCTGTCTTGTTTGTTTATACAGTGGAAACCTCCTTTTAAGACCTCCCAACAA
>NC_090261.1:62271587-62281587 GCF_037325665.1 Littorina saxatilis
AAATCTGAGAAAATCAAGCCGTAAAAAGGATAGAGCCTTACTACAACTGGGGTAAATTTACAAAGGTTTATATGAACAGAAAATCTGAGAAAATCAAGCCGTAAAAAGGATAGAGCCTTACAACTGGAGTAAATTTACAAAGGTTTATATGAACAGAAAATCTGAGAAAATCAAGCCGTTAAAAGGATAGAGCCTTACAACTGGGGTAAATTTACAAAGGTTTATATGAACAGAAAATCTGAGAAAATCAAGCCGTTAAAAGGATAGAGCCTTACAACTGGGGTAAATTTACAAAGGTTTATATGAACAGAAAATCTGAGAAAATCAAGCCGTAAAAAGGATAGAGCCTTACAACTGGGGTAAATTTACAAAGGTTTATATGAACAAAAAATCTGAGAAAATCAAGCCGTAAAAAGGATAGAGCCTTACAACTGGGGTAAATTTACAAAGGTTTATATGAACAAAAAATCTGAGAAAACATGGTATTTAACACTTTCTACCCCACCTATGTTGACCAAGTTTTTTTTAGCCGAGACCAGTTGTGCTGCAGCAGGTCACTCAGAATTGTAGTAACTGTGTATCAACACGCTGGAATGCAGGCGTTAGATGGACGTTACAGGTGTTTTTAGCGACTGAAGCTAACAGTCTAGCTGAGCGGATATATCCGTACCTGGTCAGATATGATTATGAGTTGGTACGGATATATCCGTACCTGGGAGACAATGAGATAAGGATCTTAAAAAGTGGGTTCCACTGTATAATCTGACATTTATTCATGTCCAGTACAGACAGTTGAAACAGGTAGCTGACACATCTCACAGGGTTCAACGAGGTGAACAATACTTGTATGTCATTGGTGTCTTAGACTGTGTGTCAGTCAAGAAAACAAATCAATTACAAATGTACAACTAAAAACAAACCTGCAGGGCCCAGGATGGCTTTATAGAGGTGAACTTCATTGCCCATTCATTTGTTTATCACACAAAAGAATAAACAAATTACTTGGCATCAAAGTACATCAAGAAAAACTTGTTTCCTTTCTTTAGCAAGTGACATTGCTAATCTTTTAAAAATTTTATCCAGTCAACAAAGATCGTGATGGTATCCATACTTTTAGGGGGAAACTGTTCAAATATACAAGAAAATCGCACATCTAATAAATATTGTATGGATTTTTTTTTTCTGAAGTGACTGAATAAAATTCACTCAGAAGTAATCCACTGAAACTACACGAACATGGCTTTGACAAGAGAGCAAAGTTATCTTTGATGTGGTGCTGTTGTTGGGGGGCTTTGAAAGCAGAGCAAACACAATCCCTTGTGCACACATTGGACATCTGAGAGTGACACAACACAAAGAATGGCCTGGCCCCAGTACAGCAGCATTTAATACACTACTGCAAACTGAGAGCTCTTTGGCACGTTGCGTAATCTCAACAGCTGCAGGCTTTCTCAGATGTGTTGTAGGCTGTGTAATTTTAAGATGTAGGTTGAAAAGTATGTGGCCTTCTAGGTCTTGTTACCTGCTGGCCTTGTGTTACAGTTAGACCTTGTATTTGAGGTCTGGTCTGTCTTTGAAGTGATGATAACAGCTGCAGAACTGAGAATTTGATAAACTGTGCTTCATTTGTTTGTTGCTTCAAAAAAGAAATCTGAAATAGATGGACTGCTAATGTTCCAAACTCGTAAATAAAAAAAGCAAAAACAAGGAAGAATTGTTTATATAATGTTTGTAAATCATGCTCAAAACAAAAACATCACACTTTTTTCTTTTTGTCTGTTTTTTATATTTAGTCAAGTTTTGTTTTTTATTTTAAAGGTTTGTTGACAGTGTCACACATCTTCAAGACTCTTAATTGTTTACAGGCTTAGCTAACAGTCTCAGTGCAAAACATAGAAAATAACTCTTCCCATGTAAGTGTGGGGGGGGGGGGTCTTTCCTTTGTGGAATCTGAGCATCAGGTGACATGTCTCACACTAGGTGGAAGGTGCACTGTACTTGGGAGGAGGAGGAGAGGGGGTTGAAGAAGTGGAAGAGAGCGATGTAATCGATTGTGTTTGATCAGGCCCTTGCCTGGGTAAACACCGGCACAGCTGTGTGGTCTGTAGTCCGGCCCCCTTACCTTGTTGTACATCCCATGTATAGACCTCTGCACAGGGCACTTTCACAGGCCCTTGTCCACTGGCTCTGACCTTTGGCTACATGAGTGAAGGCCTGTGTTAACATAGTGGTGGGTAGATATATAATATATTCAATTGTGGTCAACATGTCCTAACATAGTGGTGGGTAGATATATAATATATTCAATTGTGGTTGACATGTTAACATAGTAGTGGGTATATATATGATATATTCAATTGTGGTTGACATGTGTTAACATAGTGGTGGGTAGATATATAATATATTCAATTGTGGTTGACATGTGTTAACATAGTGGTGGGTAGATATATATAATATATTCAATTGTGGTTGACATGTGTTAACATAGTGGTGGGTAGTAGATATATAATAGACGGGTGCAGTGGCATGGTGGTATAGACGTCGCCCTCCTAATCGGGAGGTCGTGAGTTCGAATCCCGGTCGCTGCCGCCTGGTGGGTTAAGAGTGGAGATTTTTTCAGATCTCCCAGGTCAACTTATGTGCAGACCTGCTAGTGACTTAACCCCCTTCGTGTGTAAACGCAAGCATAAGACGAGGTGTGCACGGAAAAGATCCTGTAATCCATGTCAGAGTTCGGTGGGTTATAGAAACACGAAAATACCCAACATGCCTCCCCCGAAATCGGCATATTATTGCTGCCTGAATGGCGGGGTAAAAACGGTCATACACGTAAAAATCCACTCATGCTAAAAACATGAGTGAACGTGGGAGTCTAAGCCCATGAACAAAGAAGAAGAAGAAGAAGATATATATAATATATTCAATTGTGGTCAACATGTTCTAACATAGTGGCAGGTATCAAAAAACAAGAAAGGTAGGTTGTTGGAACGTTTGTTATTGACAAAACAATACATTCACAGATATTTCGACCCAACGGTCTTTTAAGTGCACAGACAAACAAATATTAAAACAACACTTATCTTGATAGTTCTGTCAAAAAACGTTGGCTTTTCTTTGTTTTTGGATTTATTTAATAGTGGTGGGTAGATATATAATATATTCAATTGGGGTTAACATGTTCGTTGACAGAGTAACATTCAGACATAATATGCATGCGGAAGGCAGCTTCAAAGGCTTTTGTCTACTACACTGAAATTTAATCATGAGTAAAAAAAACAATTCTGGATCAGAAAGTGGTGGGTAGATTATTGAAACCAGTTGATTGACAGCTCTTTGAAAGGAGAAATTTAGGACAAATTCATTGAAAGCAAAAATCTAGGAAGGCGTTTAAAAAAAATACATCTGAAGACAAATGTATGCAGAGGACTGCTGTTTTGTGGGCTTTTGTCCACTCTGATGTTTGACTTAACCCAATTGAAAGTTAAAGTGTTTGGATCAGAAAGTGGTGGGTATATATCTTCAAATGATCGAGTTTGTTGAATAGCAGAAATTTAAGTAAAAGTCTCTCTTGCAGAAGTCAAATGCATGCAGAGAGGGGCTGTTTCATAGGCTTTTGTCTACTCTGAATTTTGTTTTATGACTTAAGGGAAAGTCTGTGTGGAAAAAGCATTAGTTAGATGTGTATACTGCATATTCAAACCAGTTGGTTGACAGTTGTGTCAAGGAGAAATCTAGGCATTAGTTTGGTTTTTCAGGTAATAGTGGATATTGACAGAAGCTGGTTCAAATGAAAGGTCAGAAATTAAAACTTGACTGGAATCTTTTTGCAGGCGATGCTGAGATGTTTTTAAAACAAACAAGAAATTGTGTAAACAAGAAGAAATTTTTTTTAATATGAAAGTTTTAACCACATTAAAGCATCCAAGAAAAGCAGCACAAAAAAAAGCGGGAACCTTTCTTCTTCTTCGTTCATGGGCTGAAACTCCCACGTTCACGCATGCTTTTGCACGAGTGTGTTTTTGCGTGTATGACCGTTTTTACCCCGCCATTCAGGCAGCCATGCATATAGGCCGCTTTTGGGGGAAGCTTGCTGGGTATTTTCATGTTTCTTTAACCCACTGAACTCTCACATAGATTACAGGATATTTTCCGTGTGCACTTGGTCTTGTGCTTGCGTGTACAAACGAAAGGGAATAAGGCACTAGCAAGTCTGCACATAAGTTGACCTGGGAAATCGGCAAAATCTCCACCTTTAACCCACCAGGCGGCCGTGGCCGGGATTTGAACTCATGACCTTCCGATTAGGAGGCGATGTCTTATCCACTAGGCGGGAACAAACGTCAAACGGGAACCTTAATAGCTAAAAAATTTTACGTGAGCCACAGCGATCGATGATGAGGGCTACACCTGTCAGAGAAGAAGTGTCATGTGTTAACCCGTGATTTGTAAAAATGTAAAAAAAAAAATTACAAATCACGTCGAACCTAAAACCGCGATTTGTAAAAATGTAAAAAAAAAAAAAAAATTTTTTTCCTTGTCTTTCTTGTCCCATCGCTGAGAAATTCGGATCGCTTCCTCCCAGTGGAAAGCTAGCAGCAACAGAGTCATGCTACCCCAAAGTCAAGGGATCCATTAGATTATTTTTTCTTTCTTTCCTTTATTGTCCCATCGCTGGGAAATTCGGATCGCTTCCTCCCAGTGGAAAGCTAGCAGCAAGAGAGTCGCGCTACCGCAAAGTCAAGGGATCCATTAGATAATTTTGTTTCTTTCTTTTCTTTATTGTCCCATCGCTTGGAATTCGGATAGCTTCCTCCCAGTGGAAAGCTAGCAGCAAGAGAGTCGCGCTACCCCAAAGTCAAGGGATCTATTAGATTTTTGTTTTTAATTTTAATCATAATTTTTATATTTTTAATTTTCAGAGCTTGTTTTTAATCCAAATATAACATATTTATATGTTTTGGGAATCAGGAAATGATGTAGAATAAGATGAACGTAAATTTGGATCGTTTTATATAAAACAAAATTTTATTACAATTTTCAGATTTTTAATGACCAAAGTCATCAATTAATTTTTGAGCCACCAAGCTGAAATGCAATACCAAAGTCCGGCCTTCGTCAAAGATTGCTTTACAAAAATTTCAATTAAAAAAAAGCCGGATAGGACGTCATCAAAGACATTTATCGAAAAAATGAAAAAAAAGTCTGGGGATATCATACCTATAGGAACTCTCATGTAAAATGTCATAAAGATCGGTCCAGTAGTTTACTCTGAATCGCTCTACACACACACACAGACACACACACACACACACACAGACACACACACATACACCACGACCCTCGTCTCGATTCCCCCTCTATGTTAAAACATTTAGTCAAAACTTGACTAAATGTAAAAAGAAAAAAAAAATCTAATAGATCCCTTGACTTGGGGATAGTGCGACTCTGTTGCTGCTAGCTTCTTCTTCTTCTGCGTTAGTGGGCTGAAACTCCCACGTACACTCGTGTTTTTTGCACGAGTGGAATTTTACGTGTATGACCGTTTTTTACCCTGCCATTTAGGCAGCCATACGCCGTTTTCGGAGGAAGCATGCTGGGTATTTTCGTGTTTCTATAACCCACCGAACTCTGACATGGATTACAGGATCTTTTTCGTGCACACTTGGTCTTGTGCTTGCGTGTACACACGGGGGTGTTCGGACACCGAGGAGAGTCTGTACACAAAGTTGACTCTGAGAAATAAATCTCTCGCCGAACGTGGGGACGAACTCACGCTGACAGCGGCCAACTGGATACAAATCCAGCGCGCTACCGACTGAGCTACATCCCCGCCCATTGCTGCTAGCTTTCCATTGGGTGGAAGCAACCCGACTTTCGCAGCGTTGGAACAATCTAGTAATGAAAAAAAAATCCAAATAAATCTAATAGATCCCTTGACTTAAGGGTAGCGCGACTCTGTTGCTGCTAGCTTTTCATTGGGAAAAAGCGACCCGAATCTTCCAGCGATGAGACAATCTAGAAATCTAATAGATCCCTTGACTTGGGATGTGAAGCTAATGGGATGGGGGCGAAATGGGATAACAGCGATCCGGGATTGCGCCAAAATTTGATGTGGAGCTAATGGTACATGACATGGTGGTAAAATGACACTTGGCATGAGAAATGTCGCCAAAATGGGATGGGGCGAATTGGGATAACGGCGAAACGGGACTAATAGATCCCTTGACTTTGGGGTAGTGCGACTCTGTCACTACTAGCTTTCCACTGGGAGGAAGCGACCGGAATGTCCCAACGATGGGACATCCTAGTAAGGAAAAAAAAAATCTTAAAATTAACAGTCGCGCTACCCCAAATGTCAAGGGATTTCGTTTTTGTCCCTTGACTTTGGAGATGACAAGAAAATATCAGGCGCAAAAACGTGATTTGTAAAAACATTTTTACAAATCGCGTAAATTTTTTTACATTTTTACAAATCACGGGTTAACAGTCATGGTTGCACTGCATATCAGCTGTGGTTTATGAAACCCTAAATGAGTTGAAAGCTTCAGACGAACATAATGTGTGTGCACCATGTGTTGTGAGAATGGTTGGGAAGTTGTAAGCGAGCCTGAGATTGGTGCTGTTGGTGTCACTGTCGAGTGAACAGATCGGTGAACATGATCCTTGGTGACAACGCTTTTTTCACTTCATCAACTGCATGTTGTCTGGTGTCGGCAAATGAATGTGTTTTAGGTATTGTGACTGGTGCTGCTGGCTTGCATAGAGTGGTAAAAAAAGAAGGAAAAAAAAAAGGTTAAATTTTGGAACTTTTAATTGAGGACAAAACAATACATTCACGACGGCCTTAAAGGTCCTTGTCTACATTTTTATACCGAAATCGCCATTTGACCATTAAAATGCAGAGTCTATTATCTACAAATATCAACAATACACCCCCTTTCGATCAGGAAAGACGAAGCCAGTGTAGCCGTTTGAAAATTCATTGTAGTATTCCAGCGTAATACTCATAGTAGCTAGATATATCCTTATTTGGAAAATGCCAAGCGCAAAACTCCTCTCAAATCCCGTGCATTTCGTGCGTTTAAAAAAAAGCGTGGACAGCGCTCCAGTGTCAAACTGTTGCTGCACTTGTTTGGGCGTGGCTATAAGCATAGTGACATGAATTTGATTGGTCAGTATTTTTAGGCAAAGCACATGTTCTCAGCAAACAGAAAACAAAATATTGGAAGCGTGAGTCACGCTACCCAAAAATAAAATCTTTTTTTTACACATTTTTTTTTTTCTATAACTTTTTTCCCCATGGTTCATTCATCATCTGACATAACTTTTTAGCGAAATCTAACCGTAAGATTATTGAAAACAAGCAAAAATGTAGACGACCACCTTTAAAAGTTAAAGTGTAAAAACAAGAGACACAACGGACAAAAATTAAATGATGCTGCACTGTCACTTATCTTAGAATGTCCCCAAGATGGTTGTCGCTAATATTTTTGTTACATAGGACTGTCTTGTGGTGATGTAGATCTGTGCACAAGGATTTTCGTTACAAGGATTTATTTTCTTCAGCAAATATTGTGCCAAAACTGACATACAAGTTTTGACAATGGATAGTTTTAGGCTGAGTTCTTGGTGTCACCTTCCACCACAATGAAAAATGTTCTGAAAAGAATGGAAGTGTTTTGGGTGATTGAAATAAGTTTCGGTGTTTTCGCCCACTGTTGCAAAACTGACAAAACCAAACGGGTCGACAGATGCCACACACAATCCCTGAGTGCAGAGAGACGCCTCACACACACACACATGCACATATTCCTTTTCTTCAGGGTCAGTGTACTGCAATTGTCACCTCAAGAAAGAAAACAAATTGTAAGGATGTAAACCACCATTTCTTTTCTTTGATTGCAGACAGAGATAAACACCCTCAAACAGCGTCACCATGAGCTTTTAGAGCATTCTGCCAAGGGTGCATTACACTCACAAGGGGACACCACTCATGCCGACTCCCTTGGCACAGCAGACGTGCAGAGCTATCAAGAGGAAGGTAAGGATCCTGTTGCCATTTGTTTGGAAGAAAAATGCCGATTTATCGTTGGTTATGCATCATATAGCTTAGATGCTGTTCATAAAAAAAATACCATAAATCTTTTGTGTGTGTGTGTGTGTGTGTGAGTGCATGTTTTTGTGTGTCTGTTTGTGTGTGTGTGTGTAAGTGTGTGTGTGTCTGTGTGTCTTTATTTGTGTGTGTGTGTGTTTTTGTTTGTGTGTGTTTTTGTGTGTGTGTGTGTGAGCGTGTGCGCATGCAAGCTGATTTGCACTATTGAAAGAATGAGAACCAATCAAATATATCGCCAGACCTGAATAGACAGAAAATTTACGAAAGGATCACAGCAAATATGAAACACAGAATTGAAAGGTCTGGGTAGGGATTGGGAGCAGAAAAAAATTGCTTATGTGTGGATTGCGAGTAATTGTAGCTGCCAATTTCTCATCCATGGAAAAAACCTGAAAAGTATATTAACTTGACTCTCAAGCAAATCATAGGGAAACAGGGGGGCTGGGCCGCTATTGCGCGGGTCCGCTATTGCGCGGGGCCGCTATTGCGCGAATCTAACCCTAACCCTAACCCTAACCCTAAAGATTCGCGCAATAGCGGCCCCGCGCAATAGCGGCCCGCGCAATAGCGGGCCGACCCCGGAAACAGGTCGCAGTTCTTTGTAAGACAGTGAAACACTCATGCAGGTCTCCCTGTACTGGTAATATATTGACACTCAAAATCAAATGCAAATAAGCAGTTTAGTACACTTCCGTTGATTGTCAAAAATAGAAAGAAGATTTATCAGCACTTAACCAGATGGCGATATAGTTGCCTTGTACAGGTACGTAAACACTCAAATGCAAATTAGGCATTTAAGTACACTTTAGTTTGCTTGTCCAAGTTTTACTGATTTGGTACTCTGCCGAGTCATTGAAGCTCAAGCCAGGTGTCAAACCCTTTGCAGGATGTCAAAAGTTTCCCCCAAAAAGTTCAAGAGATTGTTGAACTTTATGACCTAATTATTTCCCTGTCTTTTTAAATTTGAGAATTTTTATTTTAGATATGAGAAGGAACATATTCATGTGTTAAAAGTTTTATTACACTGAACTCTTGAACAAGTGTTTTATTCCTTGATTCACACTCCATACACACTTACTGTCATTCTGAAAAATTTTTGTTCCCAGTTTGCTCAATGGTTGATTTTTTTTTTTTAAATGGCGACCCCTTTTTTTCTCATTATCGCAAGTGGATGAAAAATATGACTTTGACTGATGATAATTTCATTCTGACACTGCTTTACAACCTACTGGACAGAAACATGAGAAAATCATTATCATTCTTATTAAATATCCCGCCAGAAAGGTCAGCGAATATTCTATTAGAAATCACTCTTTGTCAAGCCTCCACCGCAAGGACAGAGGGATTTTGAATCTTATCAGCGAGGGTGAAGGCGAGATAACGGTTGTAGAGCAAAGTCCACCGCAAACCCACGCTGCTTACCTCTGGGTGTGTTATCCGGGAGGACAGTTTCCTGTTCAAACCTCAACAGGGGCCTGTATTACGCAGGTGGCTGAGTGGTTAAGGCCCTTGTGTGATTAATGCTGGCTGTTGAGCAGTTTTGTGCCTGACACTACCTGGTCTGCTCTGCATTTTGGAAGTCTTAACGGAATTGGCTGTGAATTATTATTATTGTAGGGGAAAAAAGCAGGTGCATTACACTTTGGCGGCTTATAGCTTTCTGGAGGGAAATGTATTTGATTCCCTGCTGGGTGCAGTTATTTCAACATGCATGCAGGATATGAGCTGGGGGATAAAGTAGCTGTCAATGTATTATTAGCATATTGTTAAGAGGTTTGCCCGGCTTTCCCTGTGAGTGTTCAGACAAAAAAGAGCAATGTCACCGGCTTGACTCTTTCTAATTCTGTGAGTTTTGCAAGTCAGAATGTTGATTGTGGTCAGACTGCA
>NC_090261.1:62286587-62361587 GCF_037325665.1 Littorina saxatilis
AATTTTAAAACGATCTCATATATATTTAACTTTGTCGGTCCTATTGATAACAATGCATGGGGTTTGTATAGGCGACTGTCAGAGACCATTAGCCAAATTGTAAATTAAGGCCCTAGCCAGTCTCATTGTTACAAGATAAACGGAGGAAGGGGGAAAGACTAGCATTAGAGATCATTAGACCAGTGTTAAAAACATTGAACAGTTTTTTAATTCCAAGGTGGGCTGGGTGTTCTTGGTGGCACATTGTGTTTGAAATTAAACTGCACAACACATTTCAAAGCAATTGGCAGGCAGGCAGTCTTGAGTCACGGGGTGCTAGACAGCGTGACCCCAAAGTTTGCTTTGCACGGAGCCAGGGCCGGGGTATAGAGTTTCTGCCAATTGAATGCAGTGAAATAACCATTGAATGCTCTCAGTGAGCGCTTTTTGTGTGCATTTCTTTCTCTGGGTTTGTTTGGTTTGTGAGTTGAATTTGTTTTTCTCTTCTCTTGGCGGGGTGCAAAGGGTAGTCTGACATCAGCGTTTCCAGACGGGTCTGTCATTATGTTAAAATTTCTTAGTGTGACATTTTGAATTCGCAGCGTGCCTCTGATCGATTTGACGTCTTGTGGAGATATGCTGCACTGGTTGCATTTTCTTCAATGATTAAAGGCTATGCTGTTGTCGTATTGCACATGCATGCATGCACTTCAAAATAAAATGGATCTCTTCAGCCCTGCAGGTATTGCTATTATTAACCCCTTTCTTTCCACTCACACACTCTCAGTTGCTCATGAAGCCTTCGTGCAGACCAGACAGGTACATCTTTCTCTGTGTGTGTGTGTGTGTGTGTGTGTGTGTGTGTGTGTGTGTGTGTGTGTGTGTGTGTGTGTGTGCATGCGTGCGTGCGTGCGTGTGTGTGTGCGTGCGTGTGTGTAGACCACAGGTACATCTTTGTGTGTGTGTGTGTGTTATAATTTTGTTCTGTGATTTTAAAAAGCCGTGTTTGCTTTCCTGTAGTCTGTGATAGAATATTAAAGATGCTTAGATTAAGATGACTTTTGATCAAGACTGTACCTGAGTACTGTAACGTCATTGCTAAGTCTCATCCGGATGAGCCTTATACATTTCTACAGATTTAGATGTTGTCACTACCTGTACTGCGATCTAACTTGATTAAAAACAAGAAAGAAAACGAAAACAACCGGTTGTCACACTGTGACTTCAGCATTATTACTGCAGCTGTGAATGCAGTTCACGGATGAATGCACACAGATCCTCCCACACTTTGGTGACCCTTTGCTTGTGTCTGTCCTGCTTCGCGAACTTCTCTCGTTTGAGTTTCTTTTCATGATTGGATGCGCTCTAATTCTCTGGCTGCGTGTTTGAAATCAAGTGATATGAGGTGAAGTCGAGTTTCTTTGTTGCCGCCCTGGCCCTGAATGAAGCAACATTAGCGGGAGATTGAATTTATTTTCCGATAGGGAGGGTGTGTGTGCTGTGTTTTGAAGCTTACAGATTGGATTTAAATTTCCCCATTGAGAGGGTGCATGGTGTGTTTTGAAACTCATATCCAGCAGGATCAAGATGTCCAGGGATTTTGCATTTCGACATGCTGAATTTAGCAGGTTCATAAAAGACTATTCATTTCTCTAACCAATGATGTTGAAGAAAAGAAGGACTGAGTTCTTAATGCAATTTATCCAAAGAATCATGTGAGCACAGCTAGTGTGGCAGGTTTACATACTTAATTATCCTCGTCTTCTTTAGTGTGAGAGGAATTATATATATAGAGAAAAAATACAGGGAGAACAGAAGTGAAAATCTGACATCAGTTTCAAGATTGGATGTGTTTCTTAAAGTCAAAGACCTATCAGCTTAATTGCTCCATTGAAATGAATAAAAGAATACTTTTGTAAAAAAGCGTTGACTTCAAAATCTAATAACAGGTAAGGCAGTGAATACCAGTGTTTATGCTCTTTGAGGCGGGTCTCTTTTGTGAGGAATCAAAGTGATCCAGTGCAATCAGAACTGATGTGCATGCATACTGCAGTGCACATCAGTGCATACAGTGCATCTGCAGTCGCTGGCATTGAAAGCGTTGTGTCAGATTTGTTGCAACTGCTTATGTGTGACTGATTGACAGTGTATGTGCACTGTTCATGCTGTTACCTAAATGCATGCATTAATTACAGTCAATTCCTATCCACAGAGCAGCCTAATATGTCTGGACAGACTTTTAAGTCGATCTGCGATTCACTCTAGGTGGTGTTTTCCTGTTAAGCTGTCTGAAACTAAACTCCGTTTTGTTTGGGACATTTAACATGGGGAAGACTGCATAATCGTAAACTGTGTGGAGGGGGCGGGTGGAGGGGGAAGTTGTCACAGGGATCGAGAACTCAGTTTTCTGTGTGACAATATTTTATATGGAAAAGACTGGCTGGCAAGTCTGGCATAATAGGCAAACGTTTGCAACGGAACACCACCCTTTAAATCTCCTTTCCCTCACACGTGTGGCAGGACTGTCTGTCTACAGGTGTACACACCATACCTTGACACTGCCCGCCCCCCCCCCCCCTCACCTCTTCAGTTTCCCGCTCCTGCTCCACTCACCCCCCCCCCCCCCCCCCACACACACACACACACACACACACTTCAGTTCCCCCCGCTCCCGCTCCACTCACCCCCACCCATCCCTCCCTCCCCCCTCCCCTGGCCACCCTGGTTTTGCTCTCAGGGTACATGGTGTAGTGTTAGCCAGTGAAAAGGCAGGAAGTGTGATATTAGATCGACCCAGGGTTGAGAGAGAGCCTGGGAGAGAGGGGGCCACTTAGCCGTCTTATCATTGTTGATTTATGCAGCACTTATACCCCACCCACCCCAACCCCCACACCTACCCCACTCCTTTCCGGTGGCCCGCTATCCACCCTGATCACCTTGCACCCAGTGGGCTTTACCCACGCCTTGACTTTCGTGTCACCGTGGCGTGTGCAGAGAGCGATCATGCATGGCTAGGTTTCTGTGCTGAGAATTACAGGGGACAGGCAGACTTACAAACGGCAGTTCAGGTCAGTTACTGTAATATATATATCTTAACCCCAATCTCAGACAGGGCTGCCTCAGGTATAGTTTTATGATCGTTTTGAATATATGTGGTGTGCTTTTTTGTTCACTTTCTTTTAAGACTTGGTTTGCTTGCAGTAAATTCCAGTTCTAACAAACTTTGGTAGGACTTGGAGTATTTTAAAAGTCATGTGGTAGTGTGGCAGCAGTTGTGTGACTTTATTTAAGGTTGGCTACAGGTAAATGACCCAAACACTCGATCTTATACGCGTGTTTTCTTCTTCAGTTTTATGATATTTGAAGAGGTATATTGTACACAAGTGATGATTTTAGTGTGAAGGACATGTTGGTAACATTAAGCTTTGAGTCAGAGGTCAAAGTTTTCTCCAGTCATTTCAAGTTAATATTTACTCTTAACTGTGTTTGTTAAAAACAAAATGTGATCGAGTGAAAAATGGTTCAGTAGTTGTATGTTGACAGTTGAATTAATAGCTGGCCATGAGTTTTATACTTTATTGTGGACCACTCCAGTGCTGGGATATTTTTTTTAGCTGTGACGCGCACAGCTTTTTGTAGTTCAAGCCAGTGTTAACAGAACTGCGTCCCTGATATCCGGTTTCCACACAACGTGTTACCTGGAGTGACATTGAATGTATTGTGCTCTTATATTCTTGTATGTGTGCGTGTGTGTGTGTGCAGTATGTGGGTGTGCAGCATGGCTGCATGTGCATGTGTGCACAATGACATTATATGAACGCATAAACCTGTAGACTACTAATAAATCACACTGTGTAACGCTCCATTTAGGAGAAACAATACATCAGTGTTCTGAACAGGATTGGGTGCCCTTGCTTGATCATTGGCATGAATATCGAAATGTTTTTCTCCGAGTAATAAGTATTGTTGCTTTGTGTTGGGCTGAAGTCAGAAGAATGATTGCAGCAATCAAAGTAAGTCAGACTCGAGACAGAACTTAATGTTGACTGATGTAGACTTAATTTTGTAGTGACATTCTTCACAGGAAAGAACCTTGCCTAAGTAATGGCCATGGCATATTAGCTCCTTCTTCATGTGTAAATCACACTTGTACATTCAAGCTAAATTTGTTAAACCTTATGGCTCAGTTCCATGGCAATTAATAATTATATGTACCAGGACTTGGTTTAATTTACTTGTTCTGGCTCTTCTTCAACTTGGTAAGACTGTATCTTTAGCATCAATGTAAAATCCACTGCCAAGGAATCACTGTCTTGTTCAAAACACACACATCTGCTTCATCAAAAATGTATATGGGCATTAGTGTGTTTGTAGCTAGTTAAATAACAGTTAATTGGGTGTTGCGAAATACAGTGTATATCAGTGTTTGTGTCGGTGTTGTGTTTGCACCAGTGAGCGCACGACTCAGTGTGCATAAGTGGAAAGTTAAGAACTGTTCAGGTGACACACACACAGAGGTATGAAATTTTTTACTTTTTCTGGTTGTGCAAATGAGGCGTTGAGTCACTCGTTGGAGACTGTAAAAAACAATTTTGGGTATACATATGGGCACAGCCTTCTCAGTCTTACACTTTGCAGCGCAAATCTTAATGGTCTCGTAAATTCTCAATCAATTGTGACCACATAGCACCTTCATTTCCTGTTTGAATACATTTTTGTGTCATTGTGATTGCATGCAAAATTATTGGCGTGGCCTCAGTATTGTGACCGTGTCAGTTTTAATTAGAGAAGAAGAGTGCCCTGAAGTTTGCGTGTGTGTGTGTGTGTGCACGCGTGTGCGCGCACATGTGTATGAAGTAGAAGACGGCTCTTTACCTACAGCAGTATCTGGTAAAGATTGTCTTCAGTACATCAGAGGGAATCGTTGCAAGGATTTAATTTTGTTCTGGCGAATTTGCCCAAATGGCCATACAAATGTTGGCTTTTTAGCAGTCCTTGATGTCGCCTCACCTAATACTACACTGCAACAGTTTGTCAGTACTGGTGATCGTATAAATTTCAGTGATTTGAAATATGTTTCAGCATATAATTATGATCGACTCCTGGTGCCAGACCACATCCCTGCAACATATAGCAGACTTGCATAAATGACTGCGGACATTATTTAATTTTTTACTTAAAAATGTTTCACTGCATATTTAACACATATCCTTGCAAGGCAGATTCTGTAGTCATGAGTCAACCAGCAGATTCTGGATTTTCTTTGCAATCTTATAAATTTGTTGTATTGCTGTAATTGTTCCAGGGTTTGAAGGCTGGTCGAATGAGAGCTGGGGCGAGTTTGACGACAGCCTCCGCCTGCAAAGGGAGATCAACAATCTCAGACAGGAAGTGACTCGACTGCGAGCAGACGGACAGCATTGGCGCTCAGTGGCTGCCCAACTTGTGAGTATTTTTCTGTTTCTGTGCATCACTGTGATGGGTTTTTTCTGTTTCTGTGCATAACTGGGATGTGTTTTCTGTTTCTAAGTGCATCACTGTGATATGGTAGTGACTGTACATGGTGAAAATTCATTATTCATTCATTTTTGACTCACATGCGAAGCAAAAGTGAGTCTATGTACTCACCTGAGTCGTCCGTCCGGCCGGCCGGAAAACTTTAACGTTGGATATTTCTTGGACACTATTCAGTCTATCAGTACCAAATTTGGCAAGATGGTGTATGATGACAAGGCCCCAAAAAACATACATAGCATCTTGACCTTGCTTCAAGGTCAAGGTCGCAGGGGCCATAAATGTTGTCTAAAAAACAGCTATTTTTCCCATTTTTCCCATTTTCTCTGAAGTTTTTGAGATTGAATACCTCACCTATATATGATATATAGGGCAAAGTAAGCCCCATCTTTTGATACCAGTTTGGTTTACCTTGCTTCAAGGTCAAGGTCACAGGAGCTCTTCAAAGTTGGATTGTATACATATTTTGAAGTGACCTTGACCCTGAACTATGGAAGATAACTGTTTCAAACTTAAAAATTATGTGGGGCACATGTTATGCTTTCATCATGAGACACATTTGGTCACATATGATCAAGGTCAAGGTCACTTTGACCCTTATGAAATGTGACCAAAATAAGGTAGTGAACCACTAAAAGTGACCATATCTCATGGTAGAAAGAGACAATAAGCACCATTGTACTTCCTATGTCTTGAATTTGTGTTGCATGACCTTGGATGACCTTGACCTTGGGTCAAGGTCACATGTATTTTGGTAGGAAAAATGTGTAAAGCAGTTCTTAGTGTATGATGTCATTGCTAGGTTTAGTTATTTGACCTTGACTCTGAAGGTCAAGGTCATGTAAAGGTCAAGGTCAAGCATGTGAGTCGTATGGGCTTTGCCCTTCTTGTTGAACTGGTGTATTGATACTCAGGAAGCCGGAATTCTGGTGATCCATAAGTATCATGGCAGAATAAAATAAATATCATAACAAAAGAAAAGAGGTGATCTTCCAGTGGTATTTATTGCATCGAAAAGACGTATTTTGGTAGAGTGGTATGGCCCACATGCATCCATGTGGTGTACTAGCTGCGTCATTTTGGTCCCAAAGGTATGATAGTTTTGTCAGTTAAATGGATGTATAGTTTACATTTGTTGCACCTCACACTCATCCTGAAGTAAGGTCGCTTTATTATTCTTTTCTCACAGTCAGTTTTGTTGGTTCAGAATCATACACAAGAGCTGATGTGTGTTTCTGAGACAAGAGACAGCACGCAACATGTTTAGTCCCCACACGCACCCCAGGCGTTTGCACAATGGTGGCAATTGTAGATGCCTATCATGCTTTGTCAATGTCTGTTGGTGTTGTACTACCTTAACCACTGTGGCGTGCAGGCTTATTATGGGTGGTAAATGATACCAGGCGCGGAGGAGTGACGCAGCTTCATTATCTGTCAGATACCTGATACCACCACCGTCACGGTTCAGGGGTTACCCTTTTTGTTGTTCAGGCAGCTTGCTGGGCTTTTTTGTTAGTTCGTGGAGTTGATGTGGTGATTGGCGGGAAGTCTCAGGTTAGATGAGATTTAGGTTTTTTGTTCTTATTCAATACAACTTAATTGTCTGAATGTCGAACGCACAGAAATTTGTCAAGCATGAAACATCAATTAATCTATGTATTGTGTTAGTTTATGTGGATCTGAGTGTTTTATGTTGAATGTTGACAACCTGGCTGGTTAGTACGAAAATAATATTTATATAGCCAGTCCCTCTCCACATCTTCCAGCAGAAAAGAAGGAATATACACAGAAAGGAAGTTACGAAGTTTGTAGGGATTCTTGCTGCCATTTCACATGCGTCATGCAGAAATTTGTTCTCCAGTTTATTAGCTGAAGCTCACACATGCTGGTTTTTATACATTGATGTTTGATTAATTGTAGAAGGTAGAGATTGATTTTGGCCGTGGCACTTGACACTTATCGGTCCTCAGTGCCACTGGAGCTTAAAAGTTCCACATCCTGAATCCATAGGTGAATGAATTATGGATGTGGTGGACTCGTAATATGCCAGCTGGATCAGGTTCATGCGCTAGCCACCTTTGGTTCAATACTTGTGTGTTTGCTCTTGCCCCTGTTGTGTTGAAACCCTCACCTGTGCATACATTTGCTGAAGTCAGAGGTTTTTCCCGGGGAGTGGGAGTTGCTTGGCTGTACGATCAAACCTGCCCTAGCGACCACCTCTCTATGATGGCCACCTGCCCATAACGACCATCCCAAAGGATCCTAATGACCAAAAATGTGTTCTATGTAATTTGCCTCTCAGTAGTTACGACCTCTCTACAACAATTTTTTCCATTTTGGTCGGTCCCTTCGAGGTTAAAAAATTGTATACAGTAGTACCTGCCATATCCGGTCACCCATTAGTCATTGCAAAGGTGACCGCAAATATCAGGTGGCCGTTCATTACAGGCCCCCTCCTCCTAAAAAAAAACCAAAAAAACACGATCAAGTTTTCATGAAGAAAAGAAAGCGATCATCCACGAGCCGCCGATTCATTGTCTCTGTTAGTTTTGCTTTCGTTTATACATCTTAATTATTTGCGTATTTAACTCGATCGTCCTGGCTAAGCTATTGTTTCGTATGTTTCTATGTGTGTTGTTTGGATTATTATATGTATTTGAGTGTCAGATAAACAAGTGTTTCAAACTCACATCAGCTGTGATCGATCCGGAAGTGACTGCCGTAAATGTACATGTATGCGCATGTCTGTATTTACAGTTTGCGCATGCGTAAGTATTCATGTCGTCTGCTCGTGCTGTGCCGTCTGTGCACACAACACACACACACACACACACACACACACACACACACACACACACACACACACACACACACACACACCACAGGCGCTCGCCCGCGAAAGTGACAAGTGGCCGTTAAGTGGCCGCTCCTGTCGAGTAAGAGGGGCACCTTAGGGCAAAAATCAGTGACCGTTGACCGCGTCAGACAGGTTAACGGCCATTAAGAGTCAATTATAGAAGGAAAACTCATTAGTCATGGGAAAGCTGGCCGCTCCGGGTAGGTTCACACCCACGAAAGGGCCGGAAATGGAAGGGACTACTGTACACAGGTTCTACTGTTAAGGGACATTAACACTTCTCTGCTGTCTGTGAAAGTGTATATTGCTGAAGTTTGTGGCCAGAGCATTATGATAACACTGTATTTTTTGTTGGTATTGCTGTCATTTTATACGAGTCAGCTTAAAGGTCTGGTAGAGAAGATACAGTTTTCTTGTGATTTTTGCCTGAATGTGCGAGTCCCACCCCTTTTGACCTGTCTTAAATTCACTCTTTTGCATAATGTGTGTTGGTTTCATCGTTTTTCTTTCTGATATCCAGTCATCTGTCAGTGTCACGTACATTAATTTACTATCCTTGAGCTGTCCACCACTGGGAACAAAAGTTGGGGTGGTTCCCGGCCAAATATAGAAAAATCAATATTGCGTAAAGCTTTTTGCAAGAGACTCCACAGTTTTAGAACTAGAAGCTTTGCTTAAGCGACATCTTTGCTCCTACTTGGGACAACAATTCTCGCTGTCCCAGTCCGTGTTTTTTGTATCAGGATTGTGTGTTCTCATTGTTGCTTCAGAAACACTTAGGTTATTGTCCCTGGTCCCTAGAAGTTTTTGCAATGTGCAAGATATCTTATAGGCTTTTATTATTTTAACTCATACAGTCTTTTGAACAATACGTCGATCAGTGTGAAAGGGAATGGAAAGATTGAGATCTGTGCTGCTGTTTGAGCCAGGAGTCTGCGTTGCGTGTTCAATGTATTGATCCGTGGATGTGATTGATATTGGTTAACTGCAGTTTGCTCTGGGTGAACGTGACTAGACCTTTCGATTTGTGGAGCATGTGTCGGCAATTTGTCTGTCAGTATTTCACAAGGCGTTGGCATGTATTTTGCAATAGGCTGGACAGGAGAGTACAGTTGCACTGAATAAGAGAATCAGGCTTGGGCTTCGTGAATTTCAACACTTTTAACTGAAGATTGAAAGGAAAGATATTAAATACACTTAGTGCTTCAGAGGACACCCGTGGGACCAGCACAAAGTGTACGTTCCTTCTTTGCTTGTGTCAGCTTTGATGATGGATTCACTTGTATAGTGTTACATGTACATCTATTTTAACACCTTTAGAAACCTGAAAAGATAAGGTCTGTGAAGAGAGGGGAGCTAGTCTTCAAATGGAGGATTTATTGTGTAATGTAATTTGAACATGACAAAAAGGTCTGCTGAATTATTGTGAGGTGTCTTCTCTTTAGAGAGCACGGTATCTTATTACAGGTAATACATCACATACTGTATGTAGACATGGTTGGTTATTACAGGTAATACATCACATACTGTATGTAGACATGGTTGGTTATTACAGGTAATACATCACATACTGTATGTAGACATGGTTGGTTATTACAGGTAATACATCACATACTGTATGTAGACATGGTTGGTTATTACAGGTAATACATCACATACTGTATGTAGACATGGTTGGCTTTCTTGGTTTGGGCTGAGTTGAATGCAATATTAGATGTAGTAGTACCTGACTCAAATTGGCTGTACATAAAGATGTTTGCTGTGACTTCATTTCACCGGGAAATTGAGAGTTGTACTGTTACACACATTAACTCACCATGGTAACAGTCTTACTATCCCTTTGTATCAGTGACTCATGTAAGAACTGTTTGCTCTCCTTTTGACTCTGGTGACTAACTTTGAATGCAAGGGGTTTAACTCTAAAGATAGGAGTTAAGAGGAGATAATCAAAAGATAGGAGAGCAAGAGGAAACAGAGATACAGTCCCCAGTCCCCAGTCAACAAACAACGTGAATTTCAAACTTCCACAAGAGCGAAACCTAACTAGCCGGGCTATAAATAGCCAGCGGCTACAATAATCAGAAGACGTTTGAGAGTCTACCATCACTTTGGCAATGTGTGTCCACTAGTGTGGTGTAACCCTCTGATAGGCAGGCCTTAAAGTCCTGACCCCTTTAACTGTGAAAAGATAACAGTGGGAACTTGATGCACCTGACGGCTGTCAGTGTCTTGGTGTGGGAGGGACACATTTATCTATGACTTTGACATTAGTCATTTTAATTAAATTTGACGCTTGTCCTATCCCACTGTGAAGAACTGATTTTAGTGGCCAGTGGTTTCTTTAGTCAGTGTATAAGGACTCACAAGCCTAAGGAAGGAACAATCTTAAAGCCATATGTACTCGATGACTATACACGCTAATTGCTTTACCAACAGCTGGAGACATGCTAAATTAAGTTCCCTGCAAAATATTGTGGTCTAGGACCCCTTCAATGTTGAGATATGTTAATTTTCATTTTGATCTGGATCGTCCTATTTATAGATTTGCCAACAGAGGTAGCGTTGACGCAAGGGAAATAACTCCGCGTCTTTGTTTACATCCAAAGTTTTTGAGACTCTAAAACAAGCTGTAATGCATGTATATGGTCCGCGCATGGCGACATATCGTCATTACATGGTCTTATGGTGCGTTTGACATCGATTATGGGCAAACTACACTTTGTAAACACGGGAGCGCGTACATATGCCTTTAAAACAATTTGTGTGTAATCTTGAACTAGATACCTGATTTCCGTTGTTATTAAACATTTAAAAAAAACATAATACTTGTTACTATAATTCTTCATCATTGTTGTCTGCTTTTCTATGATCATCATCTGCGATGTTATAAGTGGAGTGACAGTGAGGGAGCTATTACTTGGATTGGGAAAAATTGACAATTCAGACAATTAAGTGTTTCAAAATTGACTGTCCTTCCTTCATTTCACTCTGGCCTGTTGGGCTTTTGTGCTGTACCTCTTATCAGAAGATTAACTCGGGTTTGAGGGAAGACGGAATCCCTGAGCCCTGATAAAACTGTTGGTGGGCACAGCAAGGTTTGAGCTGTTTATCTCAAGGGACTCCCTGGTTGCTATCCTGCAAAGAATTCTGTGGCAAACTTGGCTATCTGTTATCAGCAGTGTCTGGGTCTCCTGTTGCCCCATGGGAAGGGTGGAAAAGACGCGGTGGGTGATCCAGTTGGACGGCTTTGGGGGTTGAGGAGACACTGGTCAAGGAGAGAGTTTAGGGCTTGCTGGGATTGTGCAGACGCCATCTTGCGGAAACCGCTTACCTGCAGTGAAGTTCGAAGGAAGTGGACTCAGTTTTGTAGAGATTATTTTGTGTTTATGTCAGCAAAGTTGGATTCTTGGCTTGTCCCTTGTTGTTCCATTTGAAGCCGGCGGACATCGTGAAATATTCCATCTGTGGTTGTCCATCTCCAGGTTGGATTTGGATTGTTGATGAGGAGGTTGTTTTCAAGGTGAAGGCGATTTTGCAGTTTTTGTTAAAAATATTTTGTTCTGCTTTGTTGAAGCAGGTTTTTTCTGTGTTATAGCAGACTTAATATATATTAATTTATATGTTCTGTAATATTATTTGTTGAATGCATTGTTGAACTATTAAGTCAATTGCTTGAAACAGTGTGCATGCAATAACTGAACCAAAATGCGGTCTTAAGAGCAATAAACGAACGTACATATAATCATGATTACTTTAAGGGCCAGATATACATGCAGGAGAGTGGTTGTACTGACATATTGTGCATGATCTACAAACGTATGTGATTATTAGAACAACATGCAGCTGGTGCAGAACAATTATGGTCAGTGGAGTTATAATGTTGTAAATCATTTTTGGTGGACATGCAGCTAGTGGAAATTACACTGAGTTTTCATCATATTTTATTAACTTAGGTGGGGGAAGGGGTTATCAGAGGAGGGAGGGGTGGAGAGGAAAATGGCTGACTTTCATGACAAATACTCCAGATTTCTTTGTCCTGTTCTCCAGTAAAACAGGTTGACATATCAATATTTGGCATTGATTTGTCATTGATTCTGCAATCTGACCCAGGTGAAACAGGACATGAATCATTGATTTTTTTTGCCAGGGACTTAGCAGTGCGCAATGTATGCAGTGCACAACCTATGCACAATGTTAATGATTTTGTTTCTTTGAACTCAGATTTTGTACAGAATTAGAGGGGATTTTTCAGTTGCTTCCTTGTGGGTGCAAGAAAAAAAAAGTCTGAAGACTCATTGGCATAATTATGTTTTCTCTTGATTTCAGAGTCAGCAAGGAGGGCAGAATGTGGACCAGACCGCCCAGCATGACATCCTCGACCTTCAGGCCAAGATCAAGGTGAGTGT
Organism: Littorina saxatilis; assembly: GCF_037325665.1. Taxonomy (NCBI): domain Eukaryota; kingdom Metazoa; phylum Mollusca; class Gastropoda; order Littorinimorpha; family Littorinidae; genus Littorina; species Littorina saxatilis. Next base: position 62,299,344 of record NC_090261.1, read on the forward strand.
TCATGGAGACAGTGATGGTGGTTACAGGGCCTAATTTAATTCTTCGTTCATGGATTGAAACTCCCACGTTCATTCATGTTTTTGGGTTTTTATTTGTATGACCGTTTTTACCCAGTAAAAACTCACTCGTGCTCCCGCAGTGGGGCACTGCGGTTATGAAATTAAAGGCCCCTCCTGTTTTTGGAACCACAGGAGCTTTCTAGTTTGCTGTTAGGTAGATTTTTGGTTCCTCTTTCCTGTCATGCTCTCTTTTTCTTCATGAATTCTTTTCTTTTTTCTGCCTTCTTGCTCATTCACCTGTATTTTTTCCAAAAATCTCTTCTCTTGCCGCTTGTCTCGCGATTCATGTATAGTTTAATCTGTTAGTGTTCTGATGTAAGTCCAGCAGTAGATAGGTTAAGCCTATTTTAACATACTGGAAACTGGTAATCTTCCAGTAGGTATTAATTTAGTTTTACTAAAGCCTGCTGGGACACAAGTAATGGGTTAGTGCATTTGTAAACAGGAATCGCTTGACAAGTGGCCCCCTTCATCCCCCCCTTCCTCGTCCTGATATGGCTCTACGTAGTCGGCTGGACGTTAAGCAACAAATAAACAAACAAACAAACTCACTCGTGCAAAACCGTGAGTGGGTGTGTGAGTTTCAGCTCACATAACAAATTCCAGAATAAAAAATAAATAAAAAACAAGAAAGGTTATTTATTGGAACGTTTTGACCACGAAAATTTGAACTTACACCTGTGAATGTTTGTTTGGTCAGAAATTAAACGCTCAAATAACTAACCTTTTTTTGTATTTAATAGTTTCTACCTATGATGGGCGATCTGCGCAAAGGGTGTCACCACAGTGGGAATCACAGCTCTTTTCCTCATGTACATATAACTATCAACGCTCATGCATATATATCTGTGGTCATGTGGTTGTGACTGCATTTCAGCATGTTCAGTTTTGCTTCTTTAACGACTGGTAAATGAAAATAATCCTGGCAAACAATTTTCCTTGTGCACCGTGAACTATCATCTTGTGTTTCGCGAAATAGGACTCGGAAGTCGCTATCTTCATACAGTTCAATCAAGTTTAAGTCAGTCCTGAAAAACGTTACCTGTCACGGCAGATCAGTTTAGCACTAAGCAGCTCCAATTACCTATGTGCAATGATTGGTGACGCTTTTTGTGGGGAAGCTGTTTGTGGGGATGTTCGTTACAGGTAGAAATGGTCTTGTGTCTGTCTGTGGTAGGCATAAAGCGAACTTGGAAAATTTCAACCCATAGTCTGCATAGAATCAACTAGGACTGATCTGTGGCCTAACTTTGTAGAATGGTATTGATCTTAAAAGAACACCGGTGACAGGTATATTTATGGTTAAAATAGAAACACACGTACACATACATGTACATGCACATACACACACACACACACACACACACACACACACCACACACACACACACACACACACACACACACACACACACACACACACACACACACACACACACACACACACACACACACACACACATACATGAAAACAAGAACAAATAGCCTACTTTATTTTCTGTCTTTACAAAACAAATATTTGTTTTTAGGCATGCCTCACAATTACAAAAACAATATTGCACGAAGACACATACAGATTAAACAGAATTTCTAAGGTCTGATTCTAGACTTTGCACTCCAGTGCTTAAAAAAAGAAAATAATAATAATAATGAAACGATCAATGGAAAGGAATTGCCGTGAAAGAAAAGTTAATTTTCGCACAAAGCGGAGGGACGAAATGCTGAGTGTGTGATGTTCCATTGCCACACACAAAAATGGATCAAATGCACTCATTTATCAGAAAGAAAAGATTTATTTTTATTTTGTTCCTTGCCATTTTATGTTTTGTTCTGTACGTTATTCAAAACAGTTTTAGACATCTACACAGATTGATACAGTATTGAATTTAAAAAAGATTGTAGCCATGAAAACATGAATTACATCGTGTTGCAAACTACACAATCTGAGTAAATCAGGTCATAATGAGGAAGGAATCTTAAAATGGAGGTACATCTGCTGAGGTTTTGAACAGAAAATCTAGATAAAAGCATGGTCTTTAAGAAAGATCTGAAATTGGGGGTTCTTTAACACTTTCTACCCCACCTATGTTGACCAAGTTTTGTTTAGCCGAGACCAGCTGTGCTGCAGCAGGTCACTCAGAATTGTAGTAACTGTAAGGTAACTGTGTATCAATACACTGTAATGCAGGCGTTAGATGGACGTTACAGGAAGCGACTGAAGCTAACAGTCTGAGCGGATATATCGTACCTGGTCAGATAGAGCCATATGAGTGGGCACGGATATATCCCTACCTGGGAGACAATGAGTTAAAAGGGGGGAGGGGGTACCACTGTAACACAAAACAGTTGGCAGTATTGTGTGAAAACAGGCTTTAGGTTTCACCAAAGTCCCTTGCAGTGAGGACTAGCAGTCCAGCTGTACTCTGCACACTGGCCCTCCATGTGTACCTGTAGCCTCTCTACCTGTGTACCTGTAGCCTCTCTACATGTGTACCTGTAGCCTCTCTACCTGTGTACCTGTAGCCTCTCTACCTGTGTACCAGTAGCCTCTCTACCTGTGTACATGTAGCCTCTCTAACCTGTGTACCTGAGAATTGAGCAATACCCTGTATCTTATCTCACTGCCTGTGTTGACTCAGGCCTCCACTCAGTGCCCGGCAACTCTGTGTCACTCTGGCTGTGTAGAACTTGAAGCTTAACTTTGGCTGGTTATTCAATATTACGGGTGACATTTGTGCCAAGATGTTTCAGGAATTACACTGGAACCCCTCCCTTTTTAAGACATTAAAAAATCTGAGAAATATCAGGTCTTAGAAAGGAGGGAGTCTTTAAATTGGGGTAACTTTACAGAGGTTATGAAGAGAAAGTCTGAGAAAAGAGGGTCTTAAATGGGAGGAAGTCTTAAATTGGGGGATCTTGAAAGGGGGGTTCCACTGTAGAATATTGCATCTATTTTCTGTAAAGAAGGGTATGTTTTTACACTTTTTAAGTCTTTCGATATTCCTGAAATAAATCCCTGCGCCTTGAATCTGTGCGCGATATAAATTGCATAAAATAAATAAAATAAAAAATAAAATAAAATAAATGAATAAATTCCTGCGCTTAGAACTGTACCCACGGAATATGCGCGATATAAGCCTCATATTGATTGAAGGGAAAGAAGCAAAAATGGACTAGAGGTCAGTCCAAAACAGATACCGAACACTGTAATTGTTAATCTGAGTGATAGCATAATAATAGCTTCTCCCTTTCCCCCCAGCACACTTCCTTCACGTCCCACCATTCTAGCTGAGTAGTTTTAAACAGACAAGAGCTATTAAATTCAAATAAGTAGAAAAGCCTTGAATGGCAGAGAGAGACAAGTGGTTTTCCCCATTTCTCCGTGTCATTAAAGCTTTCAGTAACACACCCTTTACACCACCTTACAATGCGTTGGGGCCAGCGTTCGTTTCTTTGACACAGACCTGAGTGCTCCACCCACAGGCGCATCTAAAGCAACAGTGGCTGAGCAAACGAAACCTCTGAATAGACAGAAAGGTGCAAACGTGCACAGCAAAGCACTGGCTAGAACGACCTAGATACCCTCCCTTTGACTTCTCCACCCCCCACCACCCCCCACCCCTTTCCCCCCAACTGACATAATCATATGCAAATACTGGCTATGATTGCACCAAGGGTCCTGGTTGACTAGTTTTATGGTGGAATTGGCAGTTGACGATTGTGAAAAGGGCAGACTCATGAAGATCACCGTGAATATGAGGGGGAAATTTATTATTAGACAGTGAAGATTTTCTTTCCGTAACTGATTCTTCTTTTCTTTTTTTTTTCCAAGTTTGACTTCTTCAGAAAGAAAAAGAGAGAGAGAGACAGACAGACAGACAGACAGACAAGCAAACAGCAGAGTGGGGTGGAGGAAGTGGAAACAGAGGGGTGGAGAAAGGGGGAGAGACAGACAGACAGTCCCACACACACACATATATGCACACACACACACAAACACACGTACGCACGCACGCACACACAGAAAGACACACACACCTACATACACACACACACACACACACACTCTCTCTCTCTCTCTCTCTCTCTCTCTCTCTCTCTCTCTCTCTCTCTCTCTCTCTCTCCCCCCCCCCCCCCCCCCAACACTTTTCCCTGACTTCATCTGTCTCAAAGGCACAGGCACCTGCAAAATTTACACACGGTCTCCACTGACAATGGGGACCGAGACAGGTCAAACCTAGCAAAGTCAGGAGACCTCAAGTCCCTTCGCTGTTCAGCACCAGTGTTTGCTCTCACCTTATGTCAAGAAGCACCCTCTATTTTCTCCCCCATAGACTTTGATATTTTCAATTCAACTCCTTGGGTGTAGGCAAACTACACGGCCCTAATGGCTAAAAGGGGTGTACCTTTTAAACTTGTTATCTCTTTTCTTCTCCCTGTGTTTGAAACTGGGTCAGCCAACAGTGATGGGAGTTAGCATTGCCATCCGGTCTGGGAAATGAAATGGAGTGGGTTCTAGTATTTCAAGTTTGGAGGTTAGGATTTTACACTGTTTGCGCTCCTGATGGAATTTGAATGTAGGTGGATAGCAAACACATCTTTTGCTTGATTTCTTGTTCTCATTGGTACTTCATTTCTGTTGGAATTTGTCCGTCTTGTTTCTTTAGAAACTTAGATGCAGAGAGGGTTGAACTAGGATGGTTTAATGTAAGGCTACGGTTGTAGTGACTGCATCAAGAGGTTTGATGGACTTTGAGCTAGGATATGTAGAAAAAAATACCACTGAATGATTGATAAAAACAAAACATTAGAAAGAAAGTAAACGGGAGAGCAGGGTGTGTTTCTGATGAGAACTTAAACATACATTCTACAATACTCTATGAGTAAAAATCAAAATCTGGCAATTTCATTGGTTTAGAAACATGAGAAAATGATGATTGCCCATGTTTTGTGAAGCATGGTGATTTTCACATGTTTTGTGGAGTGTATGAATATCATTTTCGTGTATGAACACAATGGTATCAATAATGGCTGTCTACCCTCGAACTTTATCATATTCATTATGCTGGTGACCCAAGGAGGTTTCGTCACTCCATAATCACAAGAGTTAGCAACTGTCAAAATGGAATCTGAAGGCAACTTCGAGTTGAGTCTCTCATCACTGAGTGACTCAGAATGGGAGAATGATGAAGACATCAAGCAATTTATAGCAGAAGAAGGAAGAAAACAAAACGAACATGCCACACTCCATGAAGCTGACAAAGGAGCCAGCGCACAAGTGCCAGTGGGCCACGCAGAGACAGAACACCAGAATGAGAATGACGCAGACGACAAATAGATACGTCATAATGGTCTCGATAAACAAACAGACATGCGCAAACACTTTTTTTTTTTACTTGCTTCACTGAAACAGAAACAAAACAAATACCTGTAGCCGAGACCGGAAGAGTATTGTAGTGAATGAAAAGGCAAATCGACGTCACGTCCTGTTCGTTTGGCGACATGAATATTTTTGGAACGTGATCATGACCAACAAAGTTTAGAAATGAAAAACAAATACTTCAGTTCCTATTCTTAACAATAGTGTCAGTTCTCGCTGTGTAACATATTCAGGATAGCCTCAATGTCAATGAATCAGCTGCGCAGTGTGGAAAAAAGGTACGTGAGGTAAATAGTCGACGAAAGCAATGACATTTTTATGGAAAGGAACGTTTTTCCCAGTGTGTCATTCAGCAAGATCGAGTTCCACTGTTGGTGAGTAAAGTAGAATGGAAATAGCCACCGCCATTTGACATGTTTCGGTTGTAAGTAAACATTTTTCTCATGTTTTGTGATTGGAATGAAAACCTCATCGCTTCGCGATTCGGTTTCCATTCAATCACAAAACATGAGAAAAATGTTTACTTACAACCTCAACATGTCAAATGGCGGTGGCTATTGCCTAATTCTTTCGCATATGAACAATCTTGTCAACCATTACAAATGTGTCCAGACTTGACTATGGAATGGTGACTGAGTGTGTAGCGCAAGCGAATGCCAAGAAGACTATGGAATGGTGACTGAGTGTGTAGCGCCAGCGAATGCCAAGAAGACTATGGAATGGTGACTGAGTGTGTAGCGCCAGCGAATGCCAAGAAGACTATGGAACGGTGACTGAGTGTGTAGCGCCAGCGAATGCCAAGAAGACTATGGAACGGTGACTGAGTGTGTAGCGCCAGCGAATGCCAAGAAGACTATGGAACGGTGACTGAGTGTGTAGCGCCAGCGAATGCCAAGAAGACTATGGAACGGTGACTGAGTGTGTAGCGCCAGCGAATGCCAAGAAGACTATGGAACGGTGACTGAGTGTGTAGCGCCAGCGAATGCCAAGAAGACTATGGAACGGTGACTGAGTGTGTAGCGCCAGCGAATGCCAAGAAGACTATGGAACGGTGACTGAATGTGTAGCGCCAGCGAATGCCAAGAAGACTTTGGAACGGTGACTGAGTGTGTAGCGCCAGTGAATGCCAAGAAGACTATGGAATGGTGACTGAGTGTGTAGCGCCAGCGAATGCCAAGAAGACTATGGAACGGTGACTGAGTGTGTAGCGCCAGCGAATGCCAAGAAGACTATGGAATGGTGACTGAGTGTGTAGCGCCAGCGAATGCCAAGAAGACTATGGAATGAGAGCATCCTTCCATTTGAGCACATACCAAATTAAAACTTTCAGTCGATACTTGACTAAATGTAAAAACATCACTCATGCGAGTTACAAAACAGCACTGCCTTGTAGTGTTCCATGGACTTTGTGCTATATGTAAACCTGAGGTGGATTTCTTCACCCCTGTATATGTCACATACAGCTCACACATCTAATGTTATTTTTTGTATCTGTTTATTTTCAGGACTTGGAGAAAACGGTTGCAGAGAGCCGCGATCAGGCCCAGCATGAGGTTGTCTCCCTTCAGGATGTTCACCAAAACAAGATGGCCGCCCTGAAGAAGCGACACAAGGATGAGACAACTCAGCTCAAGTCACAAATTTCCTCCCTCGAGCAACAGCTTGCTGATGGTAAGTTTAATATAAGTGGTTTTAAAAGAATTAGGCATGACATTTTTACACTAATATACAAAATTGCAGATCTTCTCTCAGGAACAAGAGCAAATACCTCATTTCAAAATATTTGAGATATGCTTGTGCATTAAATTTTTACAGAAGCTGTCAGTTACTTGTGATGAAATAGTGATGTATTTAAGAAGCAAATACAAGCAAGCATAAAGGTATGTTGTTCCTCCTTTAAGTTACTGTAACTTATGATGTGCATTGTAACCAGGATACTCAGTGCGTAACCATAATTATCCTCACAGCTTGTTCATGCAGTTGGTTTTCTTTGGTGCTGTTTCTTAGACCACAAGACTTTCAACAATTATCTTTATTGCTGCAAATGTCAGATGTTGTTGTACAATGGAAGCCCCCTTTTAAGACCTTAAACAATTCAAAGAAAATCAGGTCTTAAAAAGGAGGGAGTCTTAAAATGGGGGTCAATTTACACAGTTTATGAACCAAAAATGTGAGAAAAGAGTGTCTTACAAGGGAGGGAGTCTTAAAATGGGGGAGGGGATCTTAAAAGGGGGGTTGACTGTACAAAACCTGCCTCTTTTTCAGCTCGTGATGGAGACAGCACAGGTGCCAGAGGCAGCTCCCATGTGTTGCCGGAGTCGGAGAGAGCAGAATCAGAGATGGAAAGGACTCTCAGATCGGAGCTGCTGGCGCTGACACAAGAACGAGACAAGGTACACTTTTGGCTTAATTGTTTCTTCAACTTACTGAACTGCTGTTCAGAGGTTATTGAGTTTCTTCTGTAAAGATGACCTGTACAGAGTCCTTTATAGATGTTGCTAATGCTTTATGCTACTCTTTGAGACTATTTTGACACTTATCAATGCCGAGTAAAGAGTATAAGAACTGATTTCGGTTGTTTTTGTCATAGCATACAAATTAGACCAAAACTGAGAAAAAGGACTCCAGGGGAGGCAATCATCTTGCCGTATATTCAAAAGGCAATATACAGCGGTTGTTTCCCTTGTCAGAATATTGAACCACATTCCTAATTTTTCAATGAAACTAATTCTTCTCTGTTTCCAGATCCAGACGGCCAAGACCCACCTGGAAGGAGAGCTGCAGGAGCTGCAAGGGGAGGTGGAAGCGCTGCAGACACAACGTGATGCGCAGCAGGCCAAACTGCAGGAGCTGCAGCAAGACTTGCAGAAAGACAGGGAGAAACATCAGCAGCAGATCCAAGCTTTAGAAGCACAGCTGGAAGGTAAGGATTGATGGTAGTTCTTCATTGATGATGTATTTTCTTCTGCAGTGAAAGAGAGCTTTATAATGGATGTTGCATATCGACGTTGTTGTGGAATTTTGGCTGAACTTGCTTTTAACAACTTTTCAGGAGTAGGACAAAACTGATTATTTTTATGATGAAATAGTGTTTATATTTGTACTTTGTATAAATAGAAAGATGAAGGATCATTAAATCATTACTCTCCATCGTATTATGTGACTCTTTAAGATTATATTCATGCTGAATTGTGTGACAAGAGACCTGAGCGTAGGGTGTAGTTTAAGCTCTGCTTATAGATTTTTGCATGAAGATGAAGGATACAGAGAATAATATTTAGGTCGTTGAAGTTGTTGGATTAGTAAATGGCTGTATTTGCACAACATTGTTTTCATACTAAAAAAGTTGTTTTTCTTTTGAGCTTGAAACTGCTATGACGCCTTGACACTTTCCCAGAGAAGAGATGTCTCACACGAACATATTCGTAAAAGAATTCGTTTATAGGTTCTGACATCACTTCAGCAGATCTAGATTGATGTTATGCAAGCAACTAACAAACATTCTATTAGTTCACCCAGAGTGTTCATCTGAAATGCAAAGAATGGAGTCCGTCCTGTGACCAGAAGAAAAAAGAAGAAAAGTTATGTTTCCCCATAACTCTCACTTACTCTGTTGCACAAGCCGTGTGCATTTAGACCGCTTACTTCCCTTGGTTTCTCAGATCAGAAGAAAAAACTTGTAATGATAATAACAATGGACATTTATGAATCGCCCCTTTTCCCTAAAGCTCACAGCATCGTACTGTAAGAAAACAAAAAGACCAAGTCCTAACCCATGGTGTTGTTTGTGTGTTTCAGAAGCAGAGAGGTGGAGACAGGAGGCGGAGCAGAGTCGCCAACAGGTGGGACTGGACCTTGTCCACGCCAAGCACTGTCTGCTGGACCAGCTGGAGGCCAACCATGTAGTGACCAACACACTATGTCCACTTTAGTCCTTGCTTGAAAAAATAAAAATGTGTTTCACTTTGGGGTCTCTTGTGATAGAGCTCCTTCTTATCTCCTTGCTTTTGTATTTGATTATTCCGCTTGGATCTCCGTTCTAACTTTGTTTCCATCATTTTACCCATTCTTTTCAGTCACTTGTGATAGAGCTCCTTCTCATCTCCTTGCTTTTGTATTTGATTATTCCGCTTGGATCACCGTTCTAACTTTGTTTCCATCATTTTACCCATTCTTTTCAGTCACTTGTGATAGAGCTCCTTCTCATCTCCTTGCTTTTGTATTTGATTATTCCGCTTGGATCACCGTTCTAACTTTGTTTCCATCATTTTACCTATTCTTTTCAGTCACTTGTGATAGAAGATCATTTTGTTCTCCAATACCTCACTTGAGATTATTCTCCTTGATTCAAGTAATTTCGATTATTCCCCTTAGTTCAGTGCTTCCCTTAGTTATATTACACTTTCCTTTGTGTTTGTGTGTCCGGTTTGGGTCCCTTGTGATATAACACGTTCTTATCTGCCTTGTTTTTTCCTTGATTATTCCCCTTGGATCACTTCACATCACATGATTGTTTCAATGCTTTATGTAGTTTAGTATTTCACACCTTTCTCACTTTTGTCCATAATTTTCCTCTCTCTTTTCAGTCACTTGTGATAGACGATCAGCTTGTTTTCCCATACCTCACTTTAGATTATCCCCCTTGATTCAAGTACTTTCCATTATCTCCCCTAGTTTTAGTGCTTCACACAGATATGTCACACTTTCCTCTGTATCTTTCTCCTTGTGTTTGTAGCAAAGAGCCATTATTCCTATCTTAACTGTAATACGTTGTCCCTGTTTTGTCACTGGTGCTGTATTAATTGCCTTCTCAGTGTCACAAATTTTAACTTCTGAAACTTACTAAAACTTCAAAGTTCGGAAGCATTGTTGCTGTTATTACACCCCCGGTATAGGGGTGTGTATAGGATTCGCTCCATGTGTTTGTTTGTTTGTTTGTTTGTGTTCGCATATAGATCTCAAGAATGAACGGACCGATCGTCACCAAACTTGGTGAACAGGTTCTATACATTCCTGAGACGGTCCTTACAAAAATTGGGACCAGTCAAACACACGGTTAGGGAGTTATTGGTGGATTAAGATTCTACAAGGACTTATAGAGGGAGATATTAATGGTCAAAGGGAAATAACCTCAGTTGGTGGCAGTGAGAATGGTTATTTCCCTTTGACCAACGAGGGTGTATTTCCTACCTCGGAGGAATTTCTTGTTTCTGTCGCTCTTGTTCATGATGTATAGATCTTGGACTTGAATTTTCATTCTTTTGTTGAGACTCTCGCTGTACAGTAAAACCTGAGTCTAGCGGACCCTTGTTGTAACGGCCACCTGCTACATACGGACAGTTTATCATGGCACGAACACGATTTCAACAATAACTAACCTTTAACGGGCGGACACCTGCCACTTACGGACGCGGACACGATTTTTCGGACCGTAGGAAGTGTAAACACTGTCACAAACGGACACAACGTACATAAAAACGCAACTTCGAAAACTCGACTGTTATGCAGTCAGTGCTCGGCAGCCGTAGCCGTAGCACAAATGGTTGTTGATTGGTTGTCCTGTCCCTTTTCTGACCAATCAGTGGCTTGTTTAGATGGAGACCCACTTTCGCTCACTCACTTTCGCTTCGCTCACTTTCGCTTTTCCGCATTGTGGATACAGTCACAACCAAAAGCAACAGTAGACTACTGTGTTTGAAAATGGAATCTCCAGCAGGAAAAAGAAAAGCGTTGACTTTAGAGCAGCGTGTCGCTGCCTTGAAAAAACTAGATAGCGGCCAATCATGCCGAGATGTGGCGAAGGAGATGGGATGTGGTAAAACACAGATCGCGAGGATCAAATCGGAAAAAGAAGACGTGATGATCTCTCTCTCTTTGTAAGCAATCGTTCGAAGGAAACAATAGTTAACACAGCTAAATTTTTGTTCCATGCATTTATGCTGAGACTAGAAAAACTGAATGAAACAAGAGCTGACCCAATTTGGTCGAGACACACTGCGGAATTTCCCGTTGAATGACTGATGAAGAGTCAGCTATTTTTAGCTTTGTGACGTCCGACTTGCGTAAGGTTGAATGCACAGTGTGTGTAGGGAACGGGGTAGGTTGGGGGGGGGAGGGGGGGGGGGGGATGTTGTTTTTGTTTGCTACATGTATCATTTGTTTACTCACATTTTCAGTGAGTCTCATGTTCAATCCAATAAATACATACTACAGGACTGACAAAAAGTGTCTTGTTCATTTTACGTGCTCTTTGTAAAATATTGCCCCGGCCCCTCCACCTGTGAAGAAGGGACACCTGTCTAATAGGGACACTATTACCATTCCCCAAGGGTGTCCGTTAGAGACAGGTTTTACTGTAGAAAAGTTATTTATTATTATTATTATGCAATTTTCTGCGATTAATTCATTAATCATTAACATGTAGCGAAGCTTTATTTCCCTGAAAATGTCATAACTAATTGTGTGTTGTATTATGTGTGGTGTGTTGTGTAACATTTCCTGCCGGATAGAACTCAGCCTTAAAAAGGGTAAACAGGCCTCAGAAGGAAATCAGAATGTCTCTTACAAAAATGTGTCTGCTTGGAAAAAGCATATTGATTTTGTCTAAGTACTAATATACTACAATTTAAAACCATAATGATAAATCAATTGCATGTTAATGTAATTTTGTTAACAGAATTCTGAAAGTCAATGTGAATCTTTTTTTTTTCCTGTGTTCAGAGCTTCGTGCTGCATGTTCTTATACTGTATTTACTGTATATGAATATAGTGACACATTCTTTTTTTATTAGCTTGCTAAAGTAAATGCAAAACAAATGCTGCAAAATATTACTCTGCTAATCTAAACAACAATGTGACTGTGGTGAGACGAACAAAGTTGAAAAACTTTGCTACTTTACTTCTGCAGTTCACTGCAACATTTTTATGCATTGCAATCTGCGAAAAGTACTCAACAGGCCTGCAAATATTCACTAAGTTTGTTTGTTTGTTTGCTTGTTTGCTTAACGCCCAGCTGACCACGAAGGGCCATATCAGGGCGGTGCTGCTATTCACTAAGTCTTTTTATCTCCTTATTATTGAAATGTAACTAAGGCTGTCACAAGAGTGTTTCACATTCAAAGTTACTGTAAGAGGAAATTCATAGGCATGATTTTTGTGACTCATTTATTTCCCCCTAATCTTCTTGCAGAGAATCTTTTGAACAACTTTTTGTTGGTGTAATAATTGACCTCTCCCCATGTTCCATTTTGTAACAACTCTTTTTTCTGTTAAATTGATAACTCTCCCCACACTTTCTGTGGCCTACTGTGCTGCTAATGTTTTTCTTTCTTAATGTGTTTTAGTTACAGTTGCATTTTTTTTTCTCTCACTTTATTCTCCTTTCCCCCCCTCTCCCATCAGCTCTCTTACTAATCGTGTCCCCCTGATTTTATTTTGTCTTGTAGTTTGCGATTCAAGACTGAACTATCCCACTATAATTTGTAATGGATGATAGGATCCTTATTCTCCATTATCTGCATGTTCTGTATAAAATAAAATAAAAGCCTTTGAGCATTTTGAGTGTGTGCTGGTCATTGCATGGTAAGTTTCTCCTCTCGTTCTCAGACTTTGCTTGCTTATTTGTATGATGAAATGAGTAGAAAATACTCACTTTCTTGTGAGAAAAAATCCACACAAAAATCTGGGGTACGAACAAGAACACAAGATAATACAAGTTATCTGCTTGCTATTAACCGAGGAACACTAGTCTTATGGGTTTGTTTGTTTAGTTTGTAAAATGTCTGGTTATTTTCAAGATCTTCATCATTATGGAAACACTACGTCTGGAGATATTGAGTGCATGTTGATCTTTCCCCCACGTCTAAACACTCGCCCTACAAGCCATCCCCCACGTCTAAACATTCGCCCTACAAGCCATCCCCCTTTCTAAGACAAAAGTAACTTGATTTACTCTGGCATTCAGGTTATGCTTGGCATGTCTGCCTGGAGTGTGAACGAAAGGAGAATAAACACAGCTCAAATATATGACATACCGTTTTGCCTGAAGACTTTGACTGCATCTTTCAATGGCCTTGGCTTGTGATATGCATTGTGAATGCATTGTGAATACCTTTATTGGACAAAGCGTATGCAGTCTGTGCATCCACTGCAGCTTCCTCTCTCTTCTCACACCCCAGCCCACCAGCTTACCTACACCACTTCTCTATCTTACATTTTGATTCATCATGAGCTTGACTGTTACTCAAGCACGCCTGCAGCAATTCAGTGTCCGGTTTCAGGCAGACACAGCTGACTTGCTGAGCGATGTTCGCTGCGTGCGACAGCAGTTGTCTTCGGAGGCTTTGCAGAGACAGCACCGCTTGATGATGCAGAAGCAGAATCTAGCCAATCGGCTGTATGCTGCTGGCCAACAGGTCGGTTCAGCATGCAGTATTGTTATTGCATGCTATTCTCCTGCACGGATGATAGGGATAAGATTTCATATACATGTAGTCCTGTGAGGTCACCGAATGGAAATTCGGGCTGCTTTCTCCCTGGGGAAAGCGAGCGGCCATACACCGCTACCAACTGAGCTATTTCCCCGCCCTGTAGCCTCCTATGGTTGAGTTAAGGATACAGCATATTTTCTCAAGTCTTCCTCTTTGCCAGCAGGTCTTTTACGTTTCTTGATTTGTGTCGGAGCAGACGTTGTGCGGAGGGTTTCAGCCAAAGCTATGACTTCTGATAATTCTTGTGTGGCTTCAACTTGAGAAAAGCTGCTTTCTTGGGTGGAATTTGTTTCTGGAACAGTGGTGTCAGTTAAGTTGCTGCAGATGTCTCCAGCATATAAAACTGGTTCATTTGAAGTGCATTTTGCAAACCCTTGATGCATACGGTTTCTTTTCTTTTCTTTTCATTAATATGGTTGAGTCAGGATATTGCACTGGTGAGGTCTGCTGCACAGCTTGTAGCTGCTGGAACTCACCTATCTTTGATATTCAGTAGCTGCTGGAACTCACCTATCTTTGATATTCAGTAGCTGATGGTGTCTTTAGGTCTGTCTTAGTTGTGAGACTTCATATAAATACCCTTATTATTACTATTCTCTTGAGTAAAGAGTTTCTTATTAAAAGCCAGAACCTTCATACACTTTCGCTTCTAATGTGCTAGCACTGAAAACAACAGGGACTTCAGTAACATGCTTAGGAATGCTATTAACATAATGGTGAAAAGTATTAGTGATTGCTAAATCAGTTACATCATGTCGGAAACGTAAGTCTTCTTCTTCTTGTCGTTCGCCAATGCTAAACTTGGAGTCCAGCTCTGGTAATGAAGCTGGTGGTCTTAGGCCAAAAAAAATAATAGGTGTGGTTACGGTAACATAGCCCAAAAAAATAGGGTAGGAAGGTAGGCAAACACTTTTTTTTTTTTTACTTTTTTTTCTAATGTGTACAAATTAAACCTACTTGACAGGGAAATAAGTGTGCGACTCGGGCGCTTTCGCTTTCATAGCGTTTTCTGCACTCGTTTTCTTGTGTGTTTTTTGTTTTTTTGACAAATGTAATAAAAAGTTATAGGGTCGGCCCCTAAAAATAGGGTAGGTCGGGTTACCGTAACCACACCTATTTTTTTTTTAGGCCTTATGAAGAGCCTCCACAGGTCCATTCAGCTTCTCATGAAGGGGCACCGGCCTGGTGGAAACATAAGTCATACAGGTGGCCTTTTTTCCTCATTATTTGTTTGATTTTGTTTTTAATCCCAAGCGGACTAAGTAAAATAACATGAAAGAAATATGGTGGTTTTGATTACAGGAGACAAGGCTGAAGTCTGGCATCGTTGAGACGGGTACACAGCTGCAGCAAGTTTCAGCAGACACAGAGACTCTGATCGAACACCTTGGGGGAGAGGAGGCACAGCAGAAGGCAGCTGGTAAGTTACAATAGTTTTTTTAAGCGAACTAAAACATACAAATATGTGCACACAAGCATGCTTGAGTGCATGTGCATGAGTGCACACTCACACACACACATTCACACATACACACAGACATATGACATCCATGACATTTTCAAAGGAGTAAGTTTCATTGAATTATTTTCGACGGGCGCGGTGGTAAGACGTCGGCCTCCTAATCGGGAGGTCGTGAGTTCGAATCCCGGTCACTGCCGCCTGGTGGGTTAAGAGTGGAGATTTTTCCGATCTCCCAGGTCAACTTATGTGCGGACCTGCTAGTGACTTAACCCCCTTCGTGTGTACACGCAAGCACAAGACCAAGTGCGCACGGAAAAGATCCTGTAATCCATGTCAGAGTTCGGTGGGTTATAGAAACACGAAAATACCCAGCATGCTTCCTCCGAAAGCGGCGTATGGCTGCCTAAATGGCGGGGTAAAAACGGTCATACACGTAAAATTCCACTCGTGCAAAAACACGAGTGTACGAGGGAGTTTCAGCCCACGAACGCAGAAGAAGAAAAAGAAGAATTGAATTATTTGTATTCATTCACCTTTCTATTTTTGTGTGTCTTCATAACACACATATGCATTCTCAAGTCAGATGTAGCAGTTATTTTCTAGGATACAAAAGATACCGAAGAATGTCATGCCAAAGTCACTTCAGTTTCCCCCCAGTGTTGACATCTCACTTGAATAAAAAGGTTGAATGTTGTTGTGCATATTATGTTACAGACAGACACACAGCCAGACCGGTTTGGAGTCTGTAACCTCATGTTTTTCTCACTATCCACTCGGCTCGTCCAGATCTAATCAGTACTGCGTTTCCTAACAATATGCTAACTTGTTTTTTTGGTATTCTGTGCACAGCTGTGTTGGACTCGCTGGAACAGGAGAACCTAGTGCTGAAGGAGCAGAGCCTGAAGCAGCAGGAGCAGATCACGCTCCTGGAGAAACGCCTGGCCAGCCTGCAGACAGAATGGCAAGACAGTCGCGCCACCATCACCTCACTCAAACAACAGCTCAAACAACAGCCAGGTGAGTGAGAAAGTTAGGCATGTACTTTTTGATTGAATGCCCCCTTGGAGCTTATGTTGATAAATTTCCGTAGAATTCACCAAGAGATACTCTTGGCAATTCTCATGGAATTGTTGTTCAAAAATATCCCCAGAGCACTCATGATGGCGACAGTCCGTATTGGCTGTGTGCAGTATGAGGTTGTTCAGCTCTGTTTTCAGTGACTAGTCTCATTCATTAGGTTTTAATACTTGACAACTTCGGTACTCTTTTGATGATCGTTGCTAGTAAGTGAAAAACTGGAATGAGAACAGAAGATGATATACTGGATAATACATAGAAAAAAAGCTACAAATTACAAATCGTAACATCAATGTGACTGCATGTTTGATGCTGAAGTTACTTTGTTTCCCCAGGGGAAACAGGATCAGACTCGGACAACACACTCAACCAAAGCCTCACGACAGTCTCAGATGCCAAGTCACGCAGCGCAGCAAGCCTGGCAACAGACGATGACGACGACACGATGGACTGGCAGATCCAGAAAGAAGCCCTGGAGGATGTCATGGCCCAACTCCGCCAAGAAATCCGCGACAAAGACGAGAAGATCTCGCTCCTCAGCTCCCATGGCGTTCAAGAATCAGGTCAGGACACCGACTCCCTGAGGGAGGAAAATGAGCGTCTGAAGTCGGAGTTGTCTTCCGTGCGAGAAGAGTTGTCTTCTTTGCAGGGCGAGAGGGAAGAGCTTGAGACGAGCATCAGCGAGCTTGACGAGCAGCACGAGGAAGCCACCAACCATCTGATCACCGCTCGCAACGCCCTCCAGTCACAGCTGGCTGACTCACAGCAACAGGTGGGTAGTTTTCTTCTGTATTAAAAACAAACAAGAATAGTTACTAAATGAAACTTAATTTTGGACAAAACAAAACATTCACAAGTACGTCAACCCAATTTATAGTGGAAAAACAAATTAACAATCAATATGAGATGAACAACACTTATCTGATACTGTTTTTCGATCTCTGGCAAGGTGGTGCCGTCACTGAAAGGAATAACAAAATTAAATCTTGTTCTGTGCCTAAAATGTGAACACTTATCATAAAAGAAATGTATCTTTTGGCATGAATTTGAAAGCTAAGTCTTCTGGGGCCAAAGTTTTCTGTATAACATACTTATGAATAGGTTTTTCCAAATCCTACAGTGCTTTCCAAGATATATAACTCACTGGCTCATTTATTTCCAGACTGAGCTATTGAAAACTTTTCTGTTTTCCGTGATTATTTTTAGCATTAAAATTACTGATGTTTGCTACTTCTTTCAGCCAATAAAGTTGTCTTGTCTTGTCTTGGTTTGTCTTGTATCATATTGAAATGTCTTGTGTTGCTTTGTTCCAGGTGAAAAGCCTTCAACAGGAGCTTCTGAGCCTAAGTCAGCAGCAGAACACCCTTGAGGCAACCCCTGCAGACAAAGCTCCCACATCAGAAGAAACGGGTTGTCTCAAGCAGGAGCTTCAGGACACCAAAAAAGAAGTTCAAGCCCTCAAGCAGCAGGCAGAAACCAGAGAAACAGAGATGGCCGACCTCAAGGTCAAGCTGCAGAAGGGCACCCTGGCCTTAAACGACCTTCACATGGACAAAAAGGACTTTGAGGAAGAGCTGGCCAAGAAGCAGGAAGAGGTCAAGGCCAAGGTGGCGAACATCAAGACCCTGAGGGAGGAGAAGGCAAAGCTGGTGGAAGAGAACAAAGATCTGACTCAGCGAGTCCACGAGCTGGAAGAGGAGGTGGATGCCTGGGAACAGCGAAACGAAGACTCGCAGACGGGGAAAGGTCTAGAGAAGCTTCAGGAAGAGGCAAAGACTCTAGAAGTAGAAGTCTCTCGCCTGCAGGCAGAGGTGACAGATCTGGAAAAGGAGAACTCTGCCCAGCGACAGAAGTTGGACAACATGTTCACAGAGCTAGACGAGTCGAGGACCTTGTGTCACAGGCTGCAGCTGGAGAGGGAGACCTTGGACCTGCAGCTGGCACAACTGCGGGACGTTGCTGAGGAGCGCGAAAAGGCCTGGGAGAGGGTGGCGGAACTGGAGATGCAGAACACCGCAGCGTCGCTTCTCAAGGAGGAGGAGGAGTCTTCATCGTCGAGTGAAAGAGTTCAAGAACTGGAAGCGCGGCTTGATGAATACCAGCTGCAGCTTCATTCATTGTCTGAAGAGAACTCAGCTCTGCAGGAGGAGGTGCAAGGCCTCAAACAGCTGCTGCCTGGTGAAGACATCACTGACATTCCGGACCTCAAGCTCCACACCCAGCACATAGTGAAAGCCCTGCAGAGACGCAACACAGCTCTCACCAAGATGAAGCGTGACATTGGTGCGTGGTCCAGAAGTTTCAGCCAGCCCAAGCCAGACCTAGCCTCTGGTCTACCGCAATCCAAAGCTTCGAAAAGTCAGAGTGTGTTGTTTTTAGAACTGTGCTCCGAAAACAGAACGTTGGTGGAAGCTGTCATGAGTGGTAAGTCGGTTCTGGAGGAGATACAGCAGCAGTACCATTCAGGGTCTCCCGTCTGTGCAGCACCCTTGACTCGAAGCATTTCCAGTAGGGATTCACATTATGACTTTATCCAAGGTGAAAATGAACGCTTGGCAGGCCAGGTTGCAGACGATCAGTCCGAGATTTCCAAGCTCAAACAGTTATTGTATGACCTTGAGCAAGAAAGCTCTGTCAGCGAAGAGTTCATGGAATCGGTGACAGAGGAGGTGTTCAAATTAGAAACAGTCATATCAGGAAAAGACAATGAGCTAGAGATGCTCCAAACCGAGAACACTCAACTGATGGCTGTGTGCGAAGAGTCCAAATCCAGACTCGCAGATTCCGAGGCCATGATCGAGTCCCTTAAATGCGAGCTTCAGAGCTTGGAGGATGCCATGCAGAAGCTTCAGGGAGAACTAGTCAGACACACGTTGTCACACTCTGCGAAAGAAGAACACTCTCACTCCCAGCTGGAAGAAGAACTGGACTCAGCCAGGGGTACAATCCAGCAGCTGGAGAGGCAGCTGTCAGACGCACAGGAGGGCCTTGAGAACCAAAAAGCAGGGATCATGGACCTCAACGACAAGTGTGCAGAACAGAGCAGGGCCTTGAAGACAGAACAAGACAAGAACTCCAACTTGGAAAACACCATGGCTCTGCTGCGACTGAACTCGGTCACAGCTGAGGAAGAACTAGGGGCTCTCAAGGCTAAGTTGGACCGTGCTGTGGGCTACCTGACTTTACAGCAGCGTCGTATAGTTCTTGAAGGTGCCCCTGCCAGTCCCACTATAGCTTTGCTTGCGCTGGAGTACCACGAAAAACCTGCCATAGAAATGAAATCCGATATCAAGATCGATGAAGGCCTGCTGCAGAATGGTGAGATTGAGGACCCCAAGGAGGAATCAAAGTTGTCAGAACAGTACAAAGATCTAGTGAGGCAGCTTCAGGAGAAAGAGGACATGGTCGCGGACCTCCAACAGAACAACACCACCCTGGTGCAGATGCTGGAGGCCAAGTCTCTGACGTCGGGAGACGGCACACAGGGGGACGTGCACCGCCTGCAGAGTGAGGTCAAGGCCCTCAGGGTGGAGAAGGAGCAGATGCTGGCTGTCATGAACGACAAGTCGCGCGAGGCCAGCTCCCTCAAGGCGGAGGTCATGCGGCTGATGAGCGTGATCTCGGCTGAGAAGACTGCGCTGGACAAGCTGCAGCGGGACAACCAGGAGCTGCAGAGTTCGCGGCCCTCTCCGCCCAGAGATGACGCCTCGCTGGAGGACATGACGCGCGAGGCCATGCACAACCTGTCCAGGCTGGTACGCGACCGGGAGGTGGAGATCGAGGCCCTCAAGCAGAAGAACGAGACTCTGATGGCCGTGCTGCAGGACATGAGCCAAGAGGGAGGGGGAGCCACCCCTGGAGGTGCCACCCCAGGTGCAAACTTCGCCTGGCTGACTGACAAGGAGAACCTGGAGAAGCAGTTAGCCACCTTGCAGGGGGAGCGAGAACAGATGGTTGCCTTTGTCAACCAGAAACATTCGGAGAGCGTGGCCTACCACACCGAGATCCAGAGACTGACTGCTCTGATGGTGGAAGAGAATCAACGCTTGAAGCAGTTGCAGGCAGACTATGACTCTCTTCGTCCGCAGTTTGAAGACAAGAACCAGTCCCTGCTCAAGGCCCAGAACGACCTCATCAACTACCGCCAGAAGTATTCCGAGCTGGAGGTCAAGTACGGAGAACTTCTCCAGAAATTCAACGCTTCAGAAACAGTGGACGCAGCTTCTTTCCGTGAAGTTGAGGAGGAGAAACACAGACTGGTCAACAATCAGGCAGAGTTCCAGCAAACCATACAAGAGCGAGACGAGAAGCTTCGAGCTGTGACAGAAAAGTTGAACGAGACAGACGAGGCCCTGAAGGCCAAAGACTCCGAGGCCTCAGCCCTGAAGAAGCAGGTGGACAGTCTCCACTTCCAGCTGAAGAGCCTGCAGAACGATGCGGCTGACCTGCGGCAAGAGCATCACAGTGCTGAACAGAACCAGCAGGAGAGTCAGTCACAAAGCCAGGTAAGCTGTCACTCCAGATGACAAAGTTGTCTGTGTCAGTGTCTGTAGATGTCTCAGGGTTTGTCTTGAAATAGAAAGAAGAAAAGAAAAAAAGCCCTGTAAAATTGAAAGGAGAAAAAAAAAGAATTTTTGTTTACCTTGAATCACAAAGGAAGGAACTTCACTTTATGCTTGTCTTGTTTGTTTTAGTCTCTCCCATAAGGCTTGACATGGGTGCCATGAGAGAAAGAGAAATCAGGAGAGAGCACATGATTGGAGCAAGAGGAAGGATAAACTTATGACGCAACACTGTCTTTTCAGATGCTGAGGGATCTCAACAACAAGCTGACCCTAGCAGTACGAGAAAAGGAATTTGAGGTGACCTCTCTACAGGAGCGAGTCCAGAAACTGACGGTGCTGGTGTCCGAGCAGCAAGGGGAGAAAACCCAGGTGACACAGCTGCTGAGAGATCAGGAGGCGACATCCAGCACTGTGTCTCGTCTGCAACAGGAAGTGGACCAGTTGACCCTTGCCCTCAAGCAGAAGAACCAGCAGCTCAACGATCTGCATGCAGAGGTTAGATTTGAGTTGTGTTTGTGTGTTAGTAGCAGGAGGATGTAAATGTGTATCATGAGGACAGCATGTAAAAACACTCTCAGCTTCCCATCCATCCACCCACTTCAAACCAATACCCCAGCCTCCCCCCCCTTCCCCCCCTCAACCCTCTTCAAACCTGTTGTCTTGATGTTTTCAACTCTGAGGTAATCCTCTTAACTGCTAAAAGTAACCAACTCCTCCAAAATCCTCCTGAACATGGTACAACTGTTTTCATATCAGTGTACATTTGTTTTGAAAGAATGGTTTTAAACCAAGTAAAAGCTAGTGTGCTGTTAAAAAAAGAAAGAACAAAAAGTAACCAACTCGCTTCTGTTTGTGTGCAGAATTTGCGTCTGAAGGAGAAGGAGCAGAAACTGACGCGTGAGTTGGAGCGGCTAAGGGGTCACCTGCTGCAGATCGAGGAGGGCTACACACGCGAGGCGCTGGAGGCTGAGGAAAGGGAGAAGACACTGCGCAACAGGCTGGCAGACGCTGAGGAGCAGCTCGTGTCTTCCGCCTCGCGCGTTCACTCTGCCAGGTCAGTAGGATTGATAGAGAGAGAGTGTGTGTGGGAGTGTGCCTGTGATTTTGTGTGTGTGTGTTTCATGGTCTCTGTCTCTCTGTCTGCCTTTTGTCCTATGAGGCTGGGAACAGCACTGCACATCTTCCACTTTGAAGCTAAATAAACTCTTGCTCTACTGTATATTTCAGCCAAAAACCACACATGCCGTATTCTCCACTATGAAGCGAAAGAAAAAAATCCTTGCTCTCCTGTGTATTTCAGCCAACAATCACATAATTTTATGACCTATCTTCAACTCAATTCAATTCAAAACATTTTTGAGTCACTTGAGAAAAAGTGACTCTATGTAATCGGTCAGTGTTAGTCTGTCCGGCCGGCCGTCCGGCCGGCCGGCCGTCCGTAGACACCACCTTAACGTTGGACTTTTCTCGGAAACTATCAAAGCGATCCGGCTCATATTTTGTTTAGTCGTGACCTCCAATGACCTCTACACTTTAACGATGGTTTCGTTGACCTTTGACCTTTTTCAAGGTCACAGGTCAGCGTCAAAGGAAAAATTAGACATTTTATATCTTTGACAAAGTTCATCGGATGTGATTGAAACTTTGTAGGATTATTCTTTACATCAAAGTATTTACATCTGTAGCCTTTTACGAACGTTATCAGAAAAACAAGGGAGATAACTAGCCTTTTCTGTTCGGCAACACACAACTTAACGTTGGGCTTTTCTCGGAAACTATAAAAGTGACCGGGCTCAAATTTTATGTGAACGTGACTCCCAGTGACCTCTACACTTTGACGTCTGCTTTGGTGACCTTTGACCTTTTTCAAGGTCACAGGTATGTCTTGAAGGAAAAAAATTGAAATATCATATCTCTGAAACTATTCATCGGATTTGATTCAAACTTTATAGGATTATTCTTTACATCAAATTATTTACATCTGTATTGTGTTGTGAATAGCAATTTCTTCCTGTCCATCTGATGCCTCATATAATATTCAGAACTGCGAAAGTGACTCGATCGAGCGTTTGCTCTTCTTGTTATTGTCTGAATGTAGAACAAACAGAAATTGTTCACTCCCACTATGAAGCTAAATAAATTAAATCCTTGCTCTCCTGTGTATCTCAGCCAACAATCACATATGACCTATCTTCAACTCAATTCAATTCAAAACATTTTTATTGTCTGAATGTAGAACAAACAGAAATTGTTTACTCCCACTATGAAGCTAAATAAATTAAATCCTTGCTGTCCTGTACATTTTAGCCAACAAGCCACGCAGCATGTGGAGAGCCTGCAGCAGCAGCTGCACAACGTGGCCTCGCAGCGCGACGCAGCGTACATGCAGGTGGCCAGTCTGCAAGACCAGTGTCAGCAGTACGCTGCTTCGCTCTCCAACCTCCAGCTGGTCTTGGAACAGTTCCAGAGAGGTAAGGATGAGGATAAGGTATAGAGTCCTGTTAGGTAACCCTCATGGAAATTCGGGCTGCAATACACAGGCATGGGAATTGTCCGCCGAACGGCGGATTTCCGCCGAATTTTTTTTTATTGTTCCGCCGAAAATGCAAAAGTGTCCGCCAAAAAAATAAAGGGGGGGAGGCACACAAAAAAAGCACCGGTTACTTTGGCCTTTGCGCAAAAGCCCGCGAAAACTTTCCGTACTTTGTTCACGCACTGCTACCGCCCGCCTCAGTTATTGAACTTTTATGTTTGAAAGTAAACCAGATTGCACAGATTGTGTTACAAGTTACATTTTCCTGTTTGTCTCAACAGATCAATTTTTTTACAAATTTAAACCATATAATACATGTATATATTTTTTTTCTTAAAAAAAGCAAAAATGGGTACATTTTTGTTCTAAAAACTCTGATTCTAAAAACAGAATTTAATGGCAAACTTGGAGCTCAGATGACACCAGATTGCACCATCTGGGTTCTTTGGAGAAAAATTTTTCTGGGGGGGGGGCATGCCCCCAGACCCCCCTAGTAAGGCTAGGCGCTTCGACTGCGTCTTCAGTTATATATTTTCCGCCTTTTTTTACAATGTTCAATTCCCATGCCTGAATACAGTACGGGGCTACCCAATTTGTCTTGTCCCTGCATGCGTATGTGCATGTGTCCAAGTCCTGAGAGAGAAAGAGAGAAGAAGAGTGTGAGTGTGCATTTGCACATGTGCCTTTGCACACTTTTGTGGACATTTGTCATCTCAGTAGTTATCCTTTATGTGTGCCTGTGGACGTTCCAAAACATTGTAATTGAGCTTTGTTTTAAACAGCGCTTTATTCCTTGCAGAGAAAGAATCACAGGTAGCTTCAGAAACAGAGCACTACCAGGAAGAGGCAAGACAACTCAGAGAGAAAATGGTCAGGCTACACAAGGAACTGGAACAGACAAAGGTGCATCTCTTTTTCTGCTTTTTCTTTGATGATATGTCTTCTGTGGCGTTCACACATGATGATGTGTCTTCTGTGTCGGTCACACATGATGATGTGTCTTCTGTGTCGGTCACACATGATGACATTTCTTCTGTGTCGGTCACACATGATGATATGTCTTCTATGTCGATCACTGTGTGTCTGTTTCTTTGTCTCTGTGTGTCTGTGTTTGTGTGCATACATATGTTTGTTATGTGAAGAATCTCGCAGGACTGTAGGAAGTTGTCACACGAGAAAAACAGCAAAAGAAATAAAGCAGCTGTGAGGATTCATGAGACATTACACTAAGCACAGTGAAACTGATAGACTTGCCCACTTTTTCTGAAGAATCTTCTTGGATAATTAACTAGGCGACTAGGGGTCCCACTGTAAACTGATGAGTGCAATAATCTTAAACAAATGAGGTCGATCTCTCTTTAAAGATCTCATTTATACTCTGTAAATTTTGTATTTGTTCTGGCTTCTGTTGAAATGAAGACATATTTTATGTTCATCCTAATCACAGTTAAGACTTTTCTTGTCTGTTCTGATGGATCTCGAGGAAGTGCCAAATGGTCTGAAGACATATTTTATGTTCATCTTGATCACAGTTAAGACTTTTCTTGTCTGTTCAGATGGATCTCTAGGAAGTGCCAAATGGTCTGAAGACATATTTTATGTTCATCTTGATCACAGTTAAGACTTTTCTTATGTGTTCAGATGGATCTTGAGGAAGCATCAGATGGTCTGGAGGCAGCTTCACGCCTGAGTGAGCAGCTGGACCGGAAAGAAGAGGCTTTGCTAGCCATGCGTGAAGAAGGTAAATCAGCAAGGCTGTGTTCTCTTGTATGGCTTTTCCCTTCTTGATCACATCATCTTTGAGGGAAAGATCACTGATAGTGCTACATTTTAGATGTTCATTTTGTTTTAAGCTCAGTGGTTGCTGTTCAAGTACTTAGTAGAAATAAGTTTTACTGTGTGCAGAAAGAAAATTATGACATCCAGTGTGATTTTCAAGTTTTTTGATGGGCAAATAATTGAAAAAATAAATCAATAGATAAATGTTTAAAAATTAACAGCACGTACTAATATTTTTCTACAGCCTTATGTTGATAACTGTAAATATTGAAAAGTAATAGCTTGTGTCTGATAAAAGCTCAACAAGAATGAAAAATCAGAGAAAGAAATGAAACACTCAGAATATTGACACAAGTTTGCAGTGTGTGATATAGTGTTGTTGTAAAGGACATCTGATATGCTTGTTACACTACTAAATCGTTTCACACAAGTATTACTAAGTATCATTTAGTTCTTAGTCAATCTGTATGAATTGTATTCAACCTCTGTGTAGTTGTAGACTAGACTGTGCATGCATTGTCATCATATATCAAGTGACAGAAACTTTCTCATTGCTTGCATTGAATTTTCATTTTGTATCTACGGTCAACAATATATGGCTAAAGATCAAATTTCTTCTTCCTACTATATGATTTCAAGAAATTATAAACTTTCTAGAAACTTTTTTTCCCTGAGAAAAACAACAGAAACATCTTTTGATAGTATGAAAAGGATTACGTTTGTAGTTTGTTTCTAAACTTTCATTCAGGTTCACAGAACTTAAAGACTTGAAATTTCTGTGAAAGAAATCTTTGAAGTATAGAGGAAAAAATCAGTACAACACTACGAACAGAACCATTTCTATCAGAATCTTTTGGAACAAAAAAATGTAATAACTGGATATTAATTTGGAATAATATTGCAATATATTGAATCATCCTAATGTGAGGCAATGACACTCATCAATTATCACGATGATAGTAAACAAAAGAGGAGTAAAAGAAAAATTGGTCAAAGAAAATAGCACTATATCCAGAAAACTACACAAGTAATTAATCATACATCAGTTCTGCACTTAGTACAAAAGGTTCAAATCTTCTCTCATAGATTTTTGTTTGTACTCGTTTCACTTCACCCATTACCTGCCCACCCAATCACCCATACACACATGTATGCCCACCCTGTTTCTTTGTTCTTGAGAGCTGCTTCCTGCCCAGTTTGCCCGGCTTGACACTTGCTCTGACAGTCAGTTGTTGGTACGTTCGTTCGCCTCTAGTTCGCTTCCCACGCGTTTTGGCTTCTCAGTTGCTGGCCCTGTTTTTCGCTGCACCCAGATACTGCTGTTCTTGCCTATCATCCTGTAAAACTGCTCCCGCAGTTGCCACTACTGTTTATGTAGCTTTTTTGCTTGTAAATGTGTGTTTTGTCTTGAACAGAGAAAAAGTCACAGCAGAGTCTTGTCCAATCCACCTACATCAGCACGTAGAGAAAAAGTGAAATCACGAAGTTGCATATGTAGTAGCACCTTGCGCGGTAAAGGGTTCATAGAAATTTTTTTTCTGCTTCGCAAATTCCCCGTGCTCTGCTACTTTGTTTATTTTGCTGCCGCTTGTTTAAAAAGATACAGCTTGTGTTGCTTTTCAAAACTGTTCCCCTGAACCTTGAGAAAACAAATTATACTGCGAGGGGCATCATGTTAGCCTACTGCTCTTTGGTAGTGTTCTTTGCTGCAGTCTGAGAGATTTTGGACACTGTGCTAGGTTTTCTGAGGATTCCTGAATAGCTGGTTAGAAAAGAAAGATGTAGGAA
Organism: Littorina saxatilis; assembly: GCF_037325665.1. Classification (NCBI taxonomy): domain Eukaryota; kingdom Metazoa; phylum Mollusca; class Gastropoda; order Littorinimorpha; family Littorinidae; genus Littorina; species Littorina saxatilis. Next base: position 62,326,476 of record NC_090261.1, read on the forward strand.
ATGGAGTTTGATTTTTGGTGGGAGCCGGGCCTGCAGCCTTAATATCAGCTGGTAATCCTGAGTGGACTCTCCTCAGGAGACTGGCTGGTATGATGGGTGTGGTGTTCCCTTGACGACCGGGCAGACAGCTCTCTCTCTCTCCTTTGTTTGTTTCTTGGTTTTTGTTACCACTCACTCTGTGTGTTAATGTTCCCTTTGTACCTGTCTTATGCTATCTTCTTTGTTATCTCCTCTTTGGAGTTTGTATTATTATTACTTGTTTGTCCTTTGTTTTCTGGTTTTGATATTCATATCACATCATTGAAAAGAATCATGATCATCTGGGTTTTTATTTCCATCTCTATACCTGTACCTACTAGAATGTAGATGTGCGTGTCTATGTTTTACTCCTGCATATACTCATCTGCATGACTGTGTGTCTCTTGTTTTGGGCGATGTTCTGTATTGGGTTTGGATTATGGTGTAAGAATTATTTGCATGTTTTTTTGACTCACATGCGAAGCAAAAGTGAGTCTATGTACTCACCCGAGTCGTCCGTCCGTCCGTCCGTCCGTCCGGACGTCCGTCCGTCCGTCCGGAAAACTTTAACGTTGGATATTTCTTGGACACTATTCAGTCTATCAGTACCAAATTTGGCAAGATGGTGTATGATGACAAGGCCCCAAAAAACATACATAGCATCTTGACCTTGCTTCAAGGTCAAGGTCGCAGGGGCCATAAATGTTGCCTAAAAAACAGCTATTTTTCATATTTTTCCCATTTTCTCTGAAGTTTTTGAGATTCAATACCTCACCTATATATGATATATAGGGCAAAGTAAGCCCCATCTTTTGATACCAGTTTGGTTTACCTTGCTTCAAGGTCAAGGTCACAGGAGCTCTTCAAAGTTGGATTGTATACATATTTTGAAGTGACCTTGACCCTGAACTATGGAAGATAACTGTTTCAAACTTAAAAATTATGTGGGGCACATGTTATGCTTTCATCATGAGACACATTCGGTCACATATGATCAAGGTCAAGGTCACTTTGACCCTTATGAAATGTGACCAAAATAAGGTAGTGAACCACTAAAAGTGACCATATCTCATGGTAGAAAGAGCCAATAAGCACCATTGTACTTCCTATGTCTTGAATTGACAGCTTTGTGTTGCATGACCTTGGATGACCTTGACCTTGGGTCAAGGTCACATGTATTTTGGTAGGAAAAATGTGTAAAGCATGTGAGTCGTATGGGCTTTGCCCTTCTTGTTTTGGTTTTTTTGTTCACGCTTTATCATATACTTGTTCATGGTTTGACTTGTATTCACAGCTAAGGTTTTTTGCATGTATTTCCACAGTACAGAATGGCTTTACTCTGATAACAGCAGGTTATAGGACACTTGCAGATTTCCTGTCAAATGTGTTAATGCTTTCATATGTTTCCTTTTGAGAAAAAGTTGAAGGTTGAAAATGTAGTAGTACACTGCAGCTAACTTTGAATGTCTGTGTTATTTTTTGTTTTATTTTTCCTTGCCTCAATAATTTTTCTTTTTGCAATGGTGTGTGTTCAAAGTCTGCTCACTAAAGGTTGGCAGCCACATCATTTATTCATTCATTCCTTGCCATGCTATAGACATGTTTAGACTAGAATTAGAGAAATATCAGCTTATTTGTATTACCTGGCTGTCTCAAACATGCTTGACGCTTGAGGGAAATATCACAAGCTTTTATGTTATATATATATATATATGTGAATGCTTACTGCACTGCAAGTGTTTACTGCTTTGCATGTTTGTGAAATAGTCCGAAAATAACTCCATCGGTTCTGTATGGGTTGCGGGAAAGTGACCTTTTCTTGCAAAACCTCTGACAAACAAAGGAGGGGCCAATCACTAGTGAGGGGTCTGTCGGAAAACACATGCTCCGGTCCACGTGTTTTTGACACATCCCTCGTTTAAGTGATTGGCCCCTCCTTTGTTTGTCGGAGGTTTTGCAAGAAAAGGTCAGTCTTCCACATCACCTACAAACCGAAGGAGTTATTTAAAAAAAATCGTCTATTAATACACATTTCACCCAAGAACTCCCAGTACTGACATTAATCCCTTCACTGCCACAGTATAACAGCATTTTGGTATTGCTGACTGTGCCAGGGCAAAATTTTGCTTTCTTCGGTAGGTTCACTAATCTGTTCACTGCTCGATCATTTATTGAGATATCTCTTAGATCTTAATTGGCATGTGTTTTGCTTATACCCTTGGCTATTATAGGATGACATGATCATTGGACTTTGTTTGTGATTGTTATAGTAAAAATTGATATAATGACCATTTTTGTCAAAAATTACAGTTTCCGGACTTACACACACACACACATTGCAGCACTTAAAACCACACAAAACACTGCTAAAACTGGTGTCAAACATCAGGTACTCACATTACAGCCCATAAAAGTATTCTTCTGTGTGGTAATCCATAAATCACTTCTTGTAGAGCTTCCAGAACACTGTATTGCTTGAAAACAGGTCTACGAGTTGAGGTCCGACTTTCGGCCGCCATTGTGAATGCTATAGATCGGTTCTACATTTCTAACACAGTTTTCATCACGTGGTACTAACTTATCCAAACAGTCTATGGGAAAGAACTGTGTTTAGAACCCCTACAAGTACTTGGACAGTGGTTACCTCCTATTTAGTTTTCAGAAATGTCCTGAAATGTTGCCGACGCAAATCCCACGTACTAGGTACGGTTATGGGCGTATGACAAACCGAAAATGACCACGTACCTAGTACGGGGTGAGCAGTGAAGGGGTTAAACTCAAGTAGACGCCTCTTGTGTTTTTATTTTTTCATAAAGTAACAAGTGCTCAGATTATCATGTTTTATCGGTTGTACGTCTATCAATTTTATCTGCTGAGCAAAGCCTTTTTCTGTTTGAATAATTTTTCTGTTGTCTGTCAAGCACATCACTGTGGAACATTTTGTTTAATTGTTTGTTTTGCTTAACTGACTACTTTGCTTATTTATTTTGTCGTCCGCTGGAATGCCCACCTTTTGTTTGTATTCTTTTGGGGAGGCTTTGCTTGTGTTTAATGGTAACATGACATGCTTATTGACTTTATCTAATATGGTGTACAACTGGATCGTTAGACCAAGGGGTAAAAAACACTGTCACTTCCTGAATTTTACCAAAGAGTCAGAAAGACACAATCTGAACGAAACTTTAAGAAAATATCCATGGAATATGTTGTCAAAAAGCATGGTGGTGGGGGGGGGATGGGGAGGGGGGGATGGGGGAGAGGCTAAAATAAGTTGATGGACTATTATTTATACAGTGGTACCTGTGATGTGGGGCCCCTCTGATGAGAGGACACCTCCCTTAAAAGGACACATTCTGGGGTCCCTTTGTCTATTATTTCAACCAAAATATACCTGTCATGACAGGCCACCTGCAATGTAGGGACACTTGCCTGGTCCCAAGGGTGTCCTTTCATCACAGGTACCACTGTAGATTATAAGACACGACCGCTTTGCAATGTGAGGGGAATTTTGGTTCCATTCCGGAAAAACAGAAAGAATCTTTACTGAAACACCTAAAACAGAACATGAATATTCTGAAGTGAATGTGTGCCAAGAGAGCAAATTGGCTCTGTATTGTCTTAGTAGGAGATTATGGAAGGGAAATTTATGCGGATCTAAACATCAAAGATTTAAAGCGCATTGGGTGTGTTAGTTCTGTGCGGGCTATCATGCATGGTGTACGTGTTGGTGTTTGTATAATCTCAGCTGGTAATTCTGAGCAACGTGCCGCACCTCAAGTTACTAGCCGAGATTACATAAATGTCTTACCTGGTCGTTCGATCCTCCGCGTGCATGTACTGACTTGTCTACCTCCTAACCATTTTGCGCCATCGGCACTAACACACGCGCACTTGGGCAGTAACATGTTAGATATTAACTTTCACCGTTTATTTCCTGGTTTGCTTGTTTTATTTTTCTTCACCTTATTCTTTGCTGGCTGAGACATTAACAGGAAAAAAATCACATCTGCTTTTAATGAATCTATCATTTGCAGTAATAATCATTAGTCATTGTTTGTGTGTTTGTTTGTTTGTTTTGGATAGAATTGATGGTATATGTTGCATCTCACTTGGCAGAGTGGTGAATGTTTGGTTTGCTTTGCAAAGATTTGTTTTTATTTGCTGACAGACTGGCTGCTTGTTTAATAGTTTTGGTGTTAGCTGCTAACTTGTGTTGAATTTCGTGTTGTAGGGTAATTATTAGGGTTATAAGCAGACTTGTTTAGACTATAGTCCCAAAAGTAGTAAAATGGTTAATGAGAGATGATTTTTTTAAATTTTTCTTTCATTCATTTCCGTTTGTTTGGTAGCCTTTTTGTGAGAGCTTTTCTGCAACTCCTGTGCTGTTTGCTTCAGTGTGACTTTGTTTGCTTGTTTTTTTCCATCCATTTTTTCATTTCCCTATCTTAGACTGTTGTGTCTTTAGAGAATAGGTGACAGGCATTTTGGAATTTTAATTTTGGGTCAGTATTGCTTTTTTGTTTGTGCTTTTGAGGGAATACAGAAACATCTACAAGTATAAATTCATTCATTTCTTTTTGAGAAACTTTTTATGATTTCTTTGATGATTCTACAAGAGCCGTCTTCTTCAAGGCTTTTTTTTTTCAGTTTAGTTTTTGTAATTGTTTTCTTTTTTTCCATCTCTCTTCTTTGATGTAGTTAAAATTGAAAATGAACCCTCATCGTTTGGGTTAAATTTTCATTAATTTGCCAGTTGGTATAGATGAAATCATGTTTTTTGTGGGATTGTGGAGAAGGGGGAAGAGAGATAATCATAATTTATTTTTGAAAGCACTCAGTGTATAAGTCCTGTCAATGTTAGGATCTGAAGTTATTGGAGCTAGAAATTGGAGTGCAGGAACTTTTCTCTTTTTTGTGTCGTCCCATTTTTCTTGCCTTGGATAATTCTTCTTTTATTATAGGGCACATTAGTTTTTGGACATAATAGTCTTCAGATCAACAGTAATGTGGATTAAGAGGAGGGTGTAGCATTAGCACTTGGAAAACACAGTCTGTCAGGAAAGACCTTTTGAAAGACAGTTTATTTTTGTTTGAGAAAGGAGCCCCATTGTGGTGGATATTCTACAACCCATAGAAGGGGCTATGGTTTGTGGATAACTGGTTGTCAACCAGAGGTTAGAAGCCTGCATGGTAGAATCTGTGATCTGCATTGATAAGATACTGGTTGTTAAATCAGCGAACAGAGACAGCATGGTACAATTTTGGTTGTTCAATCATTGAAAAAAGACAGCATAGTACAATATTGGTGGTTATATCAGCTAAAAAAAAGACAGCATAGTACAATATTGGTGGTTAAATCAACTAAAAAAGACAGCCTGGTACAATGTTGGATGTTAGATAAGCGAACAGAGACAGTATGATACAGTACAATATTGGATGTTAAATAAGCGAACAAAGACAGAATGGTACAATTTTGGTTGGCATGGTACAATATTGGTTGTGAAATCAGCGAAAAGAGACAGCATGGTACAATATTGGTTGGCATGGTACAATATTGGTTGTAAAATCAGCGAACAAAGACAGAATGGTACAATTTTGGTTGGCATGGTACAATATTGGTTGTGAAATCAGCGAAAAGAGACAGCATGGTACAATATTGGTTGGCATGGTACAATATTGGTTGTAAAATCAGCGAAAAGAGACAGCATGGTACAGTCTTGGGTGTGCGTTGACAAAGGGCGTGTGCATGTTTGGACGTGGGGGCCGTGAGTATTACATCAGGTACTGAGGCGGAGCACTGCTCAGTACCTTCTGTCATATTCTCAGCCCTGCGCCCCCTGTCAGCATCTTGTGGCATCTTTCTGCATCATGAGTTTGTACGTACTGTACTAATGTCTTGCCTCCGATGGTCATGGATTTGCGTTTTGAATTCATTCCAGTGGTAGCTGGGTTATTATCTGACTGGTAGCTGCAGAAAAGGATTGTTGAGCAAAATCTGTCTGTGCGTTTTGAAAATAAGCTCATTGAAGGGTTACTCAATTAGCATGTCATGATAGGAGACTGAATTAGATTGAAATGATGATTGAGAGTATGCCGGCATTTTGCTGGGAGTTTGCTGGCATTTTGCTGGATTGCGAATGTTTGAAAATGCTGCATGCAGTTGTTTATAGTTGCCATTACCTCCAGCTGAATGCATGTTGAAAGTCTTCAGAACTGGGCTGCTGAAGGTTTGTTTAACACACAATTTATTTTTGCATCATAATGTTTACACTGTGTGTGATGCTGTGCGGCACTAATGTGCATGCTGTGTTTTTGTATAACATTTTTTTGTCATTCACAGTGTTTTTCATTTTGTCATTTAAATACCATTTTCATCAGCATCTGCATGATAAACTATTGTAATCCTGTGTTATTATTGTAATAATTTTTTTTTTTAGAAAACACAACCCAAAATTACTGCTTTTCCACCACTAGGTTATATTTAATTTTTGTTTTTGTTTAACAGTCCAACGCAGAGAAGACGCTCTAAAGAGTGCAGAGGAAGAGATTCACAAGCTTACCTCCAGCAAAGACGCCAAAGTGGACAGGTAAGCATACATAATATGTTCAAATTATCATTATTTTAAATTGTCTTTAAACAATTATCCTCAGTAATACAAAGTTCCAAAAATAACCCCTCCAGTTTGTATGGGTTGTGGGAGAGTGACCTTTTCTTGCAAAACCTCTGACAAACAAAGGTTGGACCAATCACTAGCGAGAGGTCTGTCGGAAACACATCTTCTGGTCCACGTGTTTTCGACACACCCCTTGCTAGTGATTGGCCCCTCCTTTGTTTGTCCATAGACCATTTATCCTGGACCGCCAACCAGCTCTCTCTCCGCTCTTTCTCTCTATTACGAGGTAGCGCCTCTCACATTTAGGAACCTACGCTTACATGGCCTTTCAGAAATCAGGGGGACGTCATATCCAGTGTCGATTGTAAACATGGACGAAGTTGCTGAGGTAAGTTCTGAAAATGCTAAACTAAACTCAGCAAAAGTGCATATGGAACATGTTTTTCGATGAGTTTTGTTAAGTTTAGTTTGGAGTTTTGGAAAATCGAGTTCATTGTCACCTCCCATTGTCACAAATAACTGGAGCGACGTGCTTTCTTTTCACTGTCTTCGAATCGTTGGCCTTTCAAACCGGACGTGATGCGCCCCTGAAAGTCGAGAGTCGTAACCTCGAAGGGTCACGTGACGAGTTGGCGGTCCAGGCTATTTGGTCTATGGTTTGTCACAGGTTTTGCAAGAAAAAGGCACTCCTCCACAACCCACACAAACCCCAAGGATTTATATCCAAAAATCGTGTATTAATTGCCATTGGGTACTTTTATTTGTTCTACTTAACTTACGCAGAATGCCATATATTTGTAGTCACAGGACTTTATCAAATCAAGAACTTTACAGGTAGGTTATGAATTTTCTTCAAATTCATTTGAAAGCTGTAACTAAGTTTGCTGCTGAATATGACAATGAAAAAGAAGAGGGTGTACCAACAAGCAGATGTGTTCAGTGATAACACATTCATGCCAAAGATTTATTTTGTTTAAATTAAGGTGAACTCCGCTTGTAAATAATGCGATATGAATGTGTGTTTTCAGAGAGCTGATGAAGAACCTGTTGTTGGGCTATTTCCACACACCAGACAGGAATCGCTTGGATGCCATCCACGCTATCGGCAGCGTCCTTGGATTTACACAGGATGACTTTCATAAGGTCAGGGCTGTTTACAGTAAATCAAAAGTTAAACATGCAGAGACTTCATAGCTGAAGGTGTTATTACATGGGAGAAAAATGGAAAATGGGAGGGGGGGTTGTAGAATCATGTAAAGATTGATCTTTTTTTGTTATTGAAGGTGTGGTTTTTATCTTATTCTCTGATAGCTGAATGTTTTCAGTGTATCACTGCTTGTGCATAACTTTGCCCTTTCGTGGATTCAGTGTTAGTTTAAGGACTGAAACAGCCAGAGGGGAATACATCAAGAAGAGAATCAACAAGAGACTGCTCCACTGAGTGTTGATTAATCCTCTTTGTTTGACAGATTGACGAGGGCCAGGGAGGAGGGTGGGTGACCAGTCTGTTCCGCCGAGCACGGACACCAGGAACCACTCCCCCCACCACACCCACTCGCCATCCTAGAGGACCCAATCAGGTGAGAACTGCAGGCTCAACAGAAGAGTTTTTTTTATAGTGTCTCACAGAAAGTGCCTAGCACTGTATCAGAAATATCAAGAAATCATGTCTTTCTCCTCTTTTCTGGAAGTGCAGCAGTTTGTTGCTAATATTCAATCAAAGTAAAGACATTTTGGTGGTGTCTTGATGAAGCTGTAAATCTTGTAATTCTGTAGACTTAGTTACTCTTTTTTGAAGTGACTAGCTTACCCGTTTCTGTCTTGTTCCAGAGCTTCTCCCAGATGTTCGTCAAGTTCCTGGAGATGGAATCGACCCCTCCCCCAGCCCCTGCACGCATGCCAGTCGAGCAAATGGCCCGCGAAACCCAGCAGCGACACCCTGTCAAAGAACGAGACCCTCGCGACAAACCAGCTTTCAACCCTTTCACTGCCCCCCGTCACGTCTCTATGCCCATCAACGTGGGAGCTGCTGCCGTAGCGACCAGTTCTTCGTCAAGCTCTCATCTCTTGATGTCCCCTCCTTCACCCGGTTCCCCCACTACGACTTTCCCTGTCTTCTCTCCGTTCACATCTGTGTCGGCTTCTCAAGGGAGGAGTAGTACACCTCAGAACTCAAGTGCTATTTTAAAAGATGTTTTAGGGTCGAGGTGATAACGGGGCTGGTCTGAAAAGACCGAGGGCTGTGATGTTTGTGTGTGTGTGTGTTGAAGTGAGAGGTGTTGGAATGTCCGGGAGAGATGTGGGTGTGGAGTGTTTGTGTGTGCGTGTGCGTGCGTGTGTGTGTGTGTGTGTGTGTGCTCGAGTGCATGCGTGCGTGTGTGCTCGCGTGAGTGCGTGTATCTGTGTGTGTAGTTTATGGTATGTTTTGTTCAGTTGTGCATGCGTGTAACTACTTTGTGTTAAGAGGTGATCATGAAAAGAATTGTCTTTCAGTGAGGCAACTTTTGCTGTTGTGAAGCTAACTTACACTTGCAAGCAGGGATGCCATAGTAACTTTCTGAACATTCTCAAAAGACCGAACAGATCCTGCTGTAAAGTCCTACTTTGTTAGTGTGCGTCTGGACATTGGGTTTCATGGGTTGCAACGTTCAGTGGGGTATAGGGTTTGGTATCCACCACATCAATAGACTTGTAGTTGTATTCTTGGATCACTTCGCAATGTGCAGCTCTCACTCACTGTGCCTATAATTTATTTCACCCTCTAAAAATATCAGGGTTGGTTGTCATCTTTTGTGTTCATTAGCTTAATTCCTGCAATATTCTCCCACTTGAAGTTGTGATTTTGTTTTGTTTTGTTATTTTACTTGGGAGGGAATAATGAATTGAAGTCAAGAATGCTGCAATCACATCTAGAACAAAAACGGACCATTTGACTTTGAGATTCGTGACATTTAGACTTGACACTTTTAAAGTTGCACATGAGAGGAAGTTATAGTTCATAGAAGGGTGTTACTGTGCGTTCATCATGTCATTTTGTCAACTATTGTTCTTCCTTTTATTGACTTTAGACAAGTTTTCATTTTTACAGGCATATTCAAAGGCCCGGGTAAGAAAGGGAATTGAGGAGGTTTAGAGTTCCAGTACTTTTCATGCATTTAATCTAAATCTTTAGGATGAGATTACTGTTTCAGTTGTACTTTCTGAATTGCTTTTGACTGAATTGTTTATTGATTTGTCTGTTTTAATGTGTTGGGACAAAACCAAATATTCAAACATTGATTGGAAGTTGTCATTTAATTATCATCTAGTTTGATGTGTCATGTTTGTTGATCTTCTAGTTCATGGTTGCAATGTATTAGATAATTACAAGTATTAGCATCACACAGATGTCTGGTGATTAACATGAATTGACTTGTAAATGTATGATTGATGTAAATACCAGTAAATTAAATACAGTATAAAGTGACTGTACGCCATATGTTGTGACATTTTGGGCTTGTCCTTGTGGTCGCTATGCAACGGATTGAAAGCTCTCATTACACCTGTCAATGTTTGTAAGTTTTAAGTCATTGTGTGTTGGCGTATGTTTGCTGGAAGCATGCCTGCGATTCAACTGTTCATAGGTTGGAATGTTGGGGGTATTTTTAAAAAAAAAGTGTTTTTAAAATGCATGAGTGAACAAATATAGACATTTATAGTCAGATACAATTTGGAAGGATCACTTTTCTGATCTGTTCCGTGATACATGTCGTGGTGATTGGTGGAAACGTTCACACACAGGTGTCTTTCATGTCCGCAAATTTCTTTTTTTGGATGTTTTTATTTGTGATCATTTCTGTGAGATGTAAATGATTATCTGAATCAAATGAACTGAAGTCACAACATCAGTAAATATGTTTTGATATGATACAGCTTTAGATTTCTACAATTGTCACCTTTGAAGCAATGTTTATTCTAAAAGAAGTGAGAGAGCACAAAAATGTAGAAAACTTATGAAATGATTTGTTTTCAGCAGACTTTATATTTCAGGAGTTTGAATTAAATTTATTTTACAGCTTTTGGGCAGTTTCTGTATGCATGTATATTAAATATTTAATGGTGTGCTTAAAAAATTGCAATGAGTCAATCTGCAGAGAAGGTATCCTAATCACAATTTAAAGTGTAACTAAACAGACATTTTGAAGTGTCAGCTTTACTGAATTGCTTTATGTTTTGTCCAAGTATAGACCTGTAGAAGCGATACTGGACGATTTTTCCAACGTTTACTGTGTTTTCTGATTTACTACGATTTTTTAAAAGTGTTGAACCCATTTCAGATTTACCTGATTATCTGTTCTTGATTTGATACTTCCAAAGAACAAGTGGTACTTTGAGTTCCGGTTTTATGTTTTAACCAATCAGAATTTGGTTCCTAAATAAAATCGTCTGCTGCCTGTCCCAGCAGAGTCGGCAACAAGCACTGCTTGCCACATGTGTGATGTTACCAACAGAAATAGCCATAAATTGGGCAAGGTAGCAATGTAAATGAATTGGATCTAACTAATGTGCTTGTACTGCATCTCTGGCCTTTGAATTCACTCCAAATGTACTGGCTCAGCGTGAGAGGCAACATCCTGTCGAAGTCCTAAGCACGAGGCTGACTGGGAGATTATTATTCGAAGAGCATGCTGAAACGGATTGTAAGTACAATATTTTACATGTTCTCGACATTTCTGTTGATCTTTCCTTAACTTTAATTGTTTCCTTGATTTAAAACCCAAGGGCTTGTATTTTCAGTTGTGATACTAAGCACGTATCTTTACCACAGTATCCGATCACTTCACACTTGAATTTTGGAATGATGAAGTGGAATTATTTCTGGATCTAATTTATTCCTTGTTCCCCCCCTCTCGATTCCTTTTTTCGCCATGCACATATGTATTGTCGTGTGAGGGGGTAGATGCGTGTACTGGCTGATTTTTATTTTTTATTTTACTTCGGTCAGATACAGATGATTGGAAAAAACCTTGTCAAGGATTTCAGAATTTAATAGATCTGTTCGAAGTTTTTACGGGATGGGTCCTGTTACAATACAGACTGAATGTGCCCAAGATGAACTTTTGATTAAACATACACACACAAATGAATCTCTTGAGTTTGTTATACGGCGAATGTCCAGTTTCCACCACCACGTCTGTGGTATGTTTTTATACTGTTTGATTACTGACGTGCATTCTCTCGCAAATGTGCGCGCGTGTGTGTTTGTCTGTGCCTCAGACTTATTAATCAAAGATGATGTTGCACATTGCAGATCTATGCGACAGGAGCAAGTGGACAAGACAGCTACATTTGTCTGAGCGAAGATCCAACGGTAAGCTCTTTTAGCCGAAGACAGCGAGCCTGGGTGCATGCATGCAAGCCTCTATCATGTTCATGTGAGTGCTGCAGGGCTATTAGACGACTTTTCATTATTCTTGATTTGGAGATCCATGCAGGGTATTAGAAAGTGCAGACTATACACGTTTGAACAAATACGATGTGTGTTTGCTCTGAAAAAAATAAAAGACGCAACAAACAAACATTGTATTTGTTTAAAGTATCACAACTATTTATTACCTGTATCTGCATGTTTTGATAATGATGAAGGGCAAATTACTTTGACGTGTTCTTTTTTTTTTAACCACACTGATAACGAATGATAGAAACACAGACACACTAATAACATATCCACAAAAATTGTAACAATAAATGTAAGCTGAACAATGCCTGCAACACATTTCAGGCCTCAGAAGGAAGTAATTATGAGATTCAGACAGAGAGAGAAAGCCCAACACGAAACCAGTTGTGACATTTTTTTTATTTCATTATGTAATATTAAAAACACGACAACAACGTATTTCCTGTACTTAGTTTCGTGCAATTATGGATTGCAAAGTATGTCTAATTGAGTGGCATAAACTGATAAAGAGGCACAGTTGCATGAAAAACCAACTCGGATCTTGACTAGGATCAGGATTTTACATGGACACAACCTAGAATTTAACATCCTGGGGGGAGGGGGGTACTGCGCCTTTCACATCAAGATGTAAAGATCTATTTTAAATAATACTTATTAGAAGGGAACAAAATCAAACAAACTACAACAATCGTTCTGAGGGGAGAGAATTACCTCTTCCGAAGAAATTACCTCCCTTGCTTTTCTTGTCGTGACTTATGTAGAGTAAAGTGAATAGAAAGTGAATCAGTCAGTAACAAAAAAAACCACAACATTTCTTAAGATCAATGAGGAGTCTTGAAGTATTTGTCAATCTTAATCTTGTATGCATAACAAACAATATATTACGGATTGATAATTAAAGAAAATCGTCTCTTCTACAGGGTTGACCCCCCTAAAAAGGACACCCACAACCATGCAAATTACTTCTGCATCTGTTGAACCAATTATTTTATATATGGTATTCATTAACTTCAGTTTATGTTCTGCCTTTACAGTAAGTGGCAATTTTGTAAATTGAATGGTCTGACTTTTGTGCAATTTTAATTTTTTTCTCCAAATTCGGGGGTCGACTAAACAGAACGAGTTTTGACATTGAGCGGTAGCCATTTTTACCTAATTTAAACCCTTCAGGCTTTTACCTTTTTGATTATTTTGAATGTCTGAGTATGTAAAAACATCCCCTTCAACCTCCAGGCTATCGATGACCTGAAGAAAGCATGCAGTTACAGCTAGGTTCAGGGCAATCCTCAGACACGAAAGCGATGCAAAAGTTAGATAATTTAACCTACAAATTTGCCACTTTGTGAACTGCATATGCATAAAATCAAGTTTAAGTATGCTGAATATGAAGTTATCCAGTCAATTGGTGTAGAAGTTATAGCATTTCTGTCAGTTAACAGTATTTAAAATCTCTAAAGTAAAATCTGACATATTCGAAAGTTTTGCATAAACACCCAGACAATTTTTACGATACTCTCCTAAGCTTCTCCACTTCTCAGCCCTGTCTTGGAAATGAATTCGAATAAGGCAGTCAAAATAACTTAGTTTGGAGCACCCATCAATCAGAATAAGCATTAACTTTTGACACAGGAAATATCTTCTACCGAAAGCTCTCCTGGTTTTATTCTACATTTTTCCTGCATAATGGTAACAAATTTAATGATAAATCTAAACAACGAAGTGACTGTGGTAAGATGAACAAAGTTAAAAAACAAAGGATTAATGTAAATGGTTTACGAATCGAAATCTAAACAAGTTTTAATGATAAGTACAATGATAAAAAAATAAAATTAAAAAAAGCTAACGTCCTCGCATTTGTCCAGAATTATTCCATGTTTAACATGGGAACAGAGGGATAATTGGTCTAAAGAATTTTTAAAAAGGAGGGTTAGGGTAACCCTAACCCTCTTTGGACTATCTGTATGCAATGCCCGCCATAGGTGAAAGACTTTTGTGGAAGCCATGGAAGAATGCATCGCTGCTGTGCTGGTTCAGCTTGAGGTCCTGTCCTAGCGAATATCCTGCACACACAAAAACACGATTTTTTAAGCCACTTATGTTGCATTCCGTGACATAGCTTTGTTAAAACCGTGTGCCTGATAATAATGACAGATTTTGTTGATATACATTTTTTTTAAGACACCCCATATAATATTGTTTGACAATCTCTTTCAACATAGTTTACGAATCACCAATGTGTATACAAACGCAAATAACCCACAGGTCAATAAATTACTTTCCAGAGAGAGAGAGAGAGAGAGAGAGAGAGAGAGAGAGAGAGAGAGAGAGAGAGAGAGAGAGAGAGAGAGAGAGAGAGATTAAAACTAGAAAATGTGTGCTATATAAAACAAGGATAATCACTGTCAAATCTTTGCTTGTACCTGCATGGTGTTTACTGCGCTATATACACAACCTGTTTTATTTCATTTATTTAAAAAAAAAAAAAAATTTGGGGGGGGGGGGGATGTTTTGTGATGAGGGTTTTTTCAAAGCCTTTACTGCTTTAGTCATTGAATCCACCCGACTTCGATTTATTGTTCAGTGATGGGTAATTGTGTGTCCAACTATGTAAGTTAGTGATTGTTCTGGCTTCATACAATGACATTGCATTAATTTTATAAGTGTATGTGTGTGTGTTTCAGGCAAAAGCTGATATTACAGTCCTAGTTGTATGCAGTACCTCTGCTTCTTCGTTCAGGAATCAAAGTATACAATCTAAACCGATTATTTTGTTCAATAATGTTCAGCTTACCATCCCGAAGAAGGCAGTAACGTGCCGAGATATTGATTATAGATATTAACGTACCTAACCTGGTTACTGGTGTGTTTTCTTTTCATTTCAATAATGTAAATGTGTGACAACTTGCAGAGTACTTGATGTTCAGAGCAATTTTTCTGGCAAAAGACCTTTTATGGATCAAAGAAAACTTTTGTCATGGTGCACAAGTCAATCAATTTGGTTGATAAATAATTTGTGCTGCATTTTCCCTGGTTCCAAAACGTAGTATGTATTACCACATGTCCTTACCTGTCATTGGCATCACATGATTCTCTGCAAGCAGTCTTTTGTGGAAATACGTCATTTAACACTTGCACTTATAGTAGGTGGCTGTGGAACGGTAGACATGCAACGACAACGAACAACAAAAGACAAAGTGTGGAGTACACTCATTTTTCTTAACATACGCTAAGTTTCTTTGAGAATGCTCCAAGTGAAAATCAGGGGTTCCTAGGCCTGATATCACAATTAAACAGCTTCTTCTCAGAATCAGGAGGGAAAAATCTGTTATATGGCGAGATGTCGTGACAAGAACAGACAGCAGCAGCAGCAGCAACAACAACATTGCTAAATCGTCGCTTTAACAAAATTTCATGTTTAGCATCGCAGACAAAGCACGGCTACTGATCCGACCAAAGCCACACTTCATGCACGATGGGCACATTGTTATGGCCAGCTTGTTAACGTGCGCATTGTGTATGTTTTACATAGAATTGAATGTGTTTGTCGTTGTGTCTGTCATCTATCCTAGTCGTTTGATTTAGAATAAAGCAAACTTATTACAATGACGATTTTCTTCGGTTTTTGATGAAGGATTGGCATCAAGACTTTTCCTATTTTCCAACTCTGCCACCATACACTGGCCGTTCAGGTCTGCATGTCGACCACATGGTGTGTGATCAGATTTTTCGGACATGTTCACAATGCTTACATGACCACCAAATGGAAAATCAGTTGGTATTTGTTATGTTTTTGTGTTAGCACAATCTTCATACAAGTAAACAAAAACAGTTTTGTTGCAAACAGAGCCTTCATAAGAAAAAATGCTTCTAAGTCAAAATACATACCCCCTTTTTCGTATTGCGTAAAATATACCCATCAATTCTGGACATCATATTTTTATTTTTTTTCACAACAATGAAACCAAACTTTGGCATATGTTTTAGCAATATATTCACAATAAAACCTATGAGTTTGAAGGCTGCATCTTGTTTTGTTTATTTTTTAGAATGTTTTTGCAAACCCATGCAAATGGCCAGTTTCTGGGGAGAGACTGGGGAGATAATGGCCAGTATAGAAAGAGTTAATAAGTAAACTAATGTCAGAAGTAGGTATTTACCTTGTTTGCCTTCGCGTTCTTGATAGCCCGCTGCAGCATTTGTATCACTTCCCTTGACATTCAAAACGCCAATGTATTTCTGAAAGTAAAATAAAGATATTGACCGAAACATCACACAAGTGGTATATCATGCTAGGTTTTGTTTACAGTGCCTGTTCTACGACCACATCTGATTGTAATTTAAATAAAGAAAAACTGTATCCATTTATTACTTCTCTATTTGTGTGTGTTTGTGTGTGTGCAGGGGCGGATCACATCATTTTTAAGGGGGAGTTTCCAAATTTCTTTTAGGGTCAATTTGACGACGCGAAGCGTTTAGTTGAAGACGCGAAGCGTTCAGTTGAAGACACGAAGCGTTCAACCTCCTTGGGGGGGGGGGGGGGGGGGGGGGTGTCCGACAAATGTATGTTGATAAAAACAAGGAAAATGGATCAATCTGAGCAAAGAAACATCCCCTAATACACCTTCCAAAAAAGTAAATATATTAAAAAGAAAAATTTGAATCACAAGGACAATTGATCGATCTGGCGCAACCTGAGCAAACTAATTAGCCAACTTCTTTCCAAAATCGTCACTTAGAATACAAAGGCCGGCTCCTAAGTGGTCCGGAAACCCCGGAACCCCCCCTCCGGATCCGCCCAGTGTGTGTGTGTGTGTGTGTGTGTGTGTGTGTGTGTGTGTGACCGATGACCTTCTCTAAATTCTAATCGTTGCGTTTGCATGGTAATAAAGTTTTAATACTGGATATGCCCATGAAAAAATATCATTTCTTGTTCATGTCATTGTGTGTGTGTGGCCAGGACCGTGACTTCTGCTTGCCTCGACGTCTTCAGAAAAGACACAAAATGCCAGCAGGCGTATGTTCTTGGAGCACTCAGTATGCCGTAATCTGCAAACAAATAAATACAAATTATTCAACTGTGTAAATAAAGAACAATCATTTTAATATTACAACAAAAAATTCATATAACTGTAGTCTTCACCAGAGACATCCACTAGATCTACACTATCTTTAAATAAAACTGCCGTAAAAAATTGAAATACTATACAACTTACCCCCACTCAGATCTATTTGGGATTATTCAAGTTTCAACCATGAAACGATGCCGGTTTGGACAGATCTGCTAGTTTGCCGCTGAAACTGAAATCAAAGGCGATCTTCAGAACTATTTATAATCTTGTATTTGTGATTAATATAAAATACTGATCTTCCCAATAGAAGCTGATGTGTATACACATGACCAGGACAAAGTATTTTGTTACAGGGCATTTACGCAGACGTCGCAGTTCAAAATATCGTTTTAGATCTGATTTTGTACAGCAGCCTGTGTGATTCAGAATCGTCTGCCCTTTTTCGGTTTAACATTTTATGGACGATTCCTATGAGACTGCTCAATCATAACTGATCATGATGACAAATTCAGAAACAGATGATGGTTTGAAGTAGGCTACAGTAATGATTCGTTAAAAATGTCAAGCCACTCGTCGATCATTCACACTCAAAGAACCCAAGCCAAATCTGCTCTGGTTCCGAGCAGCTTTTTCCAACTGAGACCCTAATTGTTACGCATCTGCCGCGAAAAGATAGACCACAAACAAGCGGCACTGTACCATGCTTTCGTTTATGTTGCTAAACAGATTAAATGTGCATTGTAAATGTGCTTACAGCAAAGAAATGCATCCTTACTTACCACAAAAATACTGGTACCACATTCATCGTACTTGACATGTGTCTTCTTACCAAAACCTATCGATATGTTTGTTTACGATATATTGGTAA
This sequence comes from Littorina saxatilis, assembly GCF_037325665.1. Lineage (NCBI taxonomy): Eukaryota > Metazoa > Mollusca > Gastropoda > Littorinimorpha > Littorinidae > Littorina > Littorina saxatilis. Next base: position 62,344,482 of record NC_090261.1, read on the forward strand.
TTACTAACCGTTAACTATTTTTCAAAAATCTGAAATGACTTTTAAGAATCAAAGAAAGATTCGCTAAAACGGTTGACTTCAGAAAATAAGCAATATTTTTCTGAACCATGAAATAAAAATCGAAAACTCCGTTTGATCTTTTATTTTGGTAGATTGATGACAACAGCCGGAACTGAAAGTACCAGAACCAAAAATTAAGGGCATTAATCAGGTAAACTAAGAAGATTGTCGTTCCTGGCGCGCACTTCACATGTCCGTCAAACAGTGACCGAGTGAGAGAAAAAAATTTTTTTTTTCGCAGTTCGACAGTATATGAGGCCTTTCTTCATATCAAAGTGTAAAGGTTGCTGAACGATGTTTTTCCTTTTTGCTTGTTTAGTTACACTTTAACCCAAAATGTTCTGTATCAGACATAACAAATGCTTACAATTTGAGTCCTAATTGCATGACATTTGTATTGTAAGGTCTGATTGTGATGTATGTGGATGTGCACATTGTTTCAATTTGGTTCAAGGAAGAAAAAAAAGACGTGGGAAATCATTTAACATGTATGAATGTCAAAAAAAGGCAAATAGATATATTTTAAATGAAGAACTGGTTCTTTGTGTGTGTGTGTGTGTGCGACATACATTAGACAGATGTTTTTACAATCATGAAAACACATCAGATGCACACCACTAAGCACACATGCTTATTTGTTCATATCCAAAGTGCACACGTTCACACAGACACACACACAACACATGAGCATGAATTGAATTTGAATAAATAAAAGTCTTCAAAGTGTCAATGATTACTTCAATGTTAAACACAAAAAAACACTCTGCATTTCTCAACCAAGCCATCAAATTTACTACATGTACCTGGCTGACAATGTTCAGTAATTAGACATACAGACAAAAACTTCGAAGATCAAAACAAAACAGAACATTTCAATCAAACAATGTTTGTACCAATGTGTGTGCTCGTGCTAGCTTGAATGTATGTTGGTTTTTATCTGTGCACATGTGTGTCTTTTCTGTCACAAAAGCGTACGTGTGTTTGTGCTTGTTTTTGTTTTCTTCTGTGGGTTTTTCTGTGATAGTTTGTGTACGAATGCAAGCACAACTTGCGTGTGTCTCCGTTTCTGTGTGCATGTGTGTGGTCTTGCCGAGTTACTTTATACTACAATTCCTTTTTAAGACCTCTAAAACTCTGAGGGAAATCAGGTCTTAAAAAGGAGGGAGTCTTAAAATCAGGACCTGGAGAGGACAGCACGTTTCACCCTGCAGTCCGGACTGACGATCTAACAGCGAACGACAAGAAGAAAAATTAGGTTAAATTTGCAGTGGTTATGAACAGAAAATCTGAGAAAATCTGGTTTAATAGGGAGGGAGTCTTAAATGAAGGGGTCTTCAAACTGAGAGTGATTGCCACATGAGTATCGTCTGCTACACTTCTCTATGCAGTAAGCTACGACAGATAAACTCGCACAACACACGCGTTCGTAAGATTTATACTTATTGAAAGCTCAACTAGTTGTCGTTTGATCGACTATCCTTTCCACCAATTTTTGCTTTGACGAAGTGTGGTTTGCTGATTATGTCCTCAAACTGACCGGTACACTCTTTCAAGAAAAGTGTGAGTAATGAAATGCTTTCAATATCCCTCAAGAAATACGAAAGGCAAAGACAAAAGCGTTAAAAAGAAAAATCCAAAACTTGCATTTCTACGGAATAAATGCTTACATTCTGAAAATGTAAATGAACAAACCAAAGAGAAAAGGTGGAAAACGGGAATGAAAATTGCTATAGCTTCTGGTAAACAGTACAAAACATTAAGTTAGTTGCGTATAAAAGATGCCTTGCGATTTCTTCGTCTGATTCTGCCGCCATACTTGACACAGTACTCGATATACATATCAATGTCGTGGCTCAAAACGCATCAGAAGAGTATCAGCGGAAACTTATGTCATATTGCATTGCTGATAAAACAAAATGGCTTTGCTTTTTGAAAATTCGAAAACAAACATAAAACGAAAAGTAGCCGTGTCAAGTATGGCAGCAGAATCAGACGAAGAAATCGCGAGGCAGCTTCAAGCTGAGGTAAGCAGAGGTATTCAAGCCGACAGTACAGTCACAGACTATATTTCAAAGAGTGACTGGACGAAAAAGTACTGAGAGGGTGAGGTGATGCTTTGGGTGTTTGCTGGATGCGCACAGCTGTCAGAAAGCCACAGCGATCGTGTGATATGACTTGAGACAGATTCCCAGTGAGTTTAACAAACTGTGTCAATCTTTAGTTTAGAACCAAGACAGCCTCGGGCTACCCGAGATGACAACCCCTAATCCGGATATAGTCTTGAGTCGAGCGTTTGAAAATGCCTGAGCCTGAAGGCGGGCGTAACTACTAACTTAGACCTCTTGGTATCAGTCTGCCTTAGAGATGAGGACGACAGTTGACCAGATGGCTAGAATAGCGCGCTGCATTTTCCTGCACAGAACTAAGGCGCGTCTGCCGCGACAGTGCCTGATCTAAACACTGGCGGGCACTGCTCACAACCCGGCTCACGGACACGGTACTGTAAACATATTCCCCGTCCCTTCACCTCTCTCGCCACCGTCCGCCCTACCCTTGGTCTCATGCCTGGATAATGCTAACGGTAACACGTACCCTTTAGTGCTTTACTGGCTTTAGGAAGACGTCTCGTAGAAAAGAGGAATGCAGGTAAAGGCATTTAGGTAGTAGTAGGGACGATGAGTAGGCCTCGCGGCCTTTTTACGTCCCCTCATGATATTCCATATTGCATTTGGGTCTGTTAAATGCATGCTAATTTAGAAATGTTGTGACAAATAGTCACCGACCATATTCATACAAACTTTCTTTCATTATCTGTTCACTGTCAAGTCGGTTCTTGGACTGCATGGTATTCACCATTGTGGGGCTTGAATGCAGTAGCACCAGCAGGCATGCAATACACCATGTTTCATGTGATGGCATATAAATATTCATTTTATCAAACAATTTTCATTGTTCTATATATCTGAGCGGATTAAAATAATGATTTGCATCAATAATATAATACTGGATGAAAAAGTTTTTTCAGGGCATTTTATTGTTTGTCTGTAACTGTTAGTGTTATATTTGCTTAGTGATCACAGAGAAATTTGTATAGCTTTGTCAATATCACATTCTTATCGATATCATGGTAAATGTTTGTTTTAAACAGAGTATTTTAACAGTCTCTAACAGTTTGATGCAGAAGCAACACAACACCAGCAGCAAATGATGGACGACCGCAGACTAGCAGCCTCCGTGGCCAAAACCCATGACATTTCAGACTCGGAATCAGACTCCGATGCCACGATAGAGCCCCCGGACTACAGCGGTTCTCTGGATGGATCACAGGATCTCTTTGACACCACATCAGGGTCTGCATCTCTCAACAGGAGCAGGAAGAGTGTGTCTTCCTCACCCAGGACAAACAGAGCAAAGCAGAAACCGCTAACTGAGAAACCGCTGACTGTCTCAAAGATCTTGTCCTTGAGCAAGACTCATGAAGTATCTGACAGTGACAGTGATTCAGTTGAGGATAGGAATGACTCCAAATCACTAGTTAAACCAAAGAAACACTCTGTTGCTGGTGGTAGCAGTCACAGTGTTGGCAGCAAACAAACTTCAAGCCCGACATTCAGTGCCTCATGGACAACATCAAATGACAGAGGTGACAGTGTTGGCGCAGGCAGCAGTAAAAAGCATTCCATTCCAAAACAAAATGCTTCAAGCAGTGACGACAGTAAGAAGCATTCCATTCCCAAAATAAGCCCATCCAGCAGTAAAGACAGTAAGAAGTATTCCGTTCCAAAACTTAGCCCATCCAGCAGTGAAGACAGTAAGAAGTATTCCATTCCAAAACTCAGCCCATCCAGCAGTGAAGACAGTAAGAAGTATTCCGTTCCAAAACTTGGCCCATCCAGCAGTGAAGACAGTAAGAAGTATTCCGTTCCAAAACTTGGCCCATCCAGCAGTGAAGACAGTAAGAAGTATTCCGTTCCAAAACTTGGCCCATCCAGCAGTGAAGACAGTAAGAAGTATTCCGTTCCAAAACTTGGCCCATCCAGCAGTGAAGACAGTAAGAAGTATTCCGTTCCAAAACTTGGCCCATCCAGCAGTGAAGACAGTAAGAAGTATTCCGTTCCAAAACTTGGCCCATCCAGCAGTGACGACAGTAAGAAGCATTCCATTCCCAAAATAAGCCCATCCAGCAGTAAAGACAGTAAGAAGTATTCCGTTCCAAAACTTAGCCCATCCAGCAGTGAAGACAGTAAGAAGTATTCCATTCCAAAACTCAGCCCATCCAGCAGTGGCAGTGCACAGAGCAGGGGTGAAGGGGGTGCTGGCAGCAAACCTACTAAACACGGTGACAGAAATTTCAGGACAAATCCTGTCCATTTTCAAGATTTCAAGATGGAAGGTTTGTAGTTGACATGCTTGAAGAGACATAATTTTGAGGTACATTTTACAGTGGAGCCTCCTTTTTAAAAATTTGATTAGGTGAAGTTACAGAAGTTTTAAACAGAAAATCTGAGAAAACAAGGTCTTAAATTAAAAGAGGGAGTCTGAAATTGGGGGGTCTTACATGGGGGGTCTTACATGGGGGGTCTTACATGGGGGGTCTTACATGGGGGGTCTTACATGGGGGGTCTTACATGGGGGGTCTTACATGGGGGGTCTTACATGGGGGTCTTACATGGGGGGTCTTACATGGGGGGTCTTACATGGGGGGTCTTACATGGGGGGTCTTACATGGGGGGTCTTACATGGGGGGTCTTACATGGGGGGGTTCCACTGTAGTACTATACTGTAAATTACTGTTGATATGATTATGAATGTTAAGTGTGTTGTTTTCATTCACTGACAAACACACAAAACCTTGATTAAAATTTCTTTTTCGTGTGCCTGTGAGTTCAAGGATTTTTTTCTTCTAAAAGATGTGTTCCTGAATTCTTTTACCTTTTAAATTCACAGCCGGTTTTCTGTTCTTTTTCAAATGCAACATGTGCTGTGAGAGAATAACTACATGTAGCATATATTCACCCAGTGTTTCTTTGCTTTGATAGACACTGATTTCTTGATAAGATTTGTATGTTTGTTGTTTTTTCTGCAGGAGAGAAAAACCTCAAGAGGAAAAGCTCACCGCTGCCAGAGACAGATTTAAAAACAGAAGAGAAAAAGCCAAGAACAGACAGAGGAGCCATGAAGTCTCAACATCAAAAGAGGGAAAGGGAGAAGACCAGGGGCTTCGACAAGACCATTGTCGATGTGTTCTCTGAGTTCCAGCCCCTGAGTCTCTTCCTCACCAAAGTCCGGGGTATTGATGACAGGTTCAACAGTACTGGGGCTGTTTCAATCAAAGGTATACCACATGTGCGTATTGTATCATTTGCAGATTTTGCAATACAGTGGAACCCCCATTTTAGGACCTCCAACAATCTGAGAAATTCAGGTCTTAAAAAGAAGGGAGTCTTAAAATGGGGATAATTTTGCAGAGGTTCATGAAAAAAATGTGTAAGAAAATAAGATCTCAAAAGGGAGATAGTCTGAAATAGGGGGACTTAAAAGGGGGATGCACTGTGTAATGAAAGAAGGTACAGTGGAACCCCCCCCCCCTCCGTTTTTAAGACCTTCAAAAGCCTGAGAGGATCAGGTCTTAAAAAGGAGTGAGTCTGAAAATGGGGGTCAAGTTACAGAGGTTATGCACAGAACATCTGACAAAACAGGGTCTTCAAACTAAAAGGGAGAGAGTCTTATATCAGGGTTCCTAGAAGGGGGTTCCGCTGTATAGCGGCAGACCACTGTATAGCGGCAGACCACTGTATAGCGGCAGACCACTGTATAGCGGCAGACCACTGTATAGCGGCAGACCACTGTATGGCGGCAGACCACTGTATAGCGACAGACCACTGTATAGCGGCAGACCACTGTATAGCGGCAGACCACTGTATAGCGGCAGACCACTGTATAGCGGCAGACCACTGTATTTTGGGTGAGCATGCAAATAATAGCTACATACTTAAACTTTCAAACTGTTTGGATTTTCGGTTTGCATTGTTATATCCAAAGGTTAATATGCACTTCCTTTGATTCATGATTAAACTGTTTGCTTCAGACATCCTGTCTCCACTGATGGGAAACCTGCAAGCGTCCTGCCAGGTAGGTAATGCCGCAAGTTATGAGACTCGAATACAGTGGAACCCCCTTTTAAGACTGCCAAAGATCTTAGAAAATAAGGCCTTCAACTGGTGGAAGTCTGAAAATGGAGGTATAGGAATAGAAAATCTTGTAAAACAATGTCGGGGGGGGGGGGGGGGGGGGGGGGGTCTGAAATTGGGAAAGAGCCAGGGGTCTAGAAAAGGGGGTCCTAGCTTCTGTACAGGTGGGAAGCTTTTATGAAGTATGATAGGTGTGCTTGTTATTAAATACGTGAACCTATGATTTATGTTTTATGTGTGTTGTCCTTTTGTCCAATTGTTATAATCGTTTGCAGGCAGGCAGGGTGTGCCGAAGAAAGTTTTTCATTTTCATGTAACATTTTAATGGACAATAAAGTGTTGTTATTGTTATTGTTATGATGGCACATTTTAATAGCACTGTATGTGATACTCTTAAAAGCACACAGAAAGCGGATAAAACAGGGGGCAGAAATTGTAAGTTAGAAGGAAAATGAGAGCTGTATTCAAATACTGATATCTTTAAACACAATAGATGTTTTCTCTTCAAATGCTCCAGACATGCCATGGGCATTTCATAACACCATGTTCTTTGATTCCAGTTCAACTTCATGGTTGATATTCCCTGGCTTGTGGAGCAGTACCCAAAACAGTTTCGGTAAGTTGAACCCAATTGTATTCAAATTTGTTTCAGTTGGTTGGCAATGTTGCTGCATTCAGTCAATGATTAATCTTGCTGCTGCAGCGTTTCTTAGATGCTTCAGAGTTTGCTTAATTTGTTGGTAGGATGAACGCAGTTTTGTGGCTTTCAGCAATAACGATCAGTTGATCTTAGGGTAAAATGAAAAGCATAACACCCGGAAGATCAATAGAAAAAGTTATTGGCTGCAAGGGAAGTAGAAAAAAACTTCCCAGCTTGATGAGAAACCTTTTGTCTTTTCCAGAGACAAGCCATTGTTGCTGGTACACGGGGAAAAAGAGAGAAGTGAAACGCAGCTGAAAGCCGATGGTATTCCATATCCTCACATCTCTTTCTGTCGGGTGAGTCATATTAATTGTTTGTACAGTGGAACCCCCCACCCCCCAATTTAAGACTTCCTCCGATCCTCGTTTCTCAGATGTTGTTTTTATAACCTCTGCAATTATAATTTACCTGGATTTTAAGACTCCCTCCATTTTAAGACATGATTTTCCAAGGTTTTTTTTTAGTTCGTAAATTCATTCTGCCTTGAGTACTGTGCAAGATTTTCTTACGCTGTGTTTATGGTGTTGTTTTGTTGTTGTTGGGGTTTTTTATGAGAGAGGTGGTTTTATTGGGTTGTATTTTGGTGTTTTAATTGCTCCATGATTGTGAAAAAATCTGCTTCATTTTCTGACAAACTGTGCAAGATGGAAGTCAAAAAAATTCCCGCCATATTTTGTAAACACGAGTTGTTTGAATGCTCTGTTTATTGTATTCGACCATTAGGAGAGGGTGTAACTGTAAGTGAATGAAACTGCAAGTAAAGACTGTTTCTCCGCTTTTCCTTCTTTTCAGGCTAAGCTTGAGATGATGTACGGCACTCATCACACGTAAGTGATAGCTATTGCTTGAGCATCATTGATCACCAGTAAAAGTAGAGGTTGGGTGAAAATGCATTCAGATGTGACATATATAATTCTGAAGTTTAGTTCCGCTGGCTGCATTCAGCTAGTATCAATGCAGACCTTCTTCTCTCTCTCTCTCTCTCTCTCTCTCTCTCTCTCTCTCTCTCTCTCTCTCTCTCTCTCTCTCTCTCTCCCCTCTCTCTCTCTCTCTCTCTCGTTCTCCCCCTCTCTCTCTGTCTCTCTCTCCCTCTCTCTCTCTCTCTCTCTCTCTCTCTCTCTCTCTCTCTCCCTCTCTCTCTCTCTCCTTATTCTAGCCTTTCCTCCTTGAGCCCTGGAGCGGCTTTAGAACAGGGAAAGTACATTGTACCAAACTGTTTTCAGGAAGATGATGCTGCTGTTGTACGACTGTGGAATGCGTGTCATCATCCACACTGCTAACCTCATCAGCGGCGACTGGGACCAAAAGACACAGGGGTAAGTAAGCTCACGTCCATGCTATTTGTTAAGTTATGTCCATGTGTGTATGTCAATACGTGTATGTCAATACGTGTCCGTATTGACAATACGTGTCTGTGCTGTATACGCCACACCTGAGTTTTTCCTCGTTGAGTTAATAAAGTGTTCTTTGTCTATGTGTCTGTTCAGGGGAGGGGGTAGGGATGTTGAATGAGAGTAGGAGAGGAACAAACTCATGAACAATATTTATACTCAAGGATGGAGATTTTAGGCTGACACCTAAGTCTTACAATCTGTCCCTGCTAAAAGTAAAACTAAAACATAAAGATGGAGACAATAAACAAAGGACAATGAAACCGAGAGAGAGAGTGCAAAGAGACTACACACGCTTTGTTGTAATATTTTGTTTAGTTTGCACCAAAATAGACTGCCCTTAATGATAATTTCAGACTGCTTATGAACTAAAGTCCTTTTTTCTAGTGTATTTTTTTTATAGTTAGACCTTTTCTTCTATTTTCTTTCATTGTCTATACTTTAAAAATACAGTACACTGTAACAAAAAATTTTTTTTTAAACCTTTGCACCTAGTCTCTTTCAAAGTCTTGTGTATAACACTAACAACCCTTTGTTCTTCTTGAGTACAGTGTGTGGATTAGCCCAGTGTTTCCCAGGCTACCTGAGGGGGAGAAAGCTTCCTCTTCCTCTTCCTCCTCCTCTTCTTCCCCCTCCTCCAAAGCACTGCCAGGAGATTCTCCGACCAAGTTCAAGAGAGATTTGCTTGCCTACATGGCCGCGTACAATGTGGTACCGCTGTTGCCTTGGGAACGCCATGTTCGTGAGCATGACTTCAGTGCAGCCCGGTGAGTGTGGGTGAAAGACAGGGGTTCTAGAATTTTGTGTGGGTAAATGGGTTCTCTGTTTATTTGCGGAGTGTATGAGTGTGGGGGAAAGACAGGGGTTCTAGAATTTTGTGTGGATAAATGGGTTCTCTGTTTATTTGGGGAGTGTATGAGTGTAGGGGAAAGACAGGGGTTCTAGAATTTTGTGTGGATAAATGGGTTCTCTGTTTATTTGCGGAGTGTATGAGTGTGGGGGAAAGACAGGGGTTCTAGAATTTGGTGTGGGTAAATGGGTTCTCTGTTTATTTGCGGAGTGTATGAGTGTGGGGGAAAGAGGGGTTCTAGAATTTTGTGTGGGTAAATGGGTTCTCTGTTTATTTGCGGAGTGTATGAGTGTGGGTGAAAGACAGGGGTTCTAGAATTTTGTGTGGGTAAATTGGTTCTCTGTTTATTTGCGGAGTGTATGAGTGTGGGGGAAAGACAGGGGTTCTAGAATTGTGTGTGGGTAAATTGGTTCTCTGTTTATTTGCGGAGTGTATGAGTGTGGGTGAAAGACAGGGGTTCTAGAATTTTGTGTGGGTAAATGAGTTCTCTGTTTATTTGCGGAGTGTATGAGTGTGGGGGAAAGACAGGGGTTCTAGAATTGTGTGTGGGTAAATGGGTTCTCTGTTTATTTGCGGAGTGTATGAGTGTGGGTGAAAGACAGGGGTTCTAGAATTTTGTGTGGGTAAATTGGTTCTCTGTTTATTTGCGGAGTGTATGAGTGTGGGTGAAAGACAGGGGTTCTAGAATTTTGTGTGGGTAAATGGGTTCTCTGTTTATTTGCGGAGTGTATGAGTGTGAGGGAAAGACAGGGGGTTCTAGAATTTTGTGTGGGTAAATGGGTTCTCTGTTTATTTGCGGAGTGTATGAGTGTGGGGGAAAAACGGGGGTTCTAGAATTTTGTGTGGGTAAATGGGTTCTCTGTTTATTTGCGGAGTGTATGAGTGTGGGTGAAAGACGGGGGTTCTAGAATTTTGTGTGGGTAAATGGGTTCTCTGTTTATTTGCGGAGTGTATGAGTGTAGGGGAAAGACAGGGGTTCTAGAATTTTGTGTGGGTAAATGGGTTCTCTCATTTGCGGAGTATGAGTGTGAGTCTGTGTGTACAAATAGAAGAATTCCGAAAATAACTCTGTCGGGTTTTTATGGGTTGTGAAAGAGTGAGTACCCTTGGTTTTATGAGATAAACATTGGAGGGGTCAATCACTAGTCTTAAACACATGGACAGGATGACATGTGCAGGGTTTCATTTACCAGTGCGCCCTGCGCCATTGGCGCATTAAATCTGAAAATGTCCCATCACAATTCCCTTCAGTGCGTCACAGGGCGCATTGAGATTACATACCACTGCTCTGCGCCACCAAATGTACACTTTACATCGGAACACACACACACACACCACACACCACACCACACCACACCACACACACACACACACACACACACACACACACACACACACACACACACACACACACACACACACACACACACACACACACACACACACACACACACACACACACACACACACACACACCAACCACGATATAGCAGCTAATTCTCAGATGGCACCATATTGCACCATTTTGCATCTTTAGTCAAAACGCGTACAGGCCTCTTTGGTGCTTCTTGCCTTGGACTATGTCCCATCGGAATTTGGTTGAGGGGGACAAATGTCCCATTGCCTTTTTCTCCCTGGTTAAACCCTGCATGTGAATTTATTTGTCCCTGGAAACCTCAATCTGTTTGTGATTTTGTGTTTGTTTGTCCGCTATCCGCTCGTAGCTCAGTTCAAGCATTGAAATAAACAAGTGACTTTTATCCTCAAATTATTATTGTACAAATACACCGATTTGAGACTTTTCTTAACAATGTGCATTGTAATAAAAAGCAGACACGCCAGTAACCAGGTTAGGTACTTTTTTTTCTCTCAATATTTCGGCAGATAAGGCCCAAAAAAAAAGGTCTGTTTACGGTAACATAGGCCAAAAAAATAGGGTCGGTAGGTCGGGTTTTTTTTCTCTTTTTTTTTCTTCCCAAAAACCATATTTTTAAGTTATTTTGCCAAAAAACAAAGACTTTTTTTCTCCCCCAAATGCCAAAAAAAAGTCTAGGGTCGCGCGAAAAAAATAGGGTCGGTCGGGTTACCGTAAACAGACTTTTTTTTTGGGGGGTGGCCTAAACTGCCTTCGTCAGGATGGTAAGAAAGTGTGGAATTCCGGCACGTGATCCACAGTGTGTTAAATTGTTGTCATGAGTTATGACGTCATTATTTTTCGCGCATTCTTTCTATCTCTTGTGTTCTCTGTCTAGCTGTCTATCTCTCTTATTCTTTCCTCACTCACACACAAACACACACACACACATACGCACATACACAGCCACACAATGTGCATTGTGTATGACTGTTTCAGAGCGTACATCATTGGGTCTGTGCCAGGGAGACACACCGGGGAGAGGAAAGCGGCATGGGGACACTTGAAATTGCGGAAGGTAATCAATCAGCTGTATGCGTACTAATTGCTGGGGTTTTTTTAGTGACTTTTTATTTGTTTTTGATCTGTGTTGGATTGGTGAAGTTACTAAATATTTCACTGTTTTGTTGTTTTGTTTGAGGAAGCATAAATAGCATTTGAGAATAACGTTACAAAACTATCATGTTTGTTTGTCTGTCTGTAAAGAATATATCTGTGTGTGTGAGCATTTGTCGAGTATGTAATTGTGTTTCATGTGAATTTTGTAACAGAATGTTTCGGCCTTGGAAGGATGAACATTATTATGCCAAACTTTTCTTTTTGCTAATCTGTTACGTTCTTAATTGTTTGTGTTTGACTTTAAGGTGTTGCAAGAGGCGGGGCCAGACAAGAAAGAAATGAGCTCGTGGCCAGTGATTGGTCAGTTCTCCAGCATCGGTTCGCTGGGCGCCACCCCTGACCAGTGGCTGTGTGACGAATGGCTGGGTTCGCTCAGTCAGTGCCAGGGCGTCACCCCCACTCCGCTTCATCACAGCAAACTGCAGCTGGTAAATACGTCTGGCAGTATCCATATTTGGCCCCTTGTGAGCTTTGTTGTCACACTGCTTGAATCTCAGAAAGTTCACTCTTCTTTCAGTATATGGCGTCACTTTCACAGGGCTGTATCTGTAGTACGCCTCTATATTTTGGCGGTTACTGTGTTTCTGGTGGTGGTAGTGTTGTCAGTTGGTGCTTTCTCTGTTGCTCATTAAAGATCAGGCCCTAATTGTGGAAAGAGAAAGAAAAAAGAAACGCAGAAGTTTGAAGCTAGGGTGAATTATGTTTGATGAAGATTGAATTGTAAAAGTAAGGTTTTCAATTAGTACTGAAATTTAGATTTTCAAGGGAAGCAAACATCGATTTGTGCATTTTGGATTCATTTAAAGCTCAGAATTTAGTGATGTTGTAAATGACTTTGTATTTGTTCAAGGTGTACCCATCAAAAGAGAATGTGCGTCTGTGTCTAGAGGGTTACGGTGGTGGGGGTTGTCTACCCTACAGCATCAAGACTGCAAAGAAACAGATTTATCTCAACAACTTTGTCAGGTAAGTGTGTTTTGGAATATTGTTATGCTGTCTTCAAGTTTGGAATGTTTGTTAACATTGAGGGGAAAAAAAACTGTTGCACAGGGTGATTTAACAAATTACGACATTGACAGATGTGACGGTGACTAAGGAATCGGTAATTTTTCAACAAATGATCAAACATCAGATTTTTTTATGTTAAGTGTTTCTATCTTGTATTTGTAGTGATGAAGCGTGAAAGGACAATAGCTTCAACCAGACATTGGGGCGGGGATGTAGCTCAGTCGGTAGCGCGCTGGATTTGTATCCAGTTGGCCGCTGTCAGCGTGAGTTCGTCCCCACGTTCGGCGAGAGATTTATTTCTCAGAGTCAACTTTGTGTGCAGACTCTCCTCTGTGTCCGAACACCCCCGTGTGTACACGCAAGCACAAGACCAAGTGCGCACGAAAAAGATCCTGTAATCCATGTCAGAGTTTGGTGGGTTATAGAAACACGAAAATACCCAGCATGCTTCCTCCGAAAGCGGCGTATGGCTGCCTAAATGGCGGGGTAAAAACGGTCATACATGTAAAAGCCGTGGGAGTTTCAGCCCATGAACGAACAAACAAACCAGACATTGACCTTCAAATAACATTGGCCTTGGTATCCTTGACATTTTTCAGAAAGTGGGGCAGTGAGGGCAGAGGTCGTACAGTAGCCATTCCACACATGAAAACGTACACACGGGTGTCTCCAGACTACACACGCGCTGCATGGTTTCTTGTTACCAGGTATGTTGCATTTTGTTTGTAACTTTTCTTATTCATGTGCGTGCTTGTTCTTTCTTCTTTCTGTTTCAAATCTTTCTCTTGATCTGCAGAAGAGGGTGGTTTAATTTATATGCGTGTGTGTGTACATGTGTGTGGGCGTGCGTGTGTGTGTTATACATATGTTTGTGTGTGTATTGAGAGATGCAACTTCGTACACAAAGAAAGAGAGAGAGTGCGTGTATCCGGGTCTGTATATATATGTACCTTATCTTTACATTTCTCAATGTATAAAGCTCCCTGCATTTAGAATGTCTGTGGTTGGAATGATGGTTGTGGATTAGTACAATACAGTGGAACTCTCCCGTTTGAGACCACCAATTTAAGACTCCCTCCAATTTTAGACCCTGTTTCTTCAGACTTTCTATTCATAACCTCTTTAAATTTACCCCCAGTTTAACCCTTACACTGGTGCAATTCTGTAACACATGTTACATAGCCACTGGTGAATTAACCTTTACACTAGTGCAATTCTGTAACACATGTTACATAGCCACTGGTGAATTAACCCTTACACTGGTGCAATTCTGTAACACATGTTACATAGCCACTGGTGATTTAACCCTTACACTGGTGCAATTCTGTAACACATGTTACATAGCCACTGGTGAATTAACCCTTACACTGGTGCAATTCTGTAACACATGTTACATAGCCACTGGTGAATTAACCCTTACACTGGTGCAAGTCTGTAACACATGTTACATAGCCACTGGTGCATTAACCCTTACACTGGTGCAATTCTGTAACACATGTTACATAGCCACTGGTGAATGAACCCTTACACTGGTGCAATTCTGTAACACATGTTACATAGCCACTGGTGAATTAACCCTTACACTGGTTCAAGTTCAAGTTTCAAGTTTTATTAGTCCATAACCCATGGGGGCATTTTGAACAATAAATACAATCAATACAATCATGATATATGCTAATATAGTAAATAAAAAATTAAAAAAATTAAAAAAATTATGAAAAACTGTAACAAATTCTATTAATAAAGTCCAAAATATTCTTTTGCAATTTCTTTTTCTTAGTAGCAAACAACTTTTTAAATTTAAGTGCATTAGGTTTTTTCCAATAGTAAGGTGGTAACAACTCAGCTCTTTCTTCTTTAAAAAAATCACAGACAAATAAATAATGGAATTCATCACCTATGTCTTGTGATACACATTTGGTGCAAGTTCTTTCTGACCTCGGGATGTAAAGATAACGTTCTTTCTGTATAGGCAAATTGTTGTTTAATGTTCTAAACTTCATCATTGAAGCACATTGCTGATATGGCAGGTGTGTGACATAGTCTTCACATGCAAAAAATATCTTTAAACATTCGATAATTCCAAAACATTTTTTTCCCCAAATTTCTGTAAACCATTTATGGATATACTGGTCATACAAGCTTCTTTTTACTTTCTTTTTAAACCATGCGCTTGAGTATTGAACATTTTCTTGAAAAGTCCAAAGGCTAGAGAGACCAATTTCATTTAAGGTTTTTTCAATAAAACATAAATAATTAGATTCAATCATCTTGTTGATATACAATTTATAAGTAAAGCAATACACAATACTTGAAAATTTATTTTTATGAATAGGACTAATCAGTTTTTGCCAATAGCAAAGCATTCTACATTTCATATTAACATCTAGTGGATATCTTCCAAGTTCACCAAATATAGCATTTGGAGTTGATTTTTTTAGTTTGAAAACAATTTTATAAAAACGCAATTGAAGTTTAGTAGCAAGTGCAATTCTGTAACACATGTTACATAGCCACTGGTGAATTAACCCTTACACTGGTGCAATTCTGTAACACATGTTACATAGCCACTGGTGAATTAACCCTTACACTGGTGCAATTCTGTAACACATGTTACATAGCCACTGGTGAATTAACCCTTACACTGGTGCAATTCTGTAACACATGTTACATAGCCACTGGTGAATTAACCCTTACACTGGTGCAATTCTGTAACATGTTACATAGCCACTGGTGAATTAACCCTTACACTGGTGCAATTCTGTAACACATGTTACATAGCCACTGGTGAATTAACAGAGAGAAAAATAAAGACAAACGGTCATATAGGTTTTCGCATCCATGGGAGGTAATCGGAACCAACCAAACAGACTGAGCCAGTAGCGCGACATATGTCGTGACAACCAGGTGATAGTATACGTAAAGTAGCGCGACATATGTCGCGACAACCAGCCTAAGGGTTAACACTCCTTCCTTTTTAAGACCTGATTTTCTCAGGTTTTTGTACCTGTTAAAGGGAGGGTTCCATGGTAGTGATAATGGTGACAATGCCATCAGCAATAATGATAATGGTGACAATGCCATCAGCAATAATGATAATGGTGACAATGCCATCAGCAATAATGATAATGGTGACAATGCCATCAGCAATAATGATAATGGTGACAATGCCATCAGCAATAATGATAATGGTGACAATGCCATCAGCAATAATGATAATGGTGACAATGCCATCAGCAATAATGATAATGGTGACAATGCCATCAGCAATAATGATAATGGTGACAATGCCATCAGCAATAATGATAATGGTGACAATGCCATCAGCAATAATGATAATGGTGACAATGCCATCAGCAATAATGATAATGGTGACAATGCCATCAGCAATAATGATAATGGTGACAATGCCATCAGCAATAATGATAATGCATTCTTGCATTTTAGTGCCAACTTGTCCAAGGCAGCTTGGGGAATGCTGGAGAAACAGAAGACTCAGCTGATGATACGATCATATGAGATTGGTGTTCTCTTCCTCCCCAGCCACGTGGTGAGTGATTTAGGCCTCATATACTTAGAGACACCCAGGCTGATATGCTCAAGAAAGTTACCAACGGGGTTGGAACTAGCCTCAGGGTCTTATCGGTTGGAATCACAAATAGATCTTAATTTCAAATAATCTTACCCTGCGACTGGTTCCCTCCCAGTTAGTAACTTTCTCATGTCCATCAGCCCTGGTGTTGCTCTGACAGATGCATACGTGTCAACCATGTACTCACACACATACACACACACACACACACACACACACACACACACACACACACACACACAAACTTACAGCAACCCATTACCAAGGAAAAGAAATGCAATAAAACCAAAAACACCAGCCCTAGCAATACTACAGGTTTTTACATTTCTGTAGATGTTATAGGGCTTTTTTGTGACATTTTTTCTCAACTGTTTTTAAGGTTTTTAGCTGTGCCTACTTTAAAGATGCGAAAGACCAAAAAGTGGTGAACATGTCTCCCAGGTCACAATGAATAAATTGCTAGATGATTTTGTTCAACAGGGATGTGATGGCAGCTTCCCAGTAGCCAAAACTGCAGAAGAAGTGGTTGACAGCGATGAAGTGATGTTGCCTTTTCCATACGACCTGCCACCACCCACGTATCAGAAAGGAGGTACGTGTTCCAGAACATCACATATAATATTTATCCTCCTCCATCAGACAAACAACCCAAACAAAGTCATATATAAACACAGTTTCACAAGGGTACAGAAATTTACTCAAACATAGTTCACTTTTTTTCTACAATATAAAGATTTAAAGCTCAGTGATGGTTTTTAGGGTCTCAGTTCTCATTTAG
>NC_090261.1:62366587-62426587 GCF_037325665.1 Littorina saxatilis
CCTTTGTTTTCGTCAAATACAGTACACACATTTTGGGAGAATAAAAGATCGAGTGAAAACGAAAGCAGACGAACTAACTATTACTAGTCACCCGTAGTTGCTTCCCTTCCCGGAAGTTGGCAAGGGAAACAACTACGGAATGACTTGGTGCTTTGCATTAATTTGGGGAAAATCATGTCCTTGAAAAGCATTTATTTGGTCCTGGAAATGTCCTTGAAAACTCCTTGAATTGTATCAGCTCTGCCCTGCAGGAACCCTGTTGTTTGTTTGTTTGCTTAACGCCCAGCCGACCACGAAGGGCCATATCAGGGCGGTGCTGCTTTGACATATAACGTGCGCCACACACAAGACAGAAGTCGCAGCACAGGCTTCATGTCTCACCCAGTCACATTATTCTGACACCGGACCAACCAGTCCTAGCACTAACCCCATAATGCCAGACGCCAGGCGGAGCAGCCACTAGATTGCCAATTTTAAAGTCTTAGGTATGACCCGGCCGGGGTTCGAACCCACGACCTACCGATCACGGGGTGGACGCCTTACCACTGGGCCAACTGGTGACACGGTGGTTGGACATGGATACCGTATCTGCACATAAAGTTAACCCGTGTCTGTCCCGGCCTGGATTCGAACCTGTGATCACAAGTCCAGTGCTCTACCCACTGAGCCCCAAACTCTCTACCACCTGGGCCCCAAACTCTCTACCACCTGGGCCCCAAACTCTCTACCCACTGGGCCCCAAACTCTCTACCCACTGGGCCCCAAACTCTCTACCCACTGGGCCCCAAACTCTCTACCACCTGGGCCCCAAACTCTCTACCCACTGGGCCCCAAACTCTCTACCAACTGGGCCCCAAACTCTCTACCAACTGGGCCCCAAACTCTCTACCCACTGGGCCCCAAACTCTCTACCACCTGGGCCCCAAACTCTCTACCCACTGGGCCCCAAACTCTCTACCCACTGGGCCCCAAACTCTCTACCAACTGGGCCCCAAACTCTCTACCACCTGGGCCCCAAACTCTCTACCCACTGGGCCCCAAACTCTCTACCCACTGGGCCCCAAACTCTCTACCCACTGGGCCCCAAACTCTCTACCACCTGGGCCCCAAACTCTCTACCCACTGGGCCCCAAACTCTCTACCCACTGGGCCCCAAACTCTCTACCAACTGGGCCCCAAACTCTCTACCACCTGGGCCCCAAACTCTCTACCCACTGGGCCCCAAACTCTCTACCACCTGGGCCCCAAACTCTCTACCACCTGGGCCCCTAACTCTCTACCACCTGGGCCCCAAACTCTCTACCCACTGGGCCCCAAACTCTCTACCCACTGGGCCCCAAACTCTCTACCACCTGGGCCCCAAACTCTCTACCAACTGGGCCCCAAACTCTCTACCACCTGGGCCCCAAACTCTCTACCACCTGGGCCCCAAACTCTCTACCACCTGGGCCCCAAACTCTCTACCACCTGGGCCCCAAACTCTCTACCACCTGGGCCCCAAACTCTCTACCACCTGGGCCCCAAACTCTCTACCACCTGGGCCCCAAACTCTCTACCACCTGGGCCCCAAACTCTCTACCAACTGGGCCCCAAACTCTCTACCACCTGGGCCCCAAACTCTCTACCACCTGGGCCCCAAACTCTACCACCTGGGCCCCAAACTCTCTACCCACTGGGCCCCAAACTCTCTACCCACTGGGCCCCAAACTCTCTACCACCTTGGCCCCAAACTCTACCACCTTGGCCCCAAACTCTCTACCACCTGGGCCCCAAACTCTCTACCACCTTGGCCCCAAACTCTCTACCCACTGGGCCCCAAACTCTCTACCAACTGGGCCCCAAACTCTCTACCACCTGGGCCCCAAACTCTCTACCACCTGGGCCCCAAACTCTCTACCACCTGGGCCCCAAACTCTCTACCACCTGGGCCCCAAACTCTCTACCACCTGGGCCCCAAACTCTCTACCACCTTGGCCCCAAACTCTCTACCACCTGGGCCCCAAACTCTCTACCCACTGGGCCCCAAACTCTCTACCACCTGGGCCCCAAACTCTCTACCACCTGGGCCCCAAACTCTCTACCACCTGGGCCCCAAACTCTCTACCACCTGGGCCCCAAACTCTCTACCACCTTGGCCCCAAACTCTCTACCACCTGGGCCCCAAACTCTCTACCCACTGGGCCCCAAACTCTCTACCACCTGGGCCCCAAACTCTCTACCACCTGGGCCCCAAACTCTCTACCACCTTGGCCCCAAACTCTCTACCACCTGGGCCCCAAACTCTCTACCCACTGGGCCCCAAACTCTCTACCAACTGGGCCCCAAACTCTCTACCCACTGGGCCCCAAACTCTCTACCCACTGGGCCCCAAACTCTCTACCACCTGGGCCCCAAACTCTCTACCCACTGGGCCCCAAACTCTCTACCCACTGGGCCCCAAACTCTCTACCACCTGGGCCCCAAACTCTCTACCACCTGGGCCCCAAACTCTCTACCACCTGGGCCCCAAACTCTCTACCACCTGGGCCCCAAACTCTCTACCACCTGGGCCCCAAACTCTCTACCCACTGGGCCCCAAACTCTCTACCAACTGGGCCCCAAACTCTCTACCCACTGGGCCCCAAACTCTCTACCCACTGGGCCCCAAACTCTCTACCACCTGGGCCCCAAACTCTCTACCAACTGGGCCCCAAACTCTCTACCCACTGGGCCCCAAACTCTCTACCCACTGGGCCCCAAAATCTCTACCACCTGGGCCCCAAACTCTCTACCCACTGGGCCCCAAACTCTCTACCACCTGGGCCCCAAACTCTCTACCCACTGGGCCCCAAACTCTCTACCCACTGGGCCCCAAACTCTCTACCCACTGGGCCCCAAACTCTCTACCACCTGGGCCCCAAACTCTCTACCAACTGGGCCCCAAACTCTCTACCAACTGGGCCCCAAACTCTCTACCACCTGGGCCCCAAACTCTCTACCACCTGGGCCCCAAACTCTCTACCACCTGGGCCCCAAACTCTCTACCCACTGGGCCCCAAACTCTCTACCACCTGGGCCCCAAACTCTCTACCAACTGGGCCCCAAACTCTCTACCAACTGGGCCCCAAACTCTCTACCACCTGGGCCCCAAACTCTCTACCACCTGGGCCCCAAACTCTCTACCACCTGGGCCCCAAACTCTCTACCCACTGGGCCCCAAACTCTACCACCTTGGCCCCAAACTCTCTACCCACTGGGCCCCAAACTCTCTACCCACTGGGCCCCAAACTCTCTACCCACTGGGCCCCAAACTCTCTACCCACTGGGCCCCAAAATCTCTACCACCTGGGCCCCAAACTCTCTACCCACTGGGCCCCAAACTCTCTACCACCTGGGCCCCAAACTCTCTACCCACTGGGCCCCAAACTCTCTACCCACTGGGCCCCAAACTCTCTACCACCTGGGCCCCAAACTCTCTACCACCTGGGCCCCAAACTCTCTACCACCTGGGCCCCAAACTCTCTACCCACTGGGCCCCAAACTCTCTACCAACTGGGCCCCAAACTCTCTACCCACTGGGCCCCAAACTCTCTACCACCTGGGCCCCAAACTCTCTACCACCTGGGCCCCAAACTCTCTACCACCTGGGCCCCAAACTCTCTACCCACTGGGCCCCAAACTCTCTACCACCTGGGCCCCAAACTCTCTACCAACTGGGCCCCAAACTCTACCACCTGGGCCCCAAACTCTCTACCACCTGGGCCCCAAACTCTCTACCAACTGGGCCCCAAACTCTCTACCAACTGGGCCCCAAACTCTCTACCACCTGGGCCCCAAACTCTCTACCACCTGGGCCCCAAACTCTCTACCACCTGGGCCCCAAACTCTCTACCCACTGGGCCCCAAACTCTCTACCAACTGGGCCCCAAACTCTCTACCCACTGGGCCCCAAACTCTCTACCACCTGGGCCCCAAACTCTCTACCACCTGGGCCCCAAACTCTCTACCACCTGGGCCCCAAACTCTCTACCCACTGGGCCCCAAACTCTCTACCACCTGGGCCCCAAACTCTCTACCACCTTGGCCCCAAACTCTCTACCCACTGGGCCCCAAACTCTCTACCACCTGGGCCCCAAACTCTACCACCTGGGCCCCAAACTCTACCACCTGGGCCCCAAACTCTCTACCAACTGGGCCCCAAACTCTCTACCAACTGGGCCCCAAACTCTCTACTCCTTTCAAACACCTGCACTAATAAATACACATCTGTCGATCCCCCTCTCTCTCTCTCCCTCTCAATCTTCTTCTCACTCCACCCCCCCCCCCCCCCCCCTCAATCTTCTTCTCACTCCCCCCTCTTGCCCTCAGTCACCCCACTCTCTGACTGTGTACATGACAGCAGTTTGGTGTGCGTGTTGCTTTTCCACCGCTACCAACATATCGTGGTGCGTATGAATTATTTTTCGGGAACGTGTATGCATGGCGATCTACTCATGTCTTTCTTTTTTTGGTGTTTAACGTCGTTTTCAACCACGAAGGTTATATCGCGACGGATCTACTCATGTGGCTGAACGGTTATATTGAGGACATACGTCATTTTTCAATAGACCAGTTCTTTCTCGAAAAGGATCATTGAAGGCCCGGCGGCTTCTTTTTAAGTGCTAGCTAACTATAACAGGTTCGGATCGTCCGCCACAAATAAATTGTCGGCCTCTAAAGTGCGACAACCAAACGCAATCAAACACATTGAAACTGAGGTAAGTAACAAGGTTCATTTTGAACAATGTTGGCGAATTCGAAACTTTCTGTATGACAAAGAGACATATATATATAGGCAAGCAGGCATGCAGGCAGGCAGGCAGGCAATGCAGTCAGAAAGACGAACAGATATTTATTTAGATTTTTTTGTTAAGTCCGGAAGTGAAACGCACAGTTTCTTGTTTGGAACAAATCTGAGATTTTTAATGAACGAACCATTTTTGCATGTAGGGGAAGGGCTCCTAATATAGACCGGCTCCTAATATGGACCACCTCCTGTTCTGACAAACTAACGGCGCTAGAGCGCTCAAAAAAGTTTTATTCGCTGTATTCACCCTCTTTGGATAACTTGCACATGTCAAAACAGTTGCAGAAACACAAATCTCAAAACTGTTAGGCTTTTTTTCACTTTTGGCAGCGTTCACTCTAAATTTGCCGCCCAAAACGGACTCGTTTCTGTCCACAGCCAAAGCTTTTATCACACAAAAATTGCTATATATGACAGCTAAGACCGCATTTGTTACATTTTAGCAGTGTTGACCCCGAGTTTCTACTGCAAACAAAAAATAATAGCAAAATCTCAAAGTATTTGCGAGTCCCCTAATATGGACCACCTTCAACAAATCGAAGAAAATAAAAGCTAAAGGCTATTTTTATTAATTCATTAACCAGCTTGCTGGAAATAACCAGAACTAGCCCTCGAGATTTCAAAAAAATATAACAAAAAGTCTTCTTTTCGTGGAAGTTGATAATTTCACTTATTTTCACTCTGTTTTTGATAGGCTTCTTTAGTTTCCTGGTGTGCTTCAAATAATGCTCTCATCAACCCGAAACAGATAAATCTAAAGCATATTTGAATTAGTCTGACTTGTACACTTAGTTGTATCATGTTATTTTGAAGTATAGGGGGCTTTTTACAGTGATTCGTGAACACCTGAAGCAAGTAGTTTATGATGTTTTTGGTAGTGTCTCAGGTGTGCTGTTAAGTAAATGAGGGCAGCTGATACGCCACCGGCGCATCCTTGGCCGCTGGCCTCCCGGTAACTGTCTCGATCGAATTCATCATAGTTTCCACTTCGTGTTTCGTTATTTGCGTAATATGCACTGGCAACGTCGTCCGAAAGAAATTACTAAAGACGTTATAGGAACAGGAAATCTTGCACACCGTCCAAAATATAGGCCAATAATAACGTTCGGTACCTTCACAGCCGCCAACACTCGACAAAATTCAGTATAGAAACTCGCATGAAGCGCACGTCTTGTATAAACTCTACTTATGTAGGGTTTTGTCGCGCCGTTTGATATTAACTGAACTTGTGTTGGGGTTCTCCCCAAAAACTCTACCTAAGTACAGTTAATGTTCAATAGCGCATCGTAGATCGCCGTCTCAGTCTGCAACTTTATATGCTGAGACAAGAGGCAAAGGCACCCGATATTGAACTCGGCACATGAATGCCGGAAGAGGAAGATGTTAGATCTATCGAGTGTATTTCTGGCTTTTTGATTTTTTTTCCAGATGGCTGAAAGGGATTTTGAAGAGTGGAAAGAGTGGTTGAGACCGGGAGAGGACGTGATATCTGGAGCCACAGACGCAGCTGGTCATTGTATGGAAACGCACACGTTTTATTGGCGGAAAACGGACCAACCACTGTTGGAATCAAGAAGAAAACCGGAGGCAGAACTGGTACAGGCGGTCCGCATCCACACGGAGAGTCGATACTGAGAGTGAACCACCCCCATGCGGGTATAGAACACTCTCACGTCAGCTTTAATTCCCAAACGGCGGGCAGGGCTAACCCCCATGTCAGTATTCCTGATGGAGCGCCACAGGTGAATATATATAAGCCTACTCCCAGGCCCACCAAATAAGTTGTGTTGTCAATATAACACTTACCTCGACAGTACTATTCTTGCACATTATCTATTATAGGCCGAAAAAATTGGACAAAACGCTGAGTGGGTACAATTATCTCCCATAACCATGCGCCACCGTGGATCCCAAGCACTGTCCGAGTGCTTCCCCCTTACAGGATGTAGGTGGCGCGTCCTCTTTCTTTTTTCGCGCGTGTCAGACCGGCTGTGTTTCTGCTACGCTCCCGGATTATTTTGGACTAAGAGGCTTCTTTTCTGTGTGGACTATCACCTGTTGGATTATTGTGTGTTTTTCCACTTCTGGCTTGAGGCTACGTTGTGTTTCCTTCAACTTGTGCCTCCGTTTTTGTGTGGCGGACTCGGCGTGCCTCCCGTCCTACTTCGTGGTGACCGGTCGTCTGCTTCTCGTTTCGCCGCATTCACTTGAGTATTGACCTAAATTTTCTTTGAATTTTGTTAATTCTCGGTCTTTAAGGGTACGTACAGGGCGAGGTAGGATGTCTCGTCCTGTTTTGGGCTCTGGTTCTACGGAACCAGAGTCTGCCGGGGGCAACCCTTCTCCGGGCGCCCAGCGTCATGTTTTACGCACGGAGAAGGGGATCTTTCGGCGCTCCGACTCTCCCTCCCCAAACGCTTTGCGTTTGCGGCGAGGGAGGGCGGAGAAAGCCTGTTTGAGCAAGCTCAATGCGAGCTTGCTCAAACAGGCTGGGCTTGAGCCTGGGACTTCGGGCGGGGCTGCGCCGTCGAAGGTTCGGGGAAGGTCGAGGGGAAAGAAAAAGCTTCTTTCTCCTTCTCCTTCAGTGGAACAAGCTTCCCCCCCTTCGACGCCGTTGTCCGGCCCTCAGTCTCAGGCTTCAGCTCCTCCCGGTTTCAAGCCTGGGGGGAAGGTTTCCTTCTCCTCCCTGGCTCGAATCCGGGGGCAGGTCGATTCCCAACCCTCTTTGGGGGTTGGTGAATCCGATCTAGGGGCTACTGGAGAGACTCGGGTTTTGACAGCCAACGGCCATACCACGTTGTAAACACCGGTTCTCGTCCGACCACCGAAGTTAAGCAACGTCGGGCCCGGTTAGTACTTGGATGGGTGACCGCCTGGGAACACCGGGTGCAGTTGGCATTAAAATCTTCCTTTTCCGGTGCCTCTCCTGTGCCCTCCTCGGTTTCCACCGCTGTGGAAGCCAGGAGGGACACGGGTCCTCCTCTGAACTCCCTCGCTGGGTCGTCTGCTGCTGTTTCGACAGTAGTTTCGGCCTCCTGGGGGGGGAGATCGGAGGAGATGACGGGGTCTCTGAATTCCCTCCCCGCTGGGGTTGGGATGCGAATTGACCCCGTTCAGGGCGGTCCTGTGGGGGCAGGGGTTTCAGGCTTCGTGCCTACGACCACTGCTACTACGGTTCCCTCTGACGTCCGTGTGACTGGTGGCTGTCCCTCTTGATAAGACGCTCCGGCCGACTAGTTACTGGACGTGGAGGTGTTCGACAGAACGTGGTACTTCTGTCGAATGGTCAGGGCGACGGGAACATTGTTTCTGTTGCTCAGACCGACACCTCCGACCGGACCGTCTTGACCCCACGCCATTCCTTAGCGTCTGGTGTTCGGGGGACGGATGGTCCGGACCAAGGGTCCGGAACGTTCCAGGCTTACGGGTCGGGATCGAACCGGACCCACGGGTCCCGACTGGACTTGACCTCCGGGTTTGGTCCGGACGGGACCCATGGTACGGGACCGTTCGGATGGTACGGGACCGGACCACATGACCGGAACACCGGACCACCCTATCGGATCGGTCCGGACCACCCGACCACCTCTGTTGGTCCGGATGGTCTGGCACCGAACCGGACCTACGGGTCCGGATGGTACGGTATGTCCACGTCCGGACCGAGCCACCCGAACACTTCTGTGGGTACGGGTGGTTCGGTGCCGAACGGGACCTCCGGATGGTGCGGGACCGGACCGGACCTACGGGTCCGGATGGTCCGGTACTGGACCGGTGGTCCGGTCCGGACCGGACCACCCGACCACCTCTGTTGGTCCGGATGGTCTGGCACCGGACCATACCGGACCACCGGTCCGGATGGTACGGTGTGTCCACGTCCGGACCGAACCACCCGAACACTTCTGTGGGTACGGATGGTTCGGTGCCGAACGGGACCTCCGGATGGTACGGGACCGGACCGGAACACCGGACCGGAACACCGGACCACCCTACCGGACCGGTCCGGACCACCCGACCACCTCTGTTGGTCCGGATGGTCTGGCACCGAACCGGACCTACGGGTCCGGATGGTACGGTACGTCCACGCCCGGACCGAGCCACCCGAACACTTCTGTGCGTACGGATGGTTCGGTGCCGAACAGGACCTCCGGATGGTACCGGACCTACGGGTCCGGATGGCCCGGTGCCGGACCACCCGACCACCTCTGTTGGTCTAGATGGTCTGGCACCGAACCGGACCATACCGGACCACGGGTCCGGATGGTACGGTATGTCCACGTCCGGACCTAACCACCCGAACACTTCTGTGGGTACGATGGTTCGGTGCCGAACGGGACCTCCGGATGGTCCGGCACCGGACCGGAACACCGGACCACCCTACCGGACCGGATCGGCACCCCCGACCGGACCGGACCATTTCTTTTCTGATCAGACCCGATGGGTTCCTGTTCAGTCTATAAATGGCGGGGGTTCGTTGGCTGGGCTGACCCAACAGTCGCAGGGTTGTTGTTTTTCTCCCCCTTCGGCTGCTGGAGACGTTTCGTCTTTGTGGCAGGGGTCTTCGCGGCCTCTTGCTTCTGTGGGCGTTTCTTCACAGCCTGCTTCATCGCTTTCGGCTCTTCCCCCTCAAGCTCCCTACACTCCTGCTTTTGAGGAGTTGTCGGGAAGTGAAGAGGAGAGTGAGTCGGAGGACGATAGGGAGGAGGATCAGGGTCGCCCTGAGGTTAACACTGATCCTCTACCCTTGCCGGTTTCTGATGGAACTTCCGAAGCTATGCTTCGTACTTTCCAACAGTACATGACAGACATCACGCGGCGTCTTGACGTCACGGATGCCTCTCTTAAGCGTCTGTCGTCTAGTGTTGACACACAGGACCTGGACCCGGGGTCTGAGGACGAGAGGCAGGAGGCTCGTCCTCGCACAGCTAGAAGGACGTTTGAACAGTTTCAGGACGTCCTTCCCTGAGACGCCCTCTCGTCCTTTGAGTCCGCTTCGGCCCGGGCGCGGGAGGCTCACGCCGCGTCTGCCGGCGGCTCGTTTTATGAACGATCCGTCCGCCGGCAATTCGCGTTCCACCCTAGTCTTAGTGCCACGGTGGAAGCGGCAGCACATCGCCTGAGGAGTACAGATTCACGTGCAAACGCGACCTATGTTCCTCGGGAGGACGCGGGTTCAGTGCCATGCTTTCCTTCGGGAGGCGCACCTCCACTGTTTCCTCGTGTCCAATCTGTTTCGTCCCTCCCTTTTCCCTTTGACTCTCGAACTCTCCCTTTCCAGACTTCGAGTGTTTAGGGTGGGGCTGACGGTGATGTGTTCGTTGGGGAGGTGCCTTCGGTCAAGAAGGTGGAACTGAGCTCTGCTTCGTTCCACAATCTTGAGGCCACCGTTTCTTCCACAGTCGAGGCCCAATCACAGGCCTTGACATGGATGAGCACGCTGTCCACACTGTTGGACCCTCCCGATCGGGCAGAGTCCGATTCCACTCGGGTCCTTGACACGGTTCGAGTGGATCGGGCTTTGCATGCCGTGCGATCGTGCGTGACGTCTGCGGCAGAATTGGCCATTGGAACACGGGTCCACTTTATTGGCCCTGTTCCGTGATCATTTTCTGCCTACTTCTATAGTGCCTCCGGATATGAGGAAGAGTCTGAGGAACACGTTTCCTCAGCCTTCTTCCCTCTTTCATCCGGACACTGTTCGTTCTGTGGTGGAGTCCACACGCCAGAGGAACACTGATTCTCTGATGGTTGGCCTCGCTGCTTCGGCGACGGCGGCGGGGAGTAAGAGAAGTGCTACAGTCACCTCCAGCTCCCAGCCTCAGAAGAAGAAGAAGAAGAAGAAGCCAGTTTCACTGCCTCCTTCTTCCTCCTCTTAGGCGCCTGTTGCGTTCCCAAGCTAGACGAAAGGTGCTCAGACAGGTAAGGGGAAGCAGCACCACCAGGGGGGGTGGTCGCAAGCCTGCGCCTGCCCGCCAGCAGAATTTTCAGTGAGTCCCGGCCCTACGTTGACGCCCCCTCAAGTTGCCCCTCTTTCGTCCGTCGGTTCCCTTTTTCGGGCCCGCGGCATGTGGGGCAGACTGGTCTCCAACCAGTTTTTCTTGAGGGTGGTGTGGTCGGGGTTTTCTCTACCGCTGTCGTCACAACCTCCATTGTCCGCTCTACCCTGGACGTTCCCCCCTCCTCGAGACCCTGCCAGATGGCAGGCTCTTCAGGACGAGGTGAACTCGTTGGTCGAGAAGAAGGCGGTCTACCCCCTTTCTCAGCCTTCTCCGGGGTTCTGCTCCCGCCTGTTCACGGTCCCCAAAAAGGACGGCCGGTTCAGGCCGGTGTTGGACCTCTCCACCTTGAACTTGTACCTTCACAGGTGCAAGTTCAAGATGGAAACCCCTTCGTCGGTCCGGTTGGCCATCCGGCCAAACGATTGGGCCATGTCTGGGACCTCCAGGATGCTTACTTCCACATCCTGGTGGCCCCGGGGTACCGACATCTGCTCCGGTTCGTTTGGGAGGGCACAGTGTTCGAGTTTCGGGCCCTCCCATTCGGCCTGTCCTTGGCCCCTCTGATTTTCAACGGGGACAACAACACCACATGCTTAGCTTACCTTCGCCACCAGGGGGGCACCAATTCTCGGTCCCTCTACCTGTTGGCGGAGGAGATTCTGCTCTGGTGCCAGACCAATCAGGTCCGGATGTCAGTCCAGTTCGTTCCGGGGAAACTGAACGCCCTGGTCGACATTCTCAGTCGAGGCGATCAGGTTCTCTCCACAGAATGGACCATCGCTCACAACGTTCTACAGCGTCTGTGGGCAAGGTGGGACCGTCCTCTGATCGATCGGTTCGCAACTCGATTCAGCGCTCGGCTTCCCAGGTACGTCAGCCCCTTTCGAGACATGAATGCGTTCCACTTGGACGCATTCACTCTCTTGTGGAGGCTCCTCGATGCTTACGCCTATCCCCCGACATCTCTGATTCCGAGGGTGCTGGCAAAATATCTGCAGGAACGACCAAGACTGATTTTGGTCGCGCCTTACTGGCCAACAGCTCTGTGGTTTCCAGATCTTCGCGGTCTCACCCACGTAGACCCTCTACCTCTGGATCTGGACGGGGGAGGTCTGCTCCAGCCTCGATCATGCCTCCCTCATCCACGTCCAGAGAGTCTGTGCTTGACCGCATGGCTCTTGTGCGCTCCAAACTGCTTGCACTAGGATTGCACAAGAGTTCAGTAGAGTTTTCCTTGAACGCTAAGAGGCGATCAACTAATCAGCTCTACGACTTACGCTGGAGAGCTTGGGCCACCTTCGCCTTGTCCAAGGGGATAAAGCCGCTTTATCCCTCAACACAGGACTTGGCCAACTTCCTGGTGGAAGTGTATCAAAAGAAGAGTCTTTCTTCTAAGACTCTTCTTGGATACAGATCTGCCATCGCTTCCACGATTGCGGCCGCTACTGGTCGCAGACCTGAACACTTGATCAGGTCCTCCCTCATCGCTAATGTCCTTTCGGGTATTAGCAATGCAGCGGTGTCTAAACCTCGGGTTTCATTTCCCAAGGGGGATGTCTTTCTGGTCCTCAAACTCCTGCGTAGCAATGAGTTTGAACCCCTGGCAGGCATCAGTATCAAGTTGCTGATTTTTAAGACTAATTGTTCCTCATCGCTTTAGCCACTTGCCGTAGACTCAGTGGTATTCAAGCTTTGAGTGGCCTGGACTTTGACATTGAGTTCACCACACAGCAGTGGTTGCCAGCATGGTCACGTCAGTCTAAGGTATGTTTCTTGGGTATATTTTCTTTTACGGTAGTACTGTTCGAAAATTGCCTGGGTATCTTAATCCTTGGATTTAAGTGATTTTGATTAAGGAGTTTAATACTCTACATATCACCCTCACACCACTCTGGTATTCTGTGCAAGAATAGTACTGTCGAGGTAAGTGTTATATTGACTGTAAGGCTTCTTTTTAAGCCTACTGTCTATATGATACTTACCGAGACAGTACTATTAGAGTTTCCCTCCCGCCTCCCCTCTTGATATGTTATGGGCTTTTTGAGGGTCTGCAGCTCATAAAGAAAGAGGACGCGCCACCTACATCCTGTAAGGGGGAAGCACTCGGACAGTGCTTGGGATCCACGGTGGCGCATGGTTATGGGAGATAATTGTACCCACTCAGCGTTTTGTCCAATTTTTTCGGCCTATAATAGATAATGTGCAAGAATAGTACTGTCTCGGTAAGTATCATATAGACAGTAGGCTTAAAAAGAAGCCTTACAGTTTTCTTCAGTTTTTAACCTCTGGACGATTAATTCGCGCGCGCGTGTGTGTGTGTGACACTGTGTGTGTGCGTGTGTGCGTGTGTGTGTGTGTGTGTGGTGTTCGTCTGTCTGTCTGTGTTTCTGTTTGTCTGTCTGTCTGTCGGTCTGTTTTTCTATATGTCTGTCTCTCGGTTAGGTTGCACGAACAGGAGCGAAAGCGGCCACGAAAGTTGGAAAAGTTCTGGGCGTTGCCGGCATTGCTCTTGACGTTGGAAACACAGTTTACAGCGGTTGCCAAGACTACCGACATGGCACCACAAGAAACACCGTCGAGACGGTCTCTGGCATTGGAGGAGGATTTGCTGGTGCAGAAGCTGGTGAAAAGCTGTTTTTGTCCTTTATCCTATAGTATGTAATGTCAGCTACTAAAAGCATACTCCTAGAACATCCTAAAACGTGTCACAATCTGAAGAGTTCATTTACCGGTTATTAAAAGCCAGGACAGCCTGGGGGTAGAAACTGTTTCTGAGTCTTGCCGTACGGCATCTGAGGGTTCTGAGCCTGCGCCCCGAGAGCAGAGGCTGGAAGAGATGACCAGCCGGGTGTGTGGGATCCTGCATGATGGACCTACATTTCCTCATCATGCGCAGGATGTGAAGGGAGTCTATAGAGGGGAGATCTCTGCCAATGATCCTGCTGGCAGCCCTAACGACCTTCTCCAGTTTTTCTTTCTCAAACTGGCAGGAGCTGCTGTACCAAACCGTGATAGAAAAGGTAAGGAGACTCTCTACAGCAGCCCTGTAGAACTGGGACATGATGGAGGAGGACACCTTGAACTTCCTCAGCTGTCTCAGGAAGTAGAGACGCTGATGGGCCTTCTTTACTGAAAGGTCAGTATGAACAGCCCAGCTAAGGTCATTGGAGATGGTCACCCCTAGAAATTTGAAGGAATCAACCTGCTACGTTCTCACCGCTGATGGTGAGTGGTAAGAGGGGAGTCTTTTTCTTCCTACGGTCAAAGACCATCTCCTTGGTTTTGGTGACGTTAAGGTCAAGGTCATTAGCCACACACCAGCCCGACACTCTCGCAACCCCCCCTATACAACATTTCTTATAGGTGAGATCAGTGAAGGCTAAGGCCCAGTGATTTCACTGATTCGTAGTGTTGTGTCGGTGTGTGTCACGTTTCAATATATCACAGAAGGTGATTATGAACGGTTAGTTACTGCTAACTAACTAACCACACCACGATCCACTCTCGCAGTCATACAAATACTTTCTTTTCTTTATTTGGTGTTTAACGTCGTTTTCAACCACGAAGGTTATATCGCGACGAGGGAAAGGGGGGAGATGGGATAGGGAAAAGGGGGGGGGGGGAGAGATGGGATAGAGCCACTTGTTAAGTGTTTCTTGTTCACAAAAGCACTAATCAAAAAATTGCTCCAGGGGCTTGCAACGTAGTACAATATATGACCTTACTGGGAGAATGCAAGTTTCCAGTACAAAGGACTAAACATTTCTTACATACTGCTTGACTAAAATCTTTACAAACATTGACTATATTCTATACAAGAACCACTTAACAAGGGTAAAAGGAGAAACAGAATCCGTTAGTCGCCTCATACGACATGCGGGGTGCAGAGAAATAAGGATGTGGAAAAGAAGACTTTTGGTAAGTGAAATAAAGGTGATGGATCCAGTCAGGTAGAAATAAGACAACAAGAAAAGAATTGGAAAACTGCAGGGAATAGTAGGGAGAGTTTTCTTGGAAGGAAATATAGGTGAAAGGACTGGTAAGGCAGAAATAAGACAAAAGAAGAGAAGAAACAGAACCGTTAGTCGCCTCTTACGACATGCTGGGTAGCATCGGGTAAATTCTTTCTAGTCCCAACCAATATGGGACTCCCCCTAACCCGCGGGGGGTAGTCATACAAATAGATAGAATCAACAAAAGTATAAGTTTTAGACGCCTGTTTATATACTATCTCGCCACCTCCCTCAAGACTTCACTCCAAAAGATGTTTTACGTTCAAAACGTAAAAATAGGTCACTGACAAAAATGCCAGTTAAAGTTTAGAAAATGAAAATAACACGCTGATCCCGTGTATAGATAGGAAATATAACCGGTTATGCAAAAGCGCTGGTTAAATGCAGGTGTCACACACCCCACGTTGTCACCACTCAAATGAAATCATAAAATTTATAATATAAAAGATGACTAGGTGGTATACAGGGTGCAATGACATGGCACACTTAGCTTTTTGCCACTGAGTGGGCGACCCGTGAATATAGTCTATCTCCACAACTGCTCCGTTGACTGTAGTGCCGGTTGGCGTTGAACGAAGCAGGGAATAGTGGAGATAGCAGGCGCCTCACTCAGTCGCTGAAGGTCCTCCCCGTAGTTACTATAAATGGTAAGAAATGTAGAATGGTGGGACAACAACAGCAACAGCAAACCACCAGACCCTTCACACTCCACCTTTAAACATGTCACTCTTCTATATTTCATAGAGCACGTGGGCCTCCACAAATGAACTTTTACAACAACAAATCAGCTATTTTCCTTCCTTCTCTCCGTATCTGCAAAAACCATATACAGATTATTATTTTAGCGTCACAAAGAGCAAATTATGCGCTAACCTGGAAAGAACAACTGAGAGTAGGCCTATTTCATTCCACAAACACAGACTCGTCAACACCGTTAAATAACGATTTATTACCTCAACAGCCTATGTAAGTAGCTCTCCTTTAAGCGAATCCGCTTCCTTTGTATGGCTATCCTCCGTCGACGACTTTCCTGCCATACCCCTCTTGCGCTGAATTCCTTTATGCGTTGGAAAATTCCCCCGCTCAGCCAAGAGTCACACCTGACGACCTTGTCATCAAAATAACAATGTAGACGGCGAAAAGTGGTCCCTTCTTGTCGTTCTCAGAAAGCCCTACTGTACTTGCAGAACGGCACGCTGTCTTTGTTTGATCTGATGACCCAGTGTCCTCCTCCTCCACCCATGTTTAAGTCTGTCCGCTGTCTCCGTACGATGGATAAAGACGCTTTTAGGAACGAGCTGCAGAACGCGCTGCCCCCCTCCCCCTCCGCTGACCAACTTGATGTCACACTTCGTGCTGCTCTTGACGTTCATGCCCCCGTTTCACGTCGCCGTGTCCGTCCGTCCAAGTCCGCACCGTGGTATTCCAATATCTGTGTCAAACTGCGTGATGCCAAATGTGACCGTAGGCGTGCTGAGCGCAGGTATCTTAAGACTGGTCTTACTGTCCAAAAACAAATATTTCAAGGAGCAAAGGACATTGTAACTAAGTTAGTACACGCAGCAAAGACAACCTTCCTCCAAACCCAGATTATTGCTTGCGATTCAAGCAAAAAACTGTTCGATATTTGCTGCCGGTTGACTGGCCGCAGTAAGGTATCCCCACTTCCCACTGTTTTCCCCGCTAGTCAGCTGCCAGATTTATTAAGTGATTATTTCATCAAGAAGGTTTCTGAACTTGATCAGATGAGTGCACATTCTGCTTCCTCCAGTCATGTTGATGTTCCCACTGATTGTTCTTTTCCATCATTTCAGCCAATCAGTGAAAAAGACCTTAAATCCATTATTCTGAAGTCCAAACCAACAACTTGTCCACTTGATGCCATACCCACACCACTGCTTTTTGAGAATCTTGATGTGTTGTTGCCAACTCTTACTCAAATTGTCAATGATAGCCTGTTATCTGGTGTTTTTCCATCATTGTTCAAAACTGCACTTGTCAAACCACTTCTCAAAAAACCTAGTCTTGATGTCAATATTTTGAAGAATTATCGTCCTGTATCTAATTTATCATTCTTGTCCAAAGGTTTTGAAAAGGTAGTTTTGAAGCAGCTGTTGTCATATTTGAACACCCATGATTTGATCTCGCACTCTCAGTCCGCTTATCGCCCTTCTCACTGTACTGAAACAGCCCTACTTAAAGTAATCAGTGACATTCTGTCTGCTCTGGATGGTGGAGATGTGTCAGTGCTTACCCTACTTGACCTTTCTGCAGCGTTCGACACGATTGACCATGTCACGCTTCTCCATAGACTTCAGACTCTGTACGGCATATCCGGTCCACCGCTAGCATGGCTTGAGTCCTATCTCATTGGCAGGACTCAGGCTGTGCTTGTCGATGGCCAGATGTCTGCTCCAGCCCCACTTTCTTTCGGCGTTCCTCAAGGTTCAGTACTCGGTCCCATCCTTTTCATCATGTACACTAAGCCCCTCTCCACACTGATTCAAAACCATTCTGTTTTAAATCAGTCTTTTGCTGATGACACCCAGATGTATAAACCCAGTCCCCCTTCAGAGACACATTCCGCCATCCAGACCATTCAGACATGCATCACTGATGTTAAATCTTGGATGGTCGATAACAAACTCAAGCTGAATGATAATAAGACTGAAGTCTTACTGTGCAAAAAGAAGAACACTACATTTCCCTCTCCCCAACCTGTTTCTGTTCAAATAGGCAATACCGACATTCTTTTCTCACCATCAGCTAGAAACCTTGGATTCACCCTTTCATCTGACATGACCCTTAACAAACATATATCTTTAGTCTGTAGAGCAGCTTATTTTGAGCTTCGTAAGATCAGCACCATTCGCCACACACTCTCCTCTCAAACAACTAACACTCTTGTCTGTGCCTTTGTTCTTTCTAAACTTGACTACTGCAACTCTCTTCTCTCTGGCTGTCCTCTGTACCTCCTGCATAAACTACAAAAAGTCCAAAACTCGGCAGCACGCCTCATTCTCAAAGCACGAAAACGAGATCACGCAACACCACTTCTTCACACACTGCACTGGTTACCTATTCAAGCCCGCATTGACTACAAACTGTCCACCCTCTGCTTTAACTTCTTTTCTGGCTCGTCTCCTGCTTACTTCTCTGAACTCCTCACCGTCTATTCTCCAGCAAGACAACTCCGTGCCTCTTCTGACTGTCGCATCCTTACCATTCCACACACCAAAACCAAAACATACGGACAACGCACTTTTAC
Source organism: Littorina saxatilis (assembly GCF_037325665.1). Lineage (NCBI taxonomy): Eukaryota > Metazoa > Mollusca > Gastropoda > Littorinimorpha > Littorinidae > Littorina > Littorina saxatilis. The sequence continues at coordinate 62,384,690 of NC_090261.1, forward strand.
TTTCTGCGCACCCACACAATGGAATTCCCTCCCCTTTCACATCCGCCACTCTCAGTCACCCCAAGCATTCAAACGAGCACTTAAAACGCACCTCTTCAAGAAATACAACCCCTGATTTTGTTTTCTCAGTCCATCAGTGGGCTACATGTAGTGTATTTGTTGTTTTAGTGATAATGTATATATAAACATCTAGGACTGTTTTCAGCATTGTTGATAACATGTTCTGTTTGATTAAGGGTATTCAGCTGGTATTTCCTTGTTTTTTACTACCTATTTTATTCATGTTTTTATTACTTAGTTAGTGGAAGAATCTTTTGTAATGTATGTGTGATGGTGTATGCTTTTAATTAAGCGTTGTTGACTATGAATGTAGAAGTAAATGCTTGTATAACTGTGTTTTAATTTTAAATGTGTCAAGCGCAAAGAGCATAATTGTAAAGTTATGATGTTGCGCTATATAAATGCTCATTTATTATTATTATTATTATTTCACCAACGTGTTGTAGACCAACAAACTTCTGGGAACAAGAAACCTGTCCTTCTCTCTGGCCGTCAAATGTTGAAGTGCCCAGTTTCATGTCCTCACAAAACAACCTTGAAAATATCACGTGACTCCGCGTGGCACATATCCAAGTTTAGTCACAGCCGATTTTGCCCAGACAGCAAAATCAACCACGTGGAACCCCTGCAAAACGAAATTCCCGTGGTGCGCTATGCTCTGTCAGCGGTTTCATACCGTCACCCCGACTCAAGCACAGGCGCTTTCCATCACAATTGGAGATAGGCACCCGTCAGAGTGTTCCTTTCTCAATCCATGTCACTAAACCGTGACAGTGTGACAGAGACATCGGTGATCAATCTCATCTCGGCAAAACAATTAATGCAACACGTACTTATTCGTACCCCAATAAAAAAAAATCATGATCGTGTCATTGCATTCAGACTTTTATGCTGTTAAATGCTATCTGTTACACTTTTTAGATCAAAGATTTCTTTCACGGTGGTCACTTGACCACCACTCAAACAAGGGCACCATCAAAATCGACCCAACAAAACTGTAAGGTACCAGCAGGCCGTTTCGCAGTGAAAACGTCCCAGAACGCTTTACCGTCGCGCCAATGAAACGCGATTCTCACGGTGAGCGCTGTGCAGCGCCGCGCGCGGCAAGTTTAAGGGCAAAATACACCTGCGCAGCGTCAGCGGCGCTGCATGCTGCGATGGGGAATAAATTATGACGAGTACTTGGCCTGGATTTTATTCACGCAGCGTGTAGCGGGCTGTGGAAAAAAAATTGTGACGCCGCCGTGCAGCCCAAGAATACAATAATTCCTATTTTTGACGCGTGCAGTGTCAATGCAGCGGGCAACCATCCAATCAGAGCGATGTATTTCAAGGGGGACAATCTGCTCTTTTGTCAAAGAGGAATTCGTGTCTCTTCATGTCAAATTTTGTCAACGCTTGTAGACGGCCATTTATCAAAAAATGCTTCCCAGGTGTTGCGCGTGTGTTCATGTCATGCATAGTCAGGCCATCGTTACGTTTTAAACACAGTCATTTTAGTACAAATAGCAGATACTGATCACCACGGATTTCAATCGCTGTGAGATCGCATCGATGCGTTCTACTTTATATCTCTTTAATTGTTAGTAATGTTCAGTTGTCTCGTTGGTTCGAAATCAGCTATGTCTGATTTTTTTTTTATCAACTTTGAACAGTACAAAACAATTTTGACACATGCTATGGATATGAATCAATATTAATGTGACATATTTATTCTTTATTTTTTCAAAATTTCTCTACACCTACCCCACAGAACAACTTACACATTTTAAACAAACACTACAAGGACGATACTTCAATATTTGTCACTGAGAGTAGAAAAGTGACTGTTTCCAAAAATTGCAGTAACTTTTTTTACGAAAAAAAATCCGAATTATGTCAAAATGCTTGGTGTTAATGCTCAATGTAACTAACATTTTATTTTTATTTTTTTAAGTGTGTCGTATGCGCACTTTAAGGGAGAGAACGTGCAAATTTTAATGTCAACTCGGAATTAAGCTCCCCTGTTTTTTCTCGCTACACTCGCGGCATTGACGCTGTGTGTGCGAACTCAAGCACACGTAGCACGCACGCATCATTACCTCTATAATCTGCAGTGCGTCGTCGGTCCTGCTGAAGGTACGTAGGTGAGCGGAGCCCCTTAGGAGGTAGTGCACACGAGACAAAATTGGCGGCCATTGTGTTTGGGTTTCTTTTCGACGACGAAACTTTCGAATTGCACCAATATAGGGATGATGAAAAAGTGTTTCAATTCTAGATCATTTTGAAGTACAATTTGACTGAAAATATTACATTTAACGTTGTCATAAAAAAATCTTCGCTACAGTAGTAGTCAATGCGGTTTCGTCTGCCAAACTCTTTCGCATCGCTCATTGGCTGGCCTTTCGTCCGCCATTTTAAAAGTGCTTGCACAGAGCCAATGGTTTGCCAAGCAAAGAAAGCGTCTTTCGACGGCTTCCACGTTAAGAAACGAGGTGCAGAAGTTTATTAATTAGAAGTGATCAACAACCATTACGGGCAGTCCATACGCGGTGATACAAGCGTCCTTTGAGCATTTCCCAAAAGCCAATGTTCCTGAAAGTAGAATCTATAGATAATTCTGGGAAACCGTTCACTGGAAGAAATTGATAATTATGCAACCCTTTTATTGATTCGATCTTCCACACACCACTCAAAACCTTTGAAATGAAAATAACGGAAAGCGCATAGTGCTTTTAGTTATGCGCAATAGAAATCTCCTTAATAAATAAATAAACGGAATCAAATACAAGATTTAAAGTGCTGTTCACATGGCAGATTTGCAACCAACTTGTGACCAACTTTCAAGCGATTTTAGTCGGCGGCAAGGCAAATCAAAACCGCTGCCCATGTGAACAGCACAAACTCGCAAACTAGTTTTAAGCGGCGAGTCTCGCCAGACTTAGCCTTTCGGGATTGTCCGGACGTCTTCATTGTTTTCAAGAGAAGGGAAGGCTAGAGCTAACCAATCAGTGAGCGCGATAAGAAAAGCCTGGACAAAATCGCTGATGGGTCACGACGAGTCGGGCAGTGCTCAACTAAGTTTTGGAGTCGCTGTCGAGTCTGGCACGAGTCGTTTATAAATCGCTAGGGCTGTTATGTGACTCGGTCTGAACGACTCGGGAGCGATTTTCAAACGACTAAAGTTGGTCACAAGTTGGTTGCAAGTCTTTCATGTGAAGAGCACTTAAGAGTTCAGAAAGGAAAGTAAAAGTAGAAAGATTAAAAATAGGGTTTTTCTTGCCTGGAGATTCGAACCCGTGACCCGCACTAACGGACTGGGGTCCTGATTTGGCCTATTATGGTCCGCGGGACCCGAAAAGCAACAGCTAACTAACTAACTAACTAACTAACGGACTGGCGGCGGTCAAGCACTTTACCAACTGAGCTAACCAGGCTTACTGTCCTATGGGGAAAAAGGAGAAATGTTTGACTTGGAGAGTTACTCGTGAGTTCTTGATCAAGGGAAGAGTTACTCGTGAGTTCTCGATCAAGGGAAGAGTTACTCGTGAGTTCTCGAGCATGGGAATCAGTTATGAACTCGTCGGTTTCCAAGTCGCCCCATTAGTGTTTGTGTACTGTTTGCTCTGTCGATAGTTAACTTAATAACCGCCCCTATTCTACCGTTCACTCCGTATCAGTTTGGAAAGCAAAATCAAATTGTATTAACTTCAAGTGTGACCGACATTCTGTTGGCACTCCGGCACTGAAATGCACTGACCAATCGCCGAGGGCACTGACGTTATTACAAAGGATTTCCCTACCCAGAATTCTTTTGGAGTATATGAAGATTTGTTTGTGTACGATGACGCTCTGTGGTCGGTTTATTATACAAAGGGAAACAAGCGGCTAACAACGGGCGTCGAGAGAGACAATTAAGGGCGTGTGATACTAAATTGTAAGATCTTATACCTGTGAAGGTACTAATTTTGTAAAAACTCAACACAAATTCAGAATAGGCAGAACTCAGTAATAAACAAAATAAAACTAAGCAGCACTAATAGACACACACTTTTCTATCTCTGTCTCTCTCTGTTACTCCCTTTCTCCCACCTCTCTCTCTCTGTCTGTCTCTCTCTCTCTTTCTCTCTTTCTCTCTCTGTCTCTGTCTCTCTCTCTCCCTCTCTCTTTCTCTCTCTCTCTCCATAGTTATAGTGAAGTTTTGACTAAAGGTTTTCCAGTCGACCAGGAATCGAGACGAGGGTGGTGGTTTATGTATGTGGGTGTGTTTGTGTGTGTGCGTGCATGTGTAAAACAATTCCAGGCAAACTACCAGATAGATCTTTCAGAAACTTTACATGTGAGTTCTTCCCAAAATATCCCGACACGTTGTTTAAAAAAACATACATTTAATTTTTTTAATTTTTATAAATGTCTTTGATGATTTCATATCCGTTTTTTTTTTTGCAAAAAAAAGTGAGGCCGTACTGTTGTGATTTAAAAACAAATCTTTGGTCTAACATTCTTCGAGTCGTTAATTAATTAGTTTTTTCATTAAACAGAGCGTCCCAAACTGCAGAAAAAAGTAGTAGAAATTGTTGAAGGGGGTCCAGTGACTCTGACGCACAGTTAAACTTACGTTTTTATGCGTATCATCGGAACTGATATATTCGCCTGCTAGTTTCCATACATAATACTATAGACAAGAACGTTCACTTGGCTATACTGGTTTTGAAGCCAACGCCGCTACCGACTGAGTTTTAGTAGTCCTGCTGCGTGGTGTCTGTCCCCCTAAACCAACACTAAACTGTAATTTTAAACGAAGCCAACAACTTCCAAACCACTTCAAAAGAACGGTTCTGAGTCATTAAAAACGTGCTTCTTTTTTTTGTGTGGCCATACGTAGATTGCATAATTCAGTGGTTTATATAGCAACCCCCTCACGGAGGGGAACGTTAATGGCTGGTACGCTTCTTTGCTCTTTTTCAACATGCGTTTAGTTATGCTTGAATGCATAAACTCAATCTTCCCTTGCCAGTATAAAGCCTCGACTGAGAGGCAGTGAAATGCTAGCGAAATATCAAGGCCAGTCCATAATAGACATTGTACCTGTCAGACAGGAACCATCGTCAGACGTCAGTGAAATGTGTAGAACCAGAAGTGCATTAACTAGAAGTAGCTAACCACCATTACATACAGTCGACGCGGCGATACAATCGCGCAATGGGCTTTCCACAAAAAGCAGTATATCACACAAAAATACAAGAGGCGAAGCCATCAAGGCTCACGTAAGAAATCGACAAACAGTAACACAAACTCAATCACTCCGTCACACACACACACACACACACACACACACACACACACACACACACAGAGAAAGAGCATAGGTGAAACTGTGCAAGAAAGCGAGACACTAGATCTAGATCTGTCTGTCTGCATGTAGCCTACTTTCAAGGACACGACTGCCAACTAGTCTCGGCGCGCTCAAAATAATAATGACCGAGACTGTCAGTACTTCCTTCGCGTGACGTCTAACCCTCTTACGTCATAATGTGACGTCAATGTAATGTGACGTCTTCAATGTTAGAGTTTCTACCACAGACATACACACGCACGGACGCACGCACGCACGCACGCACGCACGCACGCACGCACAGACAGACAAAGTTACGATCGCATAGGCTACACTTACGTGAGCCAAAAATGGATAGTTCTGAGAAATCGTTCACTGGAAGTACTCGATAATTATGCAACCCTTTGATTTATTCGATCTTCAATGCATTACTCAAAATCTTTAGAATGAAGAAAAATGAATAATAATTAAAAAAAAATACAAGAAGTGAGAGTTCAGAAAATAATAAAAAATTAGAAAAACATTTTGAACAATTTGATTTGAACCCGGTGACGGCCAACGGGCTCACTGTCGTCAAGGGGCTCACTGTCGTCAAGGGTTCATGGGCATGGGGATCAGTATCGTTGTTGTTGTTGTTGTTTTTCTTCTTCTTCTTCTTCTTCTTCAGAGGTCGACGGTTGCGTCTCTTGTTGTGTGAAAGTCTGATGTTATGAACTGGCAGGTCTTTAGAGGGCCAGGTCTGGCCATGCCAGTGGGGTAAAGAGAGGGTAAGATTGCAGAACATGCTACGGAGTCTAATATCCTTAGCGGATTATGACTTTATTCAGTTATTCTGCAGAAAACACCCAGAAATGCTGCAGAAAAAACGAGGTTTCTGCAGCATTTCTGAATAATGTCATCATCCGCCGAAAAACCGGTTTTTTCAGCAGCATTTCTGTTTTTCTGCAGAATCACTGAATAAAGTCATAATCCGCTTAGGATTGTCTAACATTCCCCACTTTGGGTCGACCTAGACCCCTTATTCTGCAATACAGCCTTCCCAATATTTTTCTCCCACCACAACCACCGATACGACCGTCCACACCACCCGACCCCCCCCCCCCCCCCCCCCCCCCCGCCGCTTCTCTTGTTGTGCAACCGACCAAGACTTCTAGAAAGTTGTGTTTGAGACAACGTCAGGGGTTCACTCTGTGGTAGCGACGCACTCTCACGCAGACGTTTGAAGGAATTGCTGTTATCACTATCACGAATGGCCGTGTACTGTGACATATATGTTTATTATCAGTATTAAAACTTAAATGTTGACACCTTTAACAGTATAACACCGTTGTCATCATTTTCTGCATCGCGACACGCTCTCGAGTAAACAATTTCAAGGAATTGCTATTACATAAGGGCATTTATTAACTTTCTTCATACCAGTTACCAAACACTTGAATTTACTTGACCGATATCAACTGTGTGGGTGCAGCACTGCCGTCCTCACTACGTCATGTGGAAGCGTCATTTGTTGCATTACGCTGCGCAGTTGTACGCGAGACCTGTGACGTCAGTGACGCGTCATTTCGCAGCGTCTTCGACAGCGGTACTTCGTGTGCAGGGACTCAGACGCACGTGCATTGTCAGTCCCGATGCTGGTAAGCCTTCGAGTATTTTCATGTCACTCCTACTAGTCTAGTTTGGAAGATTTGTTGTTTTGCTGTTGATGTGTTTGTTTGTTTGTTTGTGTTTTTGACTCACATGCGAAGCAAAAGTGAGTCTATGTACTCACCCGAGTCGTCCGTCCGTCCGTCCGTCCGGAAAACTTTAACGTTGGATATTTCTTGGACACTATTCAGTCTATCAGTATCAAATTTGGCAAGATGGTGTATGATGACAAGGCCCCAAAAAACATACATAGCATCTTGACCTTACTTCAAGGTCAAGGTCGCAGGGGCCATAAATGTTGTCTAAAAAACAGCTATTTTTCACATTTTTCCCATTTTCTCTGAAGTTTTTGAGATTGAATACCTCACCTATATATGATATATAGGGCAAAGTAAACCCCATCTTTTGATACCAGTTTGGTTTACCTTGCTTCAAGGTCAAGGTCACAGGAGCTCTTCAAAGTTGGATTGTATACATATTTTGAAGTGACCTTGACCCTGAACTATGGAAGATAACTGTTTCAAACTTAAAAATTATGTGGGGCACATGTTATGCTTTCATCATGAGACACATTTGGTCACATATGATCAAGGTCAAGGTCACTTTGACCCTTATGAAATGTGACCAAAATAAGGTAGTGAACCACTGAAAGTGACCATATCTCATGGTAGAAAGAGCCAATAAGCACCATTGTACTTCCTATGTCTTGAATTAACAGCTTTGTGTTCTATGCTAGGTTTAGTTATTTGACCTTGACCCTGAAGGTCAAGGTCATGTAAAGGTCAAGGTCAAGCATGTGAGTCGTATGGGCTTTGCCCTTCTTGTTTGTTGTTGGTCAGTCTTGTTTGCTTTTATGTTTGTTGGGTGCTTTTTCTTCTTATCGCTCTATGTAGATTGTTGTAGTACTTAAGGGCAGTGATGGCACGGAAATTATGGTTTGTTTCTTTGGAAAGCTTTTCACTTTTTTTTCTAAAGATGAAAAACCTCAGAATTTTTTTTTTCCTATAAATTAATATTTGAAGGACTTATGGGTCAGAATTGACGTTTTTTGCGACTTTTTATGGAAAACATGTAGTTAATGGGGCTCATTCATCTTCCAGAATAATAAAGATAGAACTTTGAAGTGTGTTGTATTTCACTCTAAACAGGCCCTTATATCTAGCAATAGAGCAACTTTTTCATATTTATGAACAGATTTGTGTTCCCTGGGTAGATGTCACAGGCACAAAATAAGTCTTTGTTCTTTGACAGAACTTCTAAAATTATTCCTGGAAGTCTCTCTGTTACTAGGTATAGACCTCATTTCTGATGCGAATTTAAAAAGTAAGAAGATTGAAAATTAATCTCGAAGATGAATAGTTCCCATTGACGGTGCTTGTGTTCAAAAAACGATTCTGAAAAACCCCAGCGTCAAAAGTTTCCAAAATGGTGTCAAATGTTAACAAGAAGAGCAAACGCTCGATCGAGTCACTTTCGCAGTTCTGAATATTATATGAGGCATCAGATGGACAGGAAGAAATTGCTATTCACAACACAATGAGTCACGTTCACATAAAATTTGAGCCCGGTCACTTTTATAGTTTCCGAGAAAAGCCCAACGTTAAGTTGTGTGTTGCCGAACAGAAAAGGCTAGTTATCTCCCTTGTTTTTCTGATAACGTTCGTAAAAGGCTACAGATGTAAATACTTTGATGTAAAGAATAATCCTACAAAGTTTCAATCACATCCGATGAACTTTGTCAAAGATATAAAATGTCTAATTTTTCCTTTGACGCTGACCTGTGACCTTGAAAAAGGTCAAAGGTCAACGAAACCATCGTTAAAGTGTAGAGGTCATTGGAGGTCACGACTAAACAAAATATGAGCCCGATCGCTTTGATAGTTTCCGAGAAAAGTCCAACGTTAAGGTGGTGTCTACGGACGGCCGGCCGGACGGCCGGCCGGCCAGACGGCCGGCCGGACAGACTAACACTGACCGATTACATAGAGTCACTTTTTCTCAAGTGACTCAATAAACATTGTTGAAAATGATCGCTTTAATGCAAGAAAGAGGTTGAAGATGACAACCTTACTTCGCACAATGATTCTATGGTGTTCAGAGTACCTAAAAATGCTGACAACCCAAAATACGTTAGTAGTATAAGAGCGCACGTTTCACCCCTCAGTGCAATGTGCAATGTGCAAGGGTAGGGACCAGCATAAAGTTATAGGTTAAGGTGCCTGTGTTTAAGTAGTGATAAAGATGGACTGCGTATAAACGGTTTATTGAGTTTTATATTTTGTCATGTGATTTCATGTGCCTGTACCTGTTGCTCGGTACTAATGACCACCCCAGCTGGGGTAATGACAGGATCACGGCTCTCCCGCCTTTTTTATTGGGTGCTTATGGCAGTTGGAGTACTGAGCCTCCTCCTTTTCTATTGATGTTTATCGCGGTTGGAGTAATGACAGTAATTGACCCTCCCTTCGTCGCGATATAACCTTCGTGGTTGAAAACGACGTTAAACACCAAATAAAGAAAGAAAGAAAGAAAGACCCTCCCTCTGTGTTTTCATGGGCTTGGGACCGTTTTGACAGGATATGTCAAAGCCACATTGGGGGATTTTGGGGTTAAACAATACGAGCATTATTTACAGAATCCAAACATGGTTTAACAAATTTATTTACATAAACGACAAAGTTGTTTGGCATTGGAATGTTAACCATATCACAGGCGGCGGTATCACAGGCAAAAAAAAGAAAGAGACTCCTTAGAGGGGTATCACAGGCAAAAAAGAAAGAGACCCGTTAGACGGGTGTAGGTAGGGTTGAAACCCCATCAGAAGCGATCACACGCTTGATGTAGAAAAACGAGAGTGACTTTCTGGTTTGGGAATACGTGAACATAGACTTTCCGTCTGTCTTGAAACCCGTGTTTGTACCGCCACCACTTTCTTGCGTTAGAAGCACCTGTTGGTAAGACTCTTTTGTCAGTTTGTTTTGGTTTTTGTTTAAGCCTTTTGAACTAAATTTACTCCCACTGTCTCCCTCACAAAAGTAGGTTTTAGAACACAAACCAATGAACGCATTTCCTTGGTATTCGGTTTTAAAGAGACCGGGTGTTCGTTTGTCATAGTGGACACGCGCTGTACAGGCCTGACAGAGAGTTGAGTCCCATGGGGCCTTAGATAAACGGGTGTTTTGGAAGGCTGTCTCGTGTTGGTCACAGGCTTGTGCAGGGAACCATTGGTTATACACTTTGTAAAACTGCTCTCGCAGTTCAGGACGAACCACCTCTTCTAATGTTGAAGCGCTAAGTGCCATGTATAGAGAATCTGTATCCATTTCCAAAAGCTGGTAGTCGGCTCTGGACACAAACTTATCTAGAAAATCAAAATGAAACTCCAACATGCGTAGTTTAGCGTACTGGTAAACAAAGTAACCAATCTGAGAGGGGAGTGGCCAGTTGATTTTTTTTTAGCCATCTCTACTTCAGTGACAATCTCTGTTACTTCTGTTAGTTTTTGAAAACGACCATTGTTGATCAGTTTTGAAGCCTCGTCAGACAAAACGTAATGAATATCACGATGATTGGCCACGTTAGTTAAGGTTTTCCCGTAGGCTGAGTTACCGAGCAGTTTGAAAGTTTCAGCTAAGATAGCTTTTGACGGGTCTTGGTCCCCTGCTCGTCTTGCGTTTGAAACGCTGTCACCAAACTGGCGGAAACAGGTTTTGGGTTGATACTCTACGATCAGCGTGATGTTTTCAACAAACCCGTGCTGCACGTACCAAAACAAGAGGGGTGTGGCTAGCAGAATTTGTTAACCGTGGTAACTCCCTACAAGTGTACGGCGTGGTTGGGATAAGAGCTTGTGTTTTTTAGCGTAGTCTTTCATAAAACCCCCGATCTGTTCTCGGCTGACAGACTCATTTTTGAAAATAGGCTGCATTTCACTGAAATGTTCTTTTAGATGGTCAGGTACACAAATATCACACTGTACCAACCCTAACAAAGTTTTGTTTTGCACCGCGTCTGATGATCTGTGATGGTAGAAGGACGCCGGAAGGGTTTAAGTGTCGGAAAACGACCTTGTAGAAAAGCCTGAATGGAGGTGTTTTGTTTTTTGTCTGCGTGCCATTCACACTCCCATTTTTCGACGACAGTCACACCCACATCCTCTCGCAAGTAGTTGGTGATGTTGCTTGTATGTTCTCTGAGTTCAACTAGTGTTTTTCCGGTGACAGGGTTAGTCGTTTTACCGGCGGTCACAGAACAGGCATGCCCGTGGAACAAACATCCGTGAAACTGATAGCAAATTTGATTTGTGGCATCCCAACCATCAATTCGAATCTTTTTTCGACCAAGGGCCTTCTCTTTTGCGTTAAACTTATGTTGGAGATGGCTCTGTTTTGATTCCATAACCCACTCCAACCATTCCCGAGCTAGCTGACCGTGGGGATCTGTTTTTTCCGCTTTAAAAGCGTTTTCTTTTCTACGAATGACAGGGTGCTCTGTGGGCATGTCTTGCATGAGTGCAGCTAAATACAGCGCATTTGCATCAAATCCCTGAACAGACTGTACCGATTTGTCCTGATTACCACGAATGTGTGTTTTGTCTTTTTCGTGGTATCTGTGAAAGACAATAGACGGACCCCCGACAATGTTCTTTCGCAAAAGTGCGTGGACGTCTTTTTGTTTTTCGTTAAAGAGTGAAAAGTAGGTATCTGAAGACAACGTGTCAAACAGATACTTCAGTGTCACACCGGGGACAGAAATACCGTCTTTCAGCAAATCAACTCGCAGACTAGCGTACATACTAATCTGATGCTGCAAAGCAACCAGAAACGGCCTTGTGTCTAGGTTGTCGTACCACACCAAACAATCCTTCAAAGTCATCATTTTGTTTTCAGTCCACACACGCTGACAAAAAGCGTACTCTGTATCAGAAATATTTGAGTTTTTGAGCTCACTAAAAAAAAGCTGCATGGGGTGGGAGTTCTCTTTCGTCTAGTGTACTTAGACTAGTGACGTATTCATAACAGAAAAAAATCCTTTTGCTCTTCGACACCGAACGCCTTGAGGTACTTGGAATAACTAAAACCTGGTGCAAGAAAATTGTTGATGTCGAGAAACCGAAGTTTGTCTGTACAGAAACACATATACTGATTGTTTCGTTTAACAACAAACTTGAAAGGGGGTCTTTTAGGGGCCTTCTTTTTTTCCTCTGTTTTGACTTCTTTGTCTTCTTCTTCTTCTTCTTCCTCTTCCTCTTCTTCTTCTTCTTCTTCTTCTTCACACATGGTATCAAAACCATCTGGTTCAAAAACAGGGTCTGTTTGACTTTCGTCTTTTGGAAGATCGTTATGGGTTGTTTTGTCTTTGACAAACTTTTCAATGAGAAAAGGTTTGATCACATTCAGATCGTAGCGAGAAGAATTGAAACCTACGATAGGAAGTTCTTGTAAATACTCATATAATTTCTGTCTGAGTCTTTCTACGGGGATGTCTCTTGTTGTTGTGTCTCTTCGATCTCAGTCAACTGATCAAACACATCTTTAAATTCTTCACAAAGAAGAGCGCAGGGGGCCTCGGAGATACGTTCTAGGTAGTTAACCATGATATCCACTAGTTCTTGCTGGTCACCTTTACTCACAAAACAGGTTGGTTCTGTGAAATGGGGAACATTACTGCATACAGAAACAGAAAGAGGAATATGTTTTGCTGTATACTGTGTACAGTTTGACTCAGCTGATTTTGTTTGTGGCAGGTTATCTGTGTCAAAAAACACCTCAAAATCAAAAGTCGCTCTGTAGGGAAAAACAAAATCTGTGGCTACCTAAACACCGTGGCTTTGTAGCTGTTGAAAAATGTTTTGAGGTGGTGAGTAAACCCCGCCTTTGAACGTTTCTTTTGAGTCCTCACCCTGACAAGTCTGCTCGTGTCGATTCATTTGAGACAAAGACGACCAGAGTTTCCCGCATTTGGAACAAGCCAACGCATGACCGAGTTTATCAATGTCTAAAATGTACATGAAATGGTCTTTGTAACGCAAGAGGCGCATAACGCCAGAATGTTTGTAAGCGCTACGACACAGAGGAACGAGACAGACTCTCATCAAACTCAAACACATCTATGTTCACATTAAACTCAGATTCAATCGACTCAAGTTGAAACAAAGTGACCCCTGGAAAGTGGACAGGGGGAGAATGTCCGGCCCACTGTTTGAACAGGGTTTTTGTGGGTTTTTGCAAAGAATGAAGCGAGGCTCCTTTGTGCAAAGCAAGACAGCGAAAGAGACACAGACCGTCAGTATAAGGAAAATGATGATTCTCATCTTTTTGCAACTTGTGCAAGAACGGTGTGTTTGTGATGTAGTCAGGTAGACTACCACAGGCACATCCGATAGGAAAGTCAAACAAAGGCGTGACATAGAAACTGGAAGACATTGTGTTGAACTGAAAGCGAGTCAGAGGGATGTATTAATGGGGTTTTTCAAACATATAATGCACTGTCTCCTTGGTTTTGACGATGGGAGGAAGAGTTCGCAGTAGAGGAACCATGACGTCTCCCACGGGTCGGGGGCTCACCAGATCACAATAAACAAACATACTTTTAAACTCTTTGTTCAAATCCATGAAGCGTGTTGCAGCAAGGTGCGCAGGTCCTCTTATAATCGGTGAAGGTAGTCCGAGGATATCCTGCAAACTATGACTCATGTGAAAGGTAGTACCCTCCTCATAAAGAGTCACACTCGCTTTTTTGGAGGCTTGGTTGTAGTAAAACTTCATTCTTCCTTTGTTATTGGGTTGGTCTCCAATCAACGTTTCCACTAATTTGTTCAGCGTATGGACAAAGTACTTATTGGACTCGTACAGTGCCTGTGCTGCGACTTCTGTCTTGTGTGTGGCGCACGTTAAATGTCAAAGCAGCACCGCCCTGATATGGCCCTTCGTGGTCGGCTGGGCGTTAAGCAAACAAACAAACAAACAAACTCGTACAGTCCCTCCTGTAATGCCGCGCGTATGGTTTGACTTTCATCACCCTGGCTATTTTCTGGTTCCCTGTAATGAAAATACACATCTCTTTCCCGTACGTTCAAATAGTTGTTGCTAAATTGAATTTCAGCCAGTCCTACTTCGTACTCTCCATTGAGATCTACAGCCTGAGGAAGCTTGGTAAAAAAAATGACTCGCATTGTTGTCAGGGTAGTGCTGCAAGGAGCTGTTGCTGAGGAGTGTCAGGTAGAACATGATGAATGAAGACGTTGTTACTGTGCCAAGGGTGGATCAATGGAAGGATTAGGAAGCACGTAGCCGAGACAACTTCCCAGTAGGGCCACCCACAAATTGTCTGTCCCGTGTCCACGCGTCAGATTGAACAGAGACACTCCAATCACCACATAAATAAGGAGCATCTGGCAAAGGAAGACAATCTCGCTCCGAGGGACACGACGTCCAAATACACGCCACAGCTTGGATGTTCTTGGTCGCTTAACAACACTGTCTGGTTCATCCAGAGGCGTATTAATCTTCTGATCTTCCTCCATCAGAGCCACTGAAGCTAGTCCGTGTAGTGGGTCAGTGCCGTCTGTGGAATCCAAGAATTGAATGACGGGTCATAGCCGAGCCATTTGACTAAATACTCTTTCTGTTTGCCTTTTCCAGGGCGTTGTTCCAAAACAGCTTCAATGCGGTATATTTCTTTCTCCCCCACTTTCTACAGTTCCTGTTCATAAAAAGTCCCCAACAGTTCTAACGCCCAGCCGACCACGAAGGGCCATATCAGGGCGGTGCTGCTTTGACATTTAACGTGCGCCACACACAAGACAGAAGTCGCAGCACAGGCACTGTACGAGTCCAATAAGTACTTTGTCCATACGCTGAACAAATTAGTGGAAACGTTGATTGGAGACCAACCCAAAAACAAAGGAAGAATGAAGTTTTACTACAACCAAGCCTCCAAAAAAGCGAGTGTGACTCTTTATGAGGAGGGTACTACCTTTCACATGAGTCATAGTTTGCAGGATATCCTCGGACTACCTTCACCGATTATAAGAGGACCTGCGCACCTTGCTGCAACACGCTTCATGGATTTGAACAAAGAGTTTAAAAGTATGTTTGTTTATTGTGATCTGGTGAGCCCCCGACCCGTGGGAGACGTCATGGTTCCTCTACTGCGAACTCTTCCTCCCATCGTCAAAACCAAGGAGACAGTGCATTATATGTTTGAAAAACCCCATTAATACATCCCTCTGACTCGCTTTCAGTTCAACACGGTGGAAATGCTTTTAACGACGGACACGGGCAAAGAGATTTCATTTGACAGTGGGCACACGATCGTGACGCTTCATTTTCGTCGTAGACGCACCGACCATTTGTAGAAGATGGTTCGTCTAACTCCTTTCCAGGGTAGTGGAAAACTCTATGAAGATTATTACTGCAACCAGGTCGGTCACGGTCTCCCCGTGTTTGTAGGAGGAAGAAACTAACAGAGGTCATGGCATTGGCAATCTCTTAGGGGGTATTGGTCGAGCCCTTGTACCTCTTTTGAAAAGTGGTGGAAAAGCTCTGCTGAAAGAGGGGGCTAGGACAGGTATGCAGGTGGCTCAGGATGTGCTGTCTGGGCGTAGTGTTAAGTCGTCACTCCAGCAGAGAGCTAGCAATGCAGGGAAGCGCTTGATTCACCAAGCCGTGGGTCGAGTGACAGGCATAACAGCCGCGCCGCCTGGAGAACCTGCAAGGAAAGGTATAAAATCATCTACACCACACCGCCAAGGTCAGACTGGGAGGAAGAAGAAGAAGAGAAGGAGGGCGACAGCAGCCGATATTTTTGGATAAGCATCATGGCACTTGCCCACCCTCAGTCATGTGAAAGTGTACATACTGGACTAGATTTGTTTTCTGTACCCCCAACACAGACAGCTGTGCAAGAGGGAATGTTTGTAGATCGAGTATCATCCGCTGGCTACTCTGGCCCCAGGAGCCCCTATTGAGTTTACCATCAGTGGTGCCACATCCGAGTACCTGGATCTAAGCAACACGTATCTCCATGTGCGAGCTAAAATCACCAAAGCAGACGGAACAAACTTGGATGCTGACTCCCATGTGGCTCCTGTCAACTACTGGTTGCATAGCCTGTTCTCCCAGGTGGATATCAGTCTCAATGATACTTTGGTGACCAATTCAGAGAACACCTACCCCTGCCGTGCCTTCCTTGAAGCCACCCTCAACTATGGACGAGAAGCCAAGAAAAGTCACCTCACCAGTGCCATGTATTACCGAGATAGTTCCAACCATCTGGATGAAACAGAAGGGGATGCCAACTGGGGTTTGAAGATACGTCGAGAGCAAACCATGCGGAGCAGAGAGGCAGACATGATGGGGCGACTTCATGCTGACATCATGCACCAGGAACGCTACATGATGAACGGCGTGGACGTAAAGATCAGACTCATTCCCTCCAAAAACATCTTCCACCTGATGTCTCCTGACCCCTTTCAGGGTTTCCGCACTGTCATCACACATGCTTCCCTATTTGTTCGCAAAGTCAAGTTAAACCCCGCTGTGAGCCTCGCTCACGCCAAAGCTCTAGAAAAAGATACGGCCAAGTATCCTTTGAAAAGGGTCGTGGTGAAGACTTTCTCCATTCCCACAGGCAACCACAGTGCTGTGCAGGACAACTTGTTTCTGAGTCAGACACCCAACCGCCTGGTGATTGGATTGGTGGACAGCGCTGCTTTCAACGGACAAGCCTCACGCAATCCCTACCACTTCAAGACACAAGGATTGTCCTTTCTCAGCCTGTGCCTGGACGTGTGTGTGTGTGTGTGTGTGTGTGTGTGTGTGTGTGTGTGTGTGTGTGTGTGTGTGTGTGTGTGTGTGTAGAGCGATACCGAGGAAATAACTGGACCGGGGAAATAACTGGACCGATTTCCATGAAACTTCACATGAGAGTTCCCCGGATATGATATCCCCAAATCCTTTTTTTTCGATAAATGTCTTCGATGACGTCCTATCCGGCTTTTTGTGAAAGATGAGGCGGCACTGTCACAACCTCATTTTTTTTTTATCAAATTGATTGAAATTTTGGTTAAGCAATCTTCGCAAAGCCCGTAATTTGGTACTGCATATCAGCTTGGAGGCTTACAAATTAATTAACGATGTTGGTCATTAAAAATCTAAAAATGTTATCTAAAATTAAATTTGAAGACATCAAATCAAAATTAATTTCATCTTATTTGTTGTTGTTTTCTGAAAATGTTAGGAAATGTGTAAAATCCCTGAGTGAAACAGTACATTTGCAAATTTACTGGCATTTTCAGGGATTTTGTAAATTTCCTGGTTGTGAAAAGTTACTGTAACAATCTATCTATCGATCTATCTATCTAGCTCTGTGGAGCGGGATGGCCAAGATGACGCAGTCCCGAAGCTCACACATGAGTAGCATCAAGGACAGACGTGCCTACGACGAGAAAGCCGTAAGTAAAGGTGGTCGCCTGCTGTCTGTCTGTCTGTCTATTGTTGTTGTTGTTTTTTTTTTTTTTTTTTTTTCCCAAGCACATCATTGTGGGGCTTTTAATGAATAACATGCATCCGTCCACTCACAATATATTTCCTTTCATCCTTCAACATTTACCACTCAAAAAGTCTATAGTATTAACATTCATGAAACAAATGAAAGGCATCTACGGATGTATAGATACATAATTGACCACACTCATTTGGAATACATTCTGACAATTCATTATAAAGACATCCTTCTGTACTGATAGAGCGACAGAGAGAGAGAGAGAGAGTGAGAGAGGGAAAGAGAGAGAGTGAAAGGGGGGGGGGTCAGGGGGGTGGAGGTAACATTTACACTTGTTTTTATTAAAAAAAAGTACTAAATATTTGTCTTGGAACTTTTTAATCAGAAATAAATATTTCTGATCTGCAGTTGCCTTTGCAAGATAACAAAAAGAGGCATTGAAGCCTTGGTTTTTCTTATAAATACTTATGCACATTTTAACAACCAAAATTATGCAGTTTATTTCTTTCAACAGAGTTGCATGCATTTTTCGATTTTTAACTCCAAACATGATTTCATGCACAGTTAACTTTATCTGTTTATCCAAGTGTACCCAAATATATAATTCAATTTGTTTCCAAAACTCAAGCACCACTGGGCAAAAGAAAAAAAAGTGTTCCTTATAGTCAATGCTATTACTACAGTGTGAACAAATATTGTCTTCCACAACTTTCATTTTACATAACATAATATTTGTGGGGTAAATATTGTGAAGTAATTTCCATTGTAATACTCGTAGCCTTGTCTCTTTAACCGATTCAAAACTCATCATCCAATCTTTCTTGACAATTTCATAATTAAATTTCCTCCTCCAAAATCCAATTGCACACGGTTCAACAAGTTTCATGCTTACTAATTCTTTTCTGAACTGTTGTGCGTTGTGTACTTTCTTACCACGATAAGAGGGGATATCCATCAAATCAATTTCTTCCTTTCCGTGCATCATCTTATTAATAACATTTACAACAACAGCACGAACCATGTTATATTCCAAAATTCTCTGTGGGGATTTTCCAAAAACATCACAAATGAACTGATAGGAAACAAACTATGTAAAACATCATATACGCTAACAATACCCTTTCTTGCCCAATCTTCAAAATACAGTACATTTCCAGCATAAACAAAATATTGGTTATTCCATAAAAGCGGATTAAATAAGTTATCATCAATACATACATTGTTATCAAGCCAGGTTTTCAAGACAGTTTTCCAAAATTTGGATTTGACAAGTTCACTCCCTTTTAATCTTCGAAAATCAACATTTGAATAAAAACATTCACAATTTGAGCCGTACATTGATAACACTGACTTTGGCACATATTTCCACTTATCTGTGACTTCGCGGGATGTCAGTCTGACAGCCCATTGTGATAAAAAGGAAAGCTGTATATGTTTCAAATCAATCATATTTAAGCCACCATTTTCTATATCACTACACAATATTATCCTCAACCTTTTCAAATGCTTTTTTTATATTTAGTCAAGTTTTGACTAAATATTTTAACATCGAGGGGGAATCGAAACGAGGGTCGTGGTGTATGTGCGTGCGTGTGTGCGTGCGTGCGTGTGTGTGTGTGTGTGTGTGTGTGTGTGTGTGTGTGTGTCTGTGTGTGTCTGTGTGTGTGTGTGTGTGTGTGTAGAGCGATTCAGACTAAACTACTTGACCGATCTTTATGAAATTTGACATGAGAGTTCCTGGGTATGAAATCCCCGAACATTTTTTTTCATTTTTTTGATAAATGTCTTTGATGACGTCATATCCGGCTTTTCGTGAAAGTTGAGGCGGCACTGTCACGCCCTCATTTTTCAACCAAATTGGTTCAAATTTTGGTCAAGTAGTCTTCGACGAAGCCCGGGGTTCGGTGTTGCATTTCAGCTTGGTGACTTAAAAATTAATTAATGACTTTGGTCATTAAAAATCGGAAAATTGTAAAAAAAAATAAAAATGTATAAAACGATCCAAATTTACGTTTATCTTATTCTCCATCATTTGCTGATTCCAAAAACATATAAATATCTTATATTCAGATTAAAAACAAGCTCTGAAAATTAAATATATAAAAATTATTATCAAAATTAAATTTTCGAAATCAATTTAAAAACACTTTCATCTTATTCCTTGTCGGTTCCTGATTCCATAAACATATAGATATGATATGTTTGGATTAAAAACACGCTCAGAAAGTTAAAACAAAGAGAGGTACAGAAAAGCGTACTATCCTTCTTAGCGCAACTACTACCCCGCTCTTCTTGTCAATTTCACTGCCTTTGCCATGAGCGGTGGCCTGACGATGCTACGAGTAAAATGGCATTGCGTTTAGTTTCATTCTGTGAGTTCGACAGCTACTTGACTAAATATTGTATTTTCGCCTTACGCGACTTGTTATTTTCTTTCTTTTTCCATAAAAATCTAAACAACAATCTATTTACTTCTACTAATACATTATCAGGGATTACAAATGCCTGCATATAATAAACAAATTGGGAAATCAAAAACGTTTTAATTACAATAATTTTACCCATAATACTCAAATTTCTTTTCTCCCATGCCGAAATCAAGCGCTTAACAGACGTAATTCGCTCTGTCCAATTTTCCTCAACATCAGAGGCTGATCTGTCATTACAAAAATAAATTCCCAAAATCCTTAATTTTTTCTTCCATTTAAAATTATAAAATGTGTCTTGACAATGTTTCTGACCTCCTAACAACATGGCTTCGCATTTCGACAAATTCAACTTTAATCCGGAAACGTAATAAAAAGAATCAAAAATCAATAAGGCATGTTTTAAATCCGTTTCACTTTTCAAAAATAACGTAACATCGTCAGCATACAAAGCAATTTTTAACATCCAAAAACCTATCATTAAAGCAATTCAAATTCGAAATACCTTTAACATTCTTACTCTGCCTAATCTTAATGGCTAATAACTCAATTGCCAAAACAAAGGCTGAAGGCGAGAACGGACATCCCTGACGGATTCCAGACTCCACTGGAAAATAATCAGACAACCAGCCTGCATAATTAACAGAGCTCTTGGCATCTTTCATCAAAACTTCGACCCAAGTTACAAACTCCGGGCCAAACCCAAATTTTTTAAAAACATTTATCATAAAGTCTTTTGAAATACAGTCAAATGCATGAAACATCTGACAAAAGACCTGGTTTATCTTGCACATTCATTTGATCTATAACATCATCAATCAATCTTAATAAAGATGATACTTGCCTCCCTTTAATATATCCAACCTGATCAGGATTAATCACATTATGTACAACTTTGTTCATGCGCAGAGCCAAACACTTAGCCAGTAATTTATAATCACTGTTGGTTAATGAAATTGGACGCCAATTATTTAATTCATCTCTTGGAAGGTATTTACCTTTATGAATTAACACAATGACAGCATTTCTTTGAGACGCAGACAAGCTACCATTCTCAAATGCTGCTGAAAAAGAACGTAAGATAAATATACTCACTCGGGACCAAAATACTTTTATAAATTCAATTGTAATGCCATCAGAGCCTGGGGAAGAACCATTTTTCATTTGTTTTAGTGCGTGTAACAGTTCACTGGCAGTTAAAGGACCCTCGCAGATGTTTTTCTCTTCGTTAAAAAGAGAAGGAACGCTGCAGCCTTGCAAAAAATCATCAACATTACCAACATTATCTTCTTTATGTATTTTCTTTTTATATAAATTCATAAAATATGTTTTTTGCACACTGTGTATTTGTTTTTGGTCTGTACACACTCTCCCTTCATCGTCGCGATATAACCTTCGTGGTTGAAAACGACGTTAAACACCAAATAAAGAAAGAAAGACTCTCCCTTCATCATTTTTCACGCGATCCATAACCTTTGCATTTGCACGTGCTTTTTCCAAACCCAAAAAATATTTTGTGTTTTTCTGCCCTTCCTCGACCCATTTAGCGCGAGCTCTAACCTGATCGGCTCGTGCTTTTTTTATTTCCATCAACTCAAGATGCATTTTCACGTGTTCACGCTTTGCTTGGGTGTCATTGCAGTGCATGAGGATTTGTACTCAGATAAACGTCTAAATCATTGATCATCATTCAGTTTGTTACACAAATGTGCAGCTTCATTTCTCCTTTGACACTGTTTATTACACCCCCGGTATAGGGGTGTGTATAGGTTTCACTTGATGTGTTTGTGGCGGTGTTTGTGTTCGCAAGTAGATCTCAAGAATGAACGGACCGATCGTCACCAAACTTGGTGAACAGGTTCTATACATTCCTGAGACGGTCCGTACAAAAATTGGGACCAGTCAAACACACGGTTAGGGAGTTATTGGTGGATTGAAATTATACAACGACTTATAGACGGACACCCCCGTTGGTCAAAGGGAAATAACCATTCTCACTGCCACCAACTGAGAAGGTTATTTCCCTTTGACGGGGGTGTTTTTTCTATCGGAGGAATTTCTTGTTTTTACTATAATTATTGGTAAACTCTCTTATTTTAACTTTTAACATTTCCCAGTCCAGTTGACAATCCAATTCTTCGCTACAAAATCCATCAATAAAAGTATTCATTTCATTGACATAATCAATATCTTCCAACATCAAATTATTTAACTTCCAATAACCTTTCCCTCGTACAATCTCACATACTTTCATTCGAACCAGGCATCCTCTATGGTCTGAAAAAGGAACACTTACGATGCCACAATCAAAATTCAAATCAAAAATACCTGAACTAACCAAAATATAATCTAGTCGTCTGGCAATAAACGGAGACTTTCTTGACCAGGTAAATTCCTTTATATCCGGGTTGAAAAACCTCCAAACATCATACAAATCACATGTGTTAACCACATCATTAAATTTTGCAACGTTATCCCCTGAATGATTCTCGCCAGCGATAACATCTTTTTCATTGTTCAAAACACAGTTAAAATCACCACACACTATGATCTCATCGCATTGAAAACTTTTAATTTTTTGCGTCAACTCATCAAAAAATTTAACTTTTTCTTTTGTTTCGTTAGGTGCATATGTTCTGCGCGAACTTAGAATCCAGTTTCATTCTAGAATGGACCGGGTCCAGGTTGGAATTCTAACCCTGCGCAAGTACAGGGGTGCCATTCTAGAATGAAACCCTTGTTGCTGGTCCATTCTAGAATCGGCCGTGCGCAAGGTTGGAATTTGGGTCCAAGTTGGAATAGTCATTTCAGTTAGACTATCACACAACCAAAGCCACAAATGTGGATTTTCTGTTTGTTTTTGTTTTTTGTGTGTTTGGTTGGGGTTTTTTCGGGTTTTTTACACTTTACTCAAAGACACTGTGAATTGGGATTGTGATGTTCTGAAAGTGATTACGATTTTGAGAGACAATCAGCACTGATCGCTACGAACGGAAATTTCCGGACTGACAGTGTTTTGCCGATCTCGCTTGTAACTTTTAATCTTATTCATATACATGAAGTTGGTCTTCTGAATTGTGAAGATATAATGTCAACTTTTTTTTAAACCTGTGACAACAGCTCTATAACTCACTTTGTCCTTCTGTTGGTCTGTCTGTCGGTTAGTCGGTCTGACCGTCTGTCTGTCTGTCTGTCAAAAAAATTGTCAAAAAACCGGACATTTCCGAGAGGGAGACAGCGCTGACATTGCAAGCGGCCGCAACCGGCTCTCATCACAAAAACAACTGCCCTGCAAACAATACCGCCCTGGTAGTCCCCCTTGCTATGGTCTGCCTTTGTTTATTGCGTACTCAGGAGTGTCAACTTTCTTGACATGACATGACATCGCATATGGCATTCCGTTTGTCAAATAATTATTTGGATACTTTTTCATGTTTTTTTCACCAGTTTTAGCTAAATAATCATTATTTAGAAGCTCATGTGCTAAATAAGTAATTGTTTATAAACAATGTAAAACAATTCTAAATAATTTTTTATTTACGTAAACCATTCATTATTTACCTAAACAATTCATTGTTTACGTAAATAATTCATTGTTTACGTAAATAATGATTTATTTACGTAAACAATATATTATTTAGACTTATATTACATTGTTTATAAACAATCAGCAATGTTTCTAAATAAATCATTATTTACGTAAACAATGAATTATTTACGTAAATAATTCATTGTTTACGTAAATAATGATTTATTTACGTAAACAATATATTATTTAGACTTATAATACATTGTTTATAAACAATCAGCAATGTTTCTAAATAAATCATTATTTACGTAAACAATGAATTATTTACGTAAACAATTCATTGTTTACGTAAACAATGAATTGTTTAGCCAAGACATTTTCCATTATTTAGGGGTTTCTAGGATTCGCTTCTGAACTAAGTTTTATGTCTTTCAGTGATTACTATAATTGAATACAAGGTATCTCCACACACTCTTATCTTAAAATAGCTGTTGTTTGGATATTATTTTGTTTATTTTACAAGCCGAGTACGAAAATAACTGATCTCAAACACAGTCAAAGGTCAAGGTCAATTAAGGGTTTTCTCTGCCGGGAGTGTTTAGTGTTTGCATTTTCTTGCTTGAAGTTGTTGAAACACAGTATTTTCCCCTTATGTTCTCTGTTCTGTTTATGTCCCAACAACATGCCTGTCTTTCCATTTCTCTTCCTTTCATCGTTTCATTTCAAAGAGAAAAGTAAAAACAGCTGTGAACCGTTGAAAAACGGGAAACAATGCCTCCTGGAGTGACTTCCCTTGCCTTGAAAGCAAGATGGAGAAACAACGACCGGGCAAGAAGCGAACATATTCTGAGCGATTGTTACCAGAGGAGAGGCGGCGATACCATCAGAAGATTTTGGAGAGTGATGGGAATGATCCGTATGACATTCCAACCAGGTGCTGGTCAGCAAATCCGGACGATCTGCCAGAGCTGAGTTACATCAACATCGTAAATTATTTTGTGCTTGGCAAGAACTGAGAAGAGTGCATGTTGCTGAAAGCTTACAAACGTTTCGATTCCTACCGACTTTTTGTCTCTGGCTGGGTGAGGGATGTCAAGCGCTACAGCCCTGATGGCTGTCAAAACTCTGTCATTTCTGCAAAGGTAAGAATGTGCTTTCAGTTTATAAATATAATAATGAATGAACGTGAGTGTTCTCTGTCTTGTGTTGCAGATTTCACTTGTAAGTTGCAGTTCAGGATATTGTGTTGAGGCTTTGTCTTTAATATATTCTTCGCTTTAGTTTGTATTCTGGACTACGACAAAAGCTGTAGATAGTCTTGAATATATTTATATTTTGAAATAGCTTGCAAAATATTATATTTATATATAATTATAATGAGCTTCATGTTCATATTCAGTTAAAAATCTGTTGTTTACTTTTCATTGTTAATGTTGTAAAGCACATTGACATTATGTGCGTCTTAGAGTTATATTCATTCGATTGACCTAGCTGAATGCTGATTTGTGCGATCTTCAATTTATGTTTCAGGTTCTTCATTCACAACGCCTTAATGAACCAGCACTTTCTCCTTGGACCATCGCCACTTTTGATGGCAACATACTGTCAGCACACTGTACCTGCATGGCCGGAGTTGGAGAAACCTGCATGGCCGGAGTTGGAGAAACCTGCACACACGTCCCTTCACCTTCAAGGAGTCAGCTGTTGAGTGTGTGTGACAGACCGCCATTTCTGTTTGGAATCTAACAGTGAGGGGATGCTTTGTCTGCGCAAGGACCACCCATACTTAAAAGTTAAATAGTCAAGTACCGGTACAGTGCCAGATTGTTATGACCAGTTCCTCCTACTGTGATTTCATGGTGTGGACTACTGTGGATAAAGTTATTGTCTGAGTATTGCCTGACTGTGATTTTTGGGCAATGTGTGTGGAGAAAGCTTTGAAAGTGTTCAGACTCGCAGTTTTTCCAGAGCTAGTTGGAAACTGGCTGGACAGAGAAGCTGAGCCTCTACAAGCAGTGGATGTGAACCAGGAGCAGCTGCAAACACAAGCCGTGAAACGCAGCAAGAAACAGTGACAATGCCAGACTCGCTTGCTCATGTGTGTGGGAAAACAAACATCATGTATGACTGTACACACAGAAAGTGGCCAGTAGTAAAGTTGTAAAGAGGGAGAGAAAAGAGGGCATGTAATGTTTTAAATCACAGTTCACACTCACAGAGAAGTCATTAATTGTTCCATTCTTGTTTCATTTTATTCTTAAAGTAAAATCATGCACAGATGTAGGCATACATTTTGTTTAGGATCACCGACCACAATACAAAGTCAAGTGCTACAAGTATAAATTATGATGCATACAGGACATTATTTTGTGATTGTTTTACATCCACTGCTGTGAATAACAAAGAATCATGAGCAGTTTGATTATCAACTTATTCAGCCAGGTATATTGTTCATTCTCCTTGTTCAATGTTTCCAGTGACACGGATTGGCTGCTTGATTTAGGGAACAAATAAGAGTGTGTGGTCCAGCGTAGTTCTGCATCAGTACAGTCAAGTAATACAGTGTTTAAATTGGCAGTGGAACTGAAAGTTAGTTTCTATTATCAACTAGTTCTGTTTTGATGACAACAAAATTGAACACACTTATTTCTGCAAAAAAGCGCACAGGTCTATTTATCATAATGAATAGTTAATGACTCACATGCCCACAGTATGTTATTTCAATTTTGAACATTTAGTGAAAGTGTTCTTCTCTTCACTTTGGCTTGATACCTGCAATACTGGTAGTGGTATGTTCAGTGTCGCTTGAAGTTGCATGTTATTGGTAGTTTAAATGTGTGCTCGCATTTCAATTTTGCAATGCTCCTTATCTTGTTTCCTGTGTAGAGCTATTTTGAGGTTAATCAGCATAATTCAACCTTTGTCAGTTGTGTCAATACATGTCACATTTATGCAAAATGATTTCAAAGTGTATGTTAATGTGGTGTGTGTGTGTGTGTGTGTGTGTGATAGAAAGAGTGAAATCTGCTCTTGAAATGGAAGGAAATAGCAGCAGGTCAGATCATAAACACATGATACATGTATGTGTATTCAAATTCAAGATTCCATCCAGTGAAAACATAACAGAAAAACTGTTGCTACTGCTCATGTGAGACACCTGCATCAGAATTAGATACAATACACCACAGTTTAATTAACACATTCTTTAAACAATGCCTTTATCTTCAAATTCAAGATTCCGTCCAGTGAAAACATAATAACAGAAAGACTATTGCTACTGCTCATGAGAGACATCAGAATCAGATACAAGACACCACAGTTCAGGGGTGTTGCTAGACATTTTTATGTTGGGACATTTGGCCAAAACTGTCAGAATGCTTTAGGACATTTTGAAAAAATTTCGGCCATTATTTTGGCTCATCGAAAGTCACCGCAACATTGAAGCACAAGAGGTAATCATTGTCTTAGGAACACAGAACATATGTTGCATACTGCAACTGAAACAATCAGCTTTGTTGATTTAAGTAAAACACAAAGACACCAATTCTTTAAAACTTTTTCAAACCTTTAACTTTAATGTTTTGAAAGTAAAACAATAAAACTCTTCCAATCTTGACAAGCCTTTCAGTTGGAAATATGACTGGTGAAACACCAATAAAACATAAACACACTCTGACACCGTCACATAACATTGTGATTTTATCCATTGTTTTGAAGGTTTCCTGATACACGAGCACATCTATGGATCTGGCATGGTCTTTGCTAGCGAGGTGGTCAGTTAATGCTGAAATTTTGGCAACCTCCCCTGGTGAAAATATTTTTACATCCACCGTTCTTGCACAGTTTGCAAAACATGGACCCACCCTCATAGCTAAGCCATGGGTGTAGGCCTAGGGTGAGCCAATTTGCTTGAAAACCACGATTTGGATGTCGCTTTTCAATCTCAGCAGATGTCGATACGCCGGTGAATGTGACTGTCGTCTGCTAAGCTTGTGTCATCTGCTTCCATCGACTCGACAACACTACCCCTATCACTCACACTGTCCACGTTCGCGGTGTTGCTGTTATTTTTTTCAGAAGCACCTACCTTGGCGAAGGGTAGCACACCGTGGCCACTGATCAATTGAGTTTTTTTCTTCTTTTTTGGTTGCGACATGATGTTCGGCGAACGCAAACGCTGAGCCTGAGCGGTCCGCAGAAAGTGTGGTTTCCCTTGTCGAAACCACTCTGGCAGCTATAGTTTTTGTCAATGGCTTGCGCTCAAAACACTGATGTTTCGTTCTTGGTATTCACGAAGAAAATAAACGCCAGTCAGTTGTCTAAGTACATCGGCAGCAGTTTTATCAATCAATCAATCAATCAATCAATGACGCTTATATCGCGCATATTCCGTGGGTACAGTTCTAGGCGCTCTGCAGTAATGCCGTGTGAGATGAAATTTTATACGGCCAGTAATTGCAGCCATTTCGGCGCATATTTACCTTTCACGGCCTATTATTCCAAGTCACACGGGTATAGGTAGACAATTATTTGTTTGTTTATTTGTTGCTTAACGTCCAGCCGACTACGTAGAGCCATATCAGGACGAGGAAGGGGGGGATGAAGGGGGCCACTTGTCAAGCGATTCCTGTTTACAAGTGCACTAACCCATTATTTGTGTCCCAGCAGGCTTTAGTAAAACTAAATTAATACCTACTGGAAGATTACCAGTTTCCAGTATGTTAAAATAGGCTTAACCTATCTACTGCTGGACTTACATCAGAACACTAACAGATTAAACTATACATGAATCGCGAGACAAGCGACAAGAGAAGAGATTTTTGGAAAAAATACAGGTGAATGAGCAAGAAGGCAGAAAAAAGAAAAGAATTCATGAAGAAAAAGAGAGCATGACATGAAAGAGGAACCAAAAATCTACCTAACAGCAAACTAGAAAGCTCCTGCGGTTCCAAAAACAGTAGGGGCCTTTAATTTCATAACCGCAGTGCCCCACTGCGGGAGTAGACAATTATTAACCGGCTGTGCCTAAGCAATTTTGCCAGGAAAGACCCTTTTGTCAATCGTGGGATCTTTAACGTGCACACCCAATGTAGTGTACACGGGGGGGGGGGGGGAGTTCGGACACCGAAGAGAGTCTGCACACAAAGTTGACTCTGAAATAAATTTCCGCCGAACCTGGGATCGAACTCACGCTGACAGCGGCCAACTGAATGCAAATCCAGTGCGCTACCAACTGAGCTATATCCCCGCCCAAAAGCCTGACCAATAAAAAACCCGGACAAACCTTGGCCGATTCAGACGAATACTCTTCGGACATTTGGCCGATAAGTACATGAAAGTTTCGGCCAAAGAAAAAAAAAATCGCCGATTCGCCGAAGGGCCGATCCAAACGACACCCCTGGAGTTTAATTAACATATTCTTTAGTCTAAACAATGCCTTCAGTTTGAACACTAGGCTGTGCAAACATTGACAAGCCCAGATGATAAAGTGACTATTTTGTCCAGTGTTACCACTTCTTCCTCTTCCCTTGCAAACAAAAGATCAGTCAGAATATCAGAGTTCAAAATTGTGTACTTTCCCCAAAGAATACCGATAACTCGCTCAACATAAATTCTCAGATTAGCTAGTTTGCGTGTTGACTATCTCATAAGCTGTAAGATGACTCTTCTTTCTTGTAAAGGCAGGGATTTTCACTTGTGCACCTCTCATAGCCACTAGTTCATTAATGTCAAATCCCCTGTCGGCCAAAATGACATCATTTTGTACAATATTGTCTAGATACCCACTATTTGCAGTGATGTGCTTGTCACTTGAAAGCCCACCCCACCCTTTAGAAATAAAAGAAATATGGCCTTGAGGTGTAATTGATATTAGGTATTTAATTTATGGTGCACAAAATTGGTATTACTATCGTTAACAGTTATACAGGGTTTTAAAACTATCGTTAACTGTTATACTTATATATAGAGTTTCAAAACTATCGTTATCTGTTATATAGTTTCAAAACTATCGTTAACTGTTAAATAGAGTTTTGAAACTATCGTTAACTGTTATATAGAGTTTTGAAACTATCGTTATCTGTTATATAGAGTTTCAAAACTATCGTTAACTGTTAAATAGAGTTTCGAAACTATCGTTAACTGTTATTTAGAGTTATAATATATCAATAGCGCGTTTGTGCGCGCTATTGCTAAAACTATGAATAACAGATAACGAGGGTTTCGCAAAACGGCGGCATGGTGCGCGCAAGTGATATTACTATCGTTAACTGTTATATAGAGTTTCTAAAAATAGCGATGGCGTGGTCGGATGTTTTGATGCCGGCAAAATGGCTGCTGAACGTTTCGTTCGAGCAGAGACATGTCTCTGGTTCGAGCGAATTTGCACTAAATTACTACAACATGATTTAGTAGATCAGGGATCGCGTTTACGCACGATTTTTGCGTATTTGACGCATTTTAAAAGTCGTTGGCGCGTTTTTTTCGCCGCGCCGCGTAAGCCATACGCAAAAATATTGTAACTTTTTCTTGTCTTCACGCAGCGCTTTTGCTCTGACTTAATAATCACCCGATCCTGAAACTGACTATAGGGCTCGAGAAGTGACGACACACATGAAATCTGCGCGTCAAAACTAAAGTCCGTTTCTTTTTGCATCGAAGTATCGCAAACGAACGTAACGAGGGTATTACCAGATAATGTCTTGTCGGATAATGAAACAGACATTAGCTGCTCTCCCATCTCGCGCTTCCAAAAGGCGAAAAGTGTGTCTAGTCGTATTAGAGCGGGAAACAAACTCGCAAGGCCCGAAGGTTGGAGACAGCAGGGGTGTTATTCGACAGGCGTGCGCGGAGTTTGACAGGAAAACTCGCCGTATTTAGGTAAGGAGTGTCTTTAAGTCTTTCGTGCGTGTTTTGTTTGTGTCTGTACGTGTTTTCGTAGTACGCAAAAATATTGGTCCGTGACGCGTTTTTTTCGTTTCATTGCGTATGACTTACGCGTTTTTTAAAAAGCTAGCGCGATCCCTGGTAGATCATATTCAACTAACTGTCGTCTGATAAGTCCATCATTTCGCTGCTTCGTTTAATCAAGTAATCAAATCTTCATTACAGCTAGGACGCTTCCTGTTTTCACAGAAATATTGGTCAGTGTCAGCTTGACCCGTTCTAGCTACCGCGCTGTGTGCGGGTCAGTTTGTACACATACGGCTGGCATGCATGCAGTGGGCAACGGTACACGATGCGAAAGCATGCAGTGTTTTCCAAAACGCGCCTTGGGGGATGTCACTCGGGAAACACGTTGTTTTGTGTTTGTTTTGAAAAAACCCCACTGTTTTGTGTAATGCGTCATGGTCTTTTCCGCGAATATTCAGTAGGCCTACCGTCTTCAAACCGCACACGTGAAAAACGGTACGGCCGAAAGTACAAATGATAAAGCTAATATTAAACAAACTCAACAATGATTTGAGAAGACGACAACAGAAGAACGGTCACTAACTAAATAATATGTAGTTTTTTAAATTATGTTTCTAGTTAAAATGTACATTTCGTAGCAAAAAGACAGTTTTGCAATGGCATTTCAGGGTTTTCCCATTTGGGAACGATACCAACGCGCTTTTGATAAAACTATCGTTAGCTGTTATATAGAGTTTCTGAAACTCTATATAACAGATAACGATAGTTTCGAAACTCTACATAACAGTTAACGATAGTAATATCAATTTGGCGCACCATATTAATTGTATTGTTGTGCTTGTAGTTAGACCAGGTGAGTGCACTAGCGCTATAGCATCAACACTGGAGGGTCTCTCAATGAATATATTTCAAAACAGTCAATAATGGACACTACTCTGTTCCATGGATAGGGAAGGAACTGTGGCGGTATACTTGTCTTTATACTTTGCCTGTCTGGCCAGAAAACAAGTGGCTGCAGTCTGTGGTAGTGGTACATGATATGCACAGTCTCGTGAAAAACTTTGCTGGCAGATGTTCTTGACACAGAAAAGATGTATGCCAGGTGTTGCAGAGGTGTGTTAAGGCGTATATATGCATGAATGAGAGCTTGAAACTGTGTCAGTGCTCTGCGCGAGTGTGTTGGCAAATGCGATGCAAGAAAATCGGGGATATAGCTCAGTTGGTAGCGTGCTGGATTTGTATTCAGTTGGCCGTTGTCAGCGCGAGTTCGATCCCAGGTTCGGCGGAAATTTATTTCAGAGTCAACTTTGTGTGCAGACTCTCTTCGGTGTCCGAACTCCCCCCCCCCCCCCCCCCCCCCCTTGTACACTACATTGGGTGTGCACGTTAAAGATCCCACGATTGACAAAAGGGTCTTTCCTGGCAAAATTGCTTAGGCACATTTAATAATTGTCTACCTATACCCGTGTGACTTGGAATAATAGGCCGTGAAAGGTAAATATGCGCCGAAATGGCTGCAATCTACTGGCCGTATAAAATTTCATCTCACACGGCATCACTGCAGAGCGCCTAGAACTGTACCCACGGAATATGCGCGATATAAGCCTCATTGATTGATTGATTGATTGATTGAAAATCAAATAATGTAACAAGTGTGAAGAAATTAGAAATCCCAGTAAAATATCGTACAGTATCGTCATTGTCCCTCAAAGATTCAAGTGTCATTTTTTTCTTGGCAAGTTCGTCTTTAAGTTCCCGAGTTTCTAGCACCAGCCTGTTAAGTTCATCCCGTAGCTGCTTTTCTTCATCTTTAGAAATCCAGGCAAAATTGTCATAGGTTTCAGTCTGGCAATAAGTACCGCCACAGTCACCTCTCTCGGGAAGAGGAGCAGCCAGTTCTGCTGTATCCGAAGTACCTTCACCGTCGCCATCACCAGCATCCTCTGCTAAATTAGGGTGAGAAGGACAAGGAGTTGACTCACTCCCCACAAGCTTCTTCCTCTCCTTCAGTCCTTGAGTCTCTGGTACTGTCCTTGTTGGCTGTCAGGCTGTGTCCCTGCACCATACCCAAGTTTCAAAGTAGGTGTCCAGCTCGGACTGTTTACTTCCCACAGATGGTTGCCCTGCAGAAAAAATCAAAGGCAAATGTATTGTAAATTATGGATTGGGAGTTATTTTAAAAATAAGTCGCCCAAACAAAATGAATGAGTAAATCTCGACACAGATCTACCCTTTAAAACTGAACTATGAAGTTGTATCAACAATGACCATTTAGTGTTCAAATAAATTCTGATTATCAAATCCAAGTATTTCACACATATGGCATTCTCACAAGTCATGGTTTTGGGCAACCATGATAAGTTGTTACACTGAGAGTAAGTGTAAGACTGACTCACTCAGTCATAGACTGCACTCGGTGCAGGACTGACCGACTGTCCGCACACTACCATTACAACACAGCTTGCATCAAACACAGACTAACCAAGGCAGGTGAACAAAAGCATGAGTACTTACCATTGACAAAATGATCAGAGCACACGTAATAGATCTCCTAGCTGTTGATTCAAAGTTGAAATTCTTCAGCTGAAGCTGTGCCAACCATTCTCGCCGGCGTCGTGCAGTCAAATCCCTTGTCTCTTTGCCCTTTCCGTTGACAACAAAGAAAAGAATCTTCTGTCCCTATCTCTATCTTGTCTGTTATGGCAATGTTTAACACTACAACTAGAGACCATGTCGATAAATGCGAGAGATTCAGAGTGCAGATTTCGCGTGTTGCCTTCTCGCGAGTTCCGCCGGAATGCATGGGGCAAGGCCGGACAACTCTGCACACGACTGTGTGACGTCATCGCGTCAGAGCTCATACCAAGTTGTGGTGTGTTGTGTAACCTACAGATAACAAAAAGTTTAATCATGCAGTAAGAGAAATGGAAAGAGAAACAAACAGGTTTTTTTGAGACAGAACAGAACACTTAGGACGGAAAACTTTTTTTCAACAACTTCCAGGGAGAGAATGCAAACACTAAACACTCCCGGTCATGACCTTGACCTTTTGTTTGTTTTCGCATTCAGTTCTTTTCGTACGGCAATTTCAGCTTGTAAAATAAACAAATTTACGAACATTTTCTGATAAATAATGTTTGGAGATACCTTGTATTGAATTATAGTATATACACAAAGAAAAAAAATGAAGCTTAGAAGTCAATTCTTGATTCCCCTAAATAATGAAAACTGCTTTCCCTAAACAATGAATTGTTTACGTAAATAATTCATTGTTTACGTAAATAATGATTTATTTAGAAACATTGCACATTGTTTATAAACAATGTAATATAAGTCTAAATAATATATTGTTTACGTAAATAAATCATTATTTACGTAAACAATGAATTATTTACGTAAATAATTCATTGTTTACGTAAATAATGATTTATTTAGAAACATTGCTGATTGTTTATAAACAATGTAATATAAGTCTAAATAATATATTGTTTACGTAAATAAATCATTATTTACGTAAACAATGAATTATTTACGTAAACAATGAATTGTTTAGGTAAATAATGAATGGTTTACGTAAATAAAAAATTATTTAGAATTGTTTTACATTGTTTATAAACAATTACTTATTTAGCACATGAGCTTCTAAATAATGATTATTTAGCTAAAACTGGTGAAAAAAACATGAAAAAGTATTCAAATAATTATTTGACAAACGGAATGCCATAATCGCAAGATCGCCAAAGGATTTTTTCAGGGGTAGACAAATCAGCCCCATTTTATCAAAGGGAAGGTGCAGGTGGAGATAATTCAAGGGAAGACAACTCTGTCTTACCTACAAACATTACGGCCCCCTTTATTCAAGGGTTTCATTCTAGAATGGAACCCCTGTACTTTCGCAGGGTTAGAATTCCAACCTGGACCCGGTCCATTCTAGAATGAAACTGGATTCTAAGTTCGCGCAGAACACATACACATTTACAATTGCAACTGATTTATTTTGTATTCTAATACATGTCGCTAAAATTCTCTTTGACGAATACAACACAGAGACATCTTCACTAACATTCTTTCCAAACAAAATCATTTGACCGGCGCTGTGCGATGTCCCTTCATGGAACACAAAACCATTCTTCCATTCTTTCATCCAGTCATCATACTCCCTGTTATGTAAGTCTCCTGTAAACATGTTATATCATATTGCCTTTGTTTAAGAAAAGTGAACACCGATTTTCTTTTCAGTTTTGATCTAATCCCTCTAACGTTTAGAGAGAAAACATTCAATGAAGTCGAGGTCATAAGGAAAGTCCGTGGGCAATAACGGGGTCGTTATCCGTGTGGCACGTGGGGCATGTGCGATCATTTATTGTCATACTTAAAGGCAGAGTAAGCCTCCCGTAAACCATCACAGATACGGTCAGGCTTTTACACACAGTACAAACACCATTTCATTTAAACACTCACCAATTGAGAACATCCTAGGTGCCCTCCGTAAAGAGCGAACAATTTTCAAAGAATTTATTTTTGCGTGGTTTATCTTACCCCTGAGCCATCGTGAACCCGTGTGGTCCAGTTTTCCCTTTTCACAATGCAGTCGTCATAGTTAGTCATTTGAATGCGACTCGACGTGAGATTATCTACAATAGCACGTTTTTTTATGCACGAAACAACGGCTGTGGTTCACAAGAACTCTAGCGATGGCTTTTGACTGTTGAGAGGAACGGCGATTTGCACTGATAAACCGGCCGTCGTCTGCTACGACCCTTGCGTGACCCTGCTTCCGGGCTTTTCTTTTTTTAAACTTTCACAACTTCGAATTGTTCTGATCTTGTCTTGATGAAAAACGAATTCTTTGATGATTAAAGAATGTTTGTGTAACAAGCTGTCAATTTATTATTTAGATTTTAAAAGTTAGGTCTAGCGCAAAAACGAGGCGCCGTTGTTGTTAACGGAACAAGTCTACGAAAATAAATTCTTTGAAAATGTCTCACGCTCGACAGAAAGCAGCCAGGATGTTCCCGTTCGGTGAGCGTTCAAATGGAAGTATGCTTGTACTGTATTTAGACGCTCGGGGAGCTCTGTGATGGTTTACGGGAGGCTTACTGTGCCTTTAATTGCCCTGCTTTCCAGCTGTGTCGCTGGACTGCGGGGAATCCCCGCCCTCACGTGACCGCTTGGGAGTGGACGATCGCTGTCTCGGTAGAAAATGAATTGTTGTTGTTAATATTGTTGTTGTCGTGTGTTTTTTTGTGTTTTTTTGTGGGTCTGTTTCTTAATGTCCTTTCACTCTGTTACACGCCACAAATCTACAGCCTGACCGCGGCTGCAGGCACACCCATGAAAACACGCACAGACAGACAGCCACACACACACACACACACACACATTCTCTCACACACACATCTTTCTCACAAGCACTCACACACACAAACACACACACACACACACAAACAGAAACACGCACACACACACACACACGCACACACACACACACATACAAACACACACACACTCACACACACACACACACACACACACACACACACACACACACACACACACACACACACACACACACACCTCACTTTTCCTCGCGTGTCCTTTGCTTAGTTATCTTTACATGTTCTAGTTTCAGCACGTGAAAGGCAGTGACGTCGAAAGCCTCGACCTGGTGTCTGACGGAAGGCTGGTGTCAGTGAAATGGGCGGATGGCAAAACGTCACCGTAAGGGCGGAGCTAATCCCTTGATTCCTTTGTACATTTAAGACAAGTGTTGACTAAATGTGTTCACATAGACTGGGAATCGAGACGAGGTTGGCGGTGTATGCGTGTGTGTGTGTGTGTACGTATCTATTCCACAGTGTGTGTGTGTTTGTGTGCGTGCGTGTGTGTGTGTGTGTGTGTGTGTGTGTGCGTGCGTGCGTGCGTGCGTGTGTGCGTGCGTGCTGCGGCGTGCGTGTGTGTATGTGTGTCGAGTGATTCCCAGAAAACTACTGAAGAGATCTTCATGAAACTTTACATACGAATTCCTTCAGATGATAACACCAGCCTTTTTTCTAATTTATTTCGATAAATGTCGTCGATGACGTCATATCCGACCTCATTTTGCAACTAAATTGATTGACATTTTGGTCAATCAATCTTCGACTCTGTTGACGTTAGTAGACGACAATGGACGGTTTTTTTCGGAAATAGCTCTGATCTGTCAAGATTTTTAATTGGTTTTACAGACCAAAAGCCGCTTTTACTGAGTCAAGCTTTTCAAAGCGAGGCGAGGCAACTAGCACGATGTTGACCTGCTGTTACCTGCCATCGAGATGAACAACCAACTCTGATGTGTGTGGTTATGCGACGTGCGCTCGATAGAATACCCTAATATGCACATCGGAGCCACGAATCACCGTCGATTGCTGGCCGATCAGTTGCAGCGATCCCCGGCTATTCCGCTAAGCGAGTGTGTTTTTCTAAACTCACGTGACCTCAGTCAGTCAAACCCACGTGGTCTCCGTCAAAACACATTGTCATCGATCACTACGGGCCAGCTGTTATTGCTGCAACGAATTATTACTCATCTTGATGCCGGAGTATTTTTGGCAAAGAAAAGGGTCTCGTGTTAACCGCACGCTGCATTTAAGCTACACATAAGAATTCGTTGTTCGTCGCGGTGGCAAGCAAGAGCCGGCCAGTAATGTGCAATGTAGGTGCTTTGCCTCGCTTTAATTAAAAAGCTTGGCTCAGTAAAAGGAGCGCTTACTCTGCCACACCACTTACAAATCCTCATAGTTATTCCCGAACATTGTGTATTCAGCCGGACATTGTGACAGGTTCCACAGTGTGTGGCTGCGGTCCGTGTGTTTCTGTCCAAAATGTCGAATGGACCACACGGGACAGAGCATTGTGGAGTTCGACAACATCTCAAGCAAGTCTCGTATCCTCTCCGCGGAAGATGACGGTAAGTGTTCGAGATGTATCAGTAAATAACATGCATGAATGCACACTCGCGGAAGCACTGTCCCTGGTAAAACAACTACGTACGACGTAAACATGGGATAATAACGTTCAGTAGAGATCTGTGGAGACAAACAAATTAAACGACAAACAATCGCAAAAACTGAACAAGGCGCGTAAGGCGAAATTACTACATTTAGTCAAGCTGTGGAACTCACAGAATGAAACTGAACGCACTGCATTTTTTTTACAATGACCGTAGTCCGCCGCTTTACAAGCTTATATGTTTGATAACACTGAACACCTACCTACTACATGTATTGAAAGAGAGGTTGCTATGTTGGACTTACAGCCGGATGATGCTGAGCTGATGTTTAACATGTTTATTTTATTATATGCAGATGATACAACCATTTTAGCAGAATCCCCAGAAGCATTACAAGTTTCGCTTAATGTGTTGTCCGAATACTGCGATCTGTGGAGTTTGCGGGTGAACGCCAAAAAACCGAAAATAGTTGTTTTTTCAAGAGGTAAAATACGAAAATTGCCATGATTTGAATACAAAGATGAATTAGTTGAGGTCGTGTTTGGTTTTCAATATTTGGGTCTATTTTTTAATTATAATAATGAGTTTAATAAATCACAAAAGTTGTTATATGATAAGGCCTCTCGAGCAATGTTTAGCTTGTTAAAGAAGTGTAGAAAATTGTCGTTGTCCATAGATATTCAAATTGAATTGTTTGATAGAATAGTTGCACCGATTATGTTATATGGCTGTGAAGTATGGGGACCAAATTTGGTAAATTTAGCAACAAAATTGCAGCTACGTTTTTATAAGATTATTTTGAAATTGAGAAAGTCGACCCCAACGTGTATGGTATTAGGCGAATTAGGCAAATTTCCAATAGATGTCCTCGTAAAAAATAGAATATTTAGTTTTTGGCTTAAATTGGTAGATTGTAATAATAGTAATACGTTTTCAAATGTATTGTACCGTTTTTTGCATCGCCTCTATGTAAATAGCATATAATGAAGCACCCTATTTAAAACATGTTGAAACAACTTTAAATGCTCTTGGTCTTAGTGGTTTTTGGCATGACCGGTTTAATTTACGATGTTCCAAAAAATGGTTTAAATTGAAAACGTTGCAATGCCTAAAAGATCAATATATACAATCGTGGTTTTCAGAATTAAATGAAAAAGAAACTTGTTTGAATTATAGATTGTTTAAAGATACATTTATATTTGACAATTATTTGAACATTTTACCCAATAACCTAGCACTCTCTTTTTTACGTTTTAGAACATTAAATCATAAATTGCCAATACAGAAAGGCCGAATGTTAAATATACCACATAACGAAAGAATATGTGTTAAATGCCAGTCTGAAGAACTCGGAGATAAATTTCATTATATATTTCAGTGTCATTTTCTTGAAAATGTGAGGAAAAGGTTGTTACCATTGTATTTTCGTAGAAATTCAAATGCAGTCAAATTTAAACATTTATTTGAATTAACAAAGAAACGAAAGTTATTGCATTTAATATATTTTATTAAGAGTATTTTGAAAGAGTTCTGATTATTTGATCACGTTTTTTTTATTAAAACAAAAACAAACACAGAAACATATACATTCCTGTTAAAAAAAAAAAAAATTATGATTACAATTATTTTGTTATGAATTAAGCTTGATTTATTTTCGGTTAATTAGAAGTGTTGTGTCTCATTATTACATATATCTTTTTTGTCGTGTTTATTGCAATTTTTATTTATTTTATTCATGTAACCCTAGGGGTCTTTTGAAATAAATATTGACTTGACTTGACTTGACTTGACTTGCAAAACGGAGTGAAACTGACGAGCCTGTTTAGCGCGGTAGTGGTTTCGCTGTGCTGCATAGCACGCTTTTCTGTGCCTCTCTTCGTTTTAACTTTCTGAGCGTGTTTTTAATCCAAACATATCATATCTATATGTTTTTGGAATCAAGAACCGACAAGGAATAAGATGAAATTGTTTTTAAATCGATTTCGGAAATTTAATTTTGATCATAATTTTTATATTTTTAATTTTCAGAGCTTGTTTTTAATCCAAATATAACATATGTATATGTTTTTGGAATCAGAAAATGACGAAGAATAAGTTAAAATTGGTTTTGGATCGTTTAATAAAAAAATAATTTTAATTACAAGTTTCCGATTTTTAATGACCAAACTCACTCATTAGTTTTTAAGCCACCAAGCTGAAATGCAATACCAAACCCCGGCCTGCGTCGAAAATTGCCAAAATTTCAAATCAATTTAATGGAAAAATGAGGGTGTGACAGTGCCGCCTCAACTTTTACAAAAAGCCGGATATGACGTCATCAAAGGTATTTATCGAAAAAATGAAAACAACGTCCGGGGATATCATACCCAGGAACTCTCATGTCAAATTTAATAAAGATCGGTCAAGTAGTTTAGTTTGAATCGCTCTACACACACACACACACACACACACACACACACACACACACACACACACACACACACACACACACACACACACACACACACACACACACATACATACACCACGACCCTCGTCTCGATTCCCCCCTCTATGTTAAAACATTTAGTCAAGTTTTGACTAAATGTAAACAAGTCGCGTAAGGTGAAATTACTACATTTAGTCAAGCTGTGGAACTCACAGAGTGAAATATAACATATTTATATGTTTTTGGAATCAGAAAATGATGAAGAATAAGATGAACGTAAATTTGGATCGTTTTATAATTATTTATTTTATTTTTACAATTTTCAGATTTTTAATGACCAAAGTCATTCATTAATTTTTAAGCCACCAAGCTGAAATGCAATACCGAAGTCCGGCCTTCGTCGAAGATTGCTTGGCCAAAATGTCAATCAATTTGATTGAAAAATGAGGGTGTGACAGTGCCGCCTCAACTTTTACAAAAAGCCGGATATGACGTCATCAAAGACATTTATCGAAAAAAAGAAAAAACTTCCGGGGATATCATACCCAGGAGCTCTCATGTCAAATTTCATAAAGATCGGTCCAGTAGTTTACTCTGAATCGCTCTACACACACACGCGCACACACACACACACACACACACACACACACATACACACACACACACACACACACACACACACACACACACACACATACACCACGACCCTCGTCTCGATTCCCCCTCTATGTGAAAACATTTAGTCAAAACTTGACTAAATGTAAAAAGACATAAATAAAGGTATAATCTTACAATTTTATGAAGTACTGTCCTAGCTAGATATACATATATACGTACAAACAAAAGATTAATGACTATAAAGCAAAACTAAACATCGAAACAAACGAACCAACAGACAAACAAAAAGACGAAGAAACATGCACACACACTTACTCACTCACTCACTCACAAACACGCACACACACACACACACACACACACACACACACACACACACACACACACACACACACACACACTCACGCACTCACCCACTCACTCACAAACACGCACACACACACACACACACATACTCACCCACTCACTCACAAACACACACACACACACACACACACGTATACACACGTACGCAGGCACGCACGCAGGCACGCACACACACACACACACACACACACACAGAGGGTGAAAGGGTGAGTGAGGGGGCGGAAGCGTCGACATTATTTCTTAGTGCTTTTATTTGAAAGTGCATATACACTCTTCAAAAAAAGTTAAGGATCACTTTTTTACATGCACGCCACACAAAACAGACAAGACCGAATTCTTTCATTTTTTAAAAATTATATAATTGAACAACCAAGGAGTAATGACAAACAAAGCAAAGATCGAACGCGGCAGCGACAATTTAGCTAGAGTGTGTCAAACGTGACAACCCTCGAAAATGGAATTCACAACAATGTGAATCAGTGTCAATAACGCGTGTGCCCTCCGTTGTGTGACAGGCATTTAACACATCGTTGGCGCATGGAGTGGATCAGGTTACATATGGATGCTCTTGGAACTCCATTCCACTCCTGCTGGAGCCATTGCAGCAGTTGACCCAGATTGGCAGGAGGAGGGTGATGTTGCTGTACCCGACGACAAAGCTCGTCCCACATGTGCTCTATGGGGTTCAGGTCCGGGCTGTTGGCTGGCCACAGCATCCTGTTGACCCTGGCCTGCTGGATGAAGGTGTTTACAGCTGCAGAGCGATGGGGAGGTGCGTTGTCATCCTGAAGAATCGCACGAGGGCCGATCGCTTGGAGGGCTGGAACGACCAGGTGTTGCAGGATCTCATTCTGGTAGCGGACACCGGTCAATTTGTCCACTACATGGTACAGAGGTGTCCTTAGACGTGTGCTGATCCCTCCCCAGACCATCACAGAGCCTCCGCCAAAACGCTGTCGTTCCAGAACAGCGCCTTCTGCGAAGCGCTCTCCGCGACGCCTCCACACTCGGATGCGACCATCAGCAGGTTCCAAGCAAAAGCGGGACTCATCTGTAAACAACACCTGAGCCCACTGCTGACGTTGCCACCTCACATGTTGA
>NC_090261.1:62431587-62451587 GCF_037325665.1 Littorina saxatilis
TCTCTCTCTCTCTCTCTCTCTCTCTCTCTCTCTCTCGCTCACTCTCTCTAGTTCTTTCAGCGTTTGTTTAGGAAACTAACGAAGTGTTCGTGTTTTCTGTTGACACTTTGGCCCTTCATTTCTACCTTCATCTCTTCATCCCTGGCGTTCTTGTCTTTGTTTTTTTCTCACAGATTTGACGAGAACATCGTTGGGGGAGAAAATATATTTGTTGATATGTTTGAAGTCGTGGAAGCCTACAGAAAGCAATATCCAAAGGAGTTTGACATTCTCTGCGAAGTACCTGTTGGCTTTGAGACTCTTCATTATGACAGGTTTGTTTTTTGTTTCTTTTTATATTTAGTCAAGTTTTGACTAAATATTTTAACATCGAGGGGGAATCGAAACGAGGGTCGTGGTGTATGTGCGTGTGTCTGTGTGTGTGTCTGTGTGTGTGTGTGTGTGTGTGTAGAGCGATTCAGACTAAACTACTGGACCGATCTTTATGAAATTTGACATGAGAGTTCCTGGGTATGATATCCCCGAACGTTTTTTTCATTTTTTTGATAAATGTCTTTGATGACGTCATATCCGGCTTTTCGTGAAAGTTGAGGCGGCACTGTCACGCCCTCATTTTTCAACCAAATTGGTTGAAATTTTGGTCAAGTAATCTTCGACGAAGCATGGACTTCGGTATTGCATTTCAGCTTGGTGGCTTAAAAATTAATTAATGACTTTGGTCATTAAAAATGAAAATTGTAAAAAAAAATAAAAATTTATAAAACGATCCAAATTTACGTTTATCTTATTCTCCATCATTTGCTGATTCCAAA
Source organism: Littorina saxatilis (assembly GCF_037325665.1). Lineage (NCBI taxonomy): Eukaryota > Metazoa > Mollusca > Gastropoda > Littorinimorpha > Littorinidae > Littorina > Littorina saxatilis. The sequence goes on from NC_090261.1 coordinate 62,432,400, forward strand.
AACATATAAATATGTTATATTCGGATTAAAAACAAGCTCTGAAAATTAAATATATAAAAATTATTATCAAATTTTTTTTTCGAAATCAATTTAAAGACACTTTCATCTTATTCCTTGTTGGTTCCTGATTCCAAAAACATATAGATATGATTTGTTTGGATTAAAAACACGCTCAGAAAGTTAAAACGAAGAGAGGTACAGAAAAGCGTGCTATCCTTCTCAGCGCAACGAATACCCCGCTCTTCTTGTCAATTCCACGTGCACTGCCTTTGCCACGGGCGGTGGAGTGACGATGCTACGAGTATACGGTCTTGCTGCGTTGCGTTGCGTTCAGTTTCATTCTGTGAGTTCGACAGCTACTTGACTAAATATTGTATTTTCGCCTTACGCGACTTGTTTTTTAATTTTTGACCTCAGTTGCATGCAGGATGCTTCAACCCATATTTTTTGCCCGATTTTTTTTTTTAATTTTTTTTTTAATATAAGGCGGGGAGCATCCTTCTTCCTTGGTCTTTTTCTGTATAACATAATCAACTTTATATTATACAAAACATAAACTTCTGTCTAATGTTTAACTCTAATTCCAATAAAATACGTAAGTCTAACTTCTTCCCATACTTAAATTTTCCTATGGTCATTTTTGTTATCAAAATACAATAATTTATAAAATAAATTTGATCGTTTTTTAAATTTTCATTCCAAAAACCAAATAATATATCTGTTTCATAATAAATTTGCTTATAAATAAAGTCTTTACATAGTTTCCAAACGTTCCCCACCTCTTGACAATGAAAAAAGAAGTGCTCAAGTGTATCCAGTTCATTAGGCCAAAAAAAAAAAAATAGGTGTGGTTACGGTAACATAGCCAAAAAAATTAGGGTAGGTAGGTAGGCAATCACTTTTTTTTTTTTTTTTACTTTTTTTTCTAATGTGTACAAATTAAACCTACTTGACAGGGAAATAAGTGTGCGACACGGGCGCTTTCGCTTTCATTGCGTTTTTTGCACTCGTTTTTTGCACTGGTTTTTTTTGTTTTTTTTTTTTTTTGAGAAATGTAATAAAAAGTTATAGGATCGGCCCCTAAAAATAGGGTAGGTCGGGTTACCGTAACCACATCTATTTTTTTTTTAGGCCTTACAAACTTACAATACAATACAATACAATACAATACAATAACTTTATTAATCTCTAAAAGAGAAATTGCATTGCTGAGCGTTTGTGTCCGTAATAATAACATACATAAAACATTCAAAATAAACATTTGTTCTTTGTCCTGAGAAAATACAGCACATTGGTTATCACATAAGAAAGTATATTAAAAATAAATTAACATGCATTCACCATCAACAATGCACAAACGAAAGTCAGCACCTTCACAATTATTAGTTTGACATAAACCCATCTTGTTTAGTAAAGTATTCGTTGGGTAAATTCTGTGTAAAATTTTCCAATGAAGCAGACGCAGTCGTTCTTCTTTTGTACAATTAACAGCTAACAGCCAGTGTCTTGATTCTAGAACAACATTATGCTTTCTTTGCCAAAAAGAACAGGCGCTCGGAGTTTGTACCTCGAAATTAACCAAAACAGTTCTTATTTCCCTTGGTGTAATATTACCAATACGAGTCAAACCCTGCAACAGAACATATCGGTATGGCAATGCGTTAGTTTTGTTTTAAGTGCTGTACATAACGCATTATACTCAAATTGTCTGGCTGGTTTATAAACAACCTTTTGACATAATTCTTCAAATGAAATCATGTCACCGATTTTTCAATGAATGAAATATCTGAAATTCATTATGACAGGTTTTATTTAAAATGTGTGTTCCCCCCTCTGCTTCTTTACCTCTGTAAACTTGTAGGGCTAGTTATTTTTCGATAAACACCTTGCAACGCGGAAACAATTTACTAGCATGCAACAGCCTGAATCCTCGATAGCTCATGGGTTGAGAAGCTGTTCTCAAACATACCGCAGTTAAACTAGCAGCTACTGGCTTGAACACATGAATCTCCATATAAAATCCATGAGTTCGGTTGTTTTCTGACTCGAAATCTAACGATAACCGCAAGCAAAAAAGTACGACGTGAACAATTCCTAGACTACTTTTCTTCACAAGCGCATCCAGTAATTGTACACATGATTACATTTTTTTTTCTCAGTAAACATTGAACGAAGCATGTGTTTTAAATGTATTGGTAAACTTAATTGACGGTGCGAAGGACGCTTGTGAAGCATGTTTGAATCATGGATGTTCAATTGTTGTGTGGAGTGCACGTCAGTCTGTGTGAATATGTGTTGATTTTATCTGTACATTTCAGAGACTGGCCGACTCACATGATCCACAGGAGACCAACTTTCGCCACCAACAAATACGGCGATGTGAGTCTTACTGTGTCTTACTCACTGGTAGTTAGACGTCTCAGAATGTTCAAATCTCAGCCAATCAAGATACGTATTTCTTCATTTGTTTTGTTGGATTATTTGTTGTTGTTTTTGCGGTTGTTGTTTTCCCCTGCGTTCTTGCTTGTCTGTTTCTCTGTTTAAATTGGTTTGGTTGATCTTTCTTTCTGTCTTTCTTTCGTTCTTGCCTTCTTTTTTTCTTTCTTTGTACTTTGTACTGCCTAGATATAAAGAGTGAAATGTTTCTTTTGTTGCAGTTGACCGGAGTGGTGTGGAATCCACATCACATTGCCGCACTGCAAGTTGAGGAGGTGAGGAGCGTTTACTTGTCTGTCTGCCTGCCTGCCTGTCTGTCTGTCTGTCTGCCTGTCTGCCTGTCTGCCTGCCTGCCTGCCTGCCAGCCTGTCTGCCTGCCTGTCTGTCTGTCTGTTTGCCTGCCTGTCTGCCTGCCTGCCAGCCTGTCTGTCTGCCTGCCTGTCTGTCTGCCTGCCTGCCTGCCTGCCATCCTGTCTGTCTGTCTGCCTGCCTGTCTGCCTGTCTGTCGGCTTGTCTGCCTGCCTGCTTGTCTGTCTGTCTGGATGTCTGTCTGTCTGTCTGGATGTCTGTCTGTCTGTCGGTATGCCTATCTGTCAGTCTGTCTGTTTGTGTGTCTGTCTGCCTGCCTGTCTGTCTGCCTGTCTGCCTGCCTGTCTGTCTGCCTGTCTGTCTGCCTGACTGCCTGCCTGACTGGCTGCCTGTATGCCTGTCTGTCTGCCTGTCTGTCTGTCCGTCTGCCTGTCTGTCTGTCCGTCTGTCTCTCTCTCCCATCTCTCTCACTCCCTCCCCCTCTCCTTCTCCTCCACCTACATTCTGTCCGTTTGTCAGTTTGTCTGCCTACTACCCCGTCAGTCTTGTTGTCTGGCTGGAACCATAATTATGGCTATACCCATGTCAAACTGTCTCTATCTCTTTTTATTCCTGTCTCTATATCTCTCTTTCTCTCTCTCTCTCTCTCTCTCATCTCTCTCTCTCTCTCTCTCTCTCTCTCTCTCTCTCTCTCTCTCTCTCTCTCCCTCCCCCCTTCTCTCTATACGTTTGTCAGTCTGCCTGCCTGCCATCCCATCTGTCTTGCTGCCTGGCCGAAACCATAACTGTGCCCATGTCAAACTCTGAGCCTGTGAGTCTGTATGAGTGGATCGATACGAAACAGGTTTTAACCTTGATTCTGTTCGTTGATGCCGGTACTTACCAGGAGCTGGTGGAGCCATTCTTCGATGCTTACGGCAAGTTCTACAAGTTAATCAACAACTTCTCAAAACTCGTGAGTACGCTGTGCAGCACATTTTCAGTCTAGTGCAGTCTGAAACATAACGCTGCAGAAAGATGGTATAATAATTATATACTTTCGTCAGGTCTTTATGAACCTGTGATTTATATATAGTAAAACCCGTCGGGGATCCTATGGGATGGTCTTTATGGGCAAGTGGTCTTTATGGGCAAGTGGTCTTTATGGGCACGTGGTCTTAATTGGCAAGTGGTCTTAATTGGCAAGTGGTCTTTATGGGCAAGTGGTCTTTATGGGCAAGTGGTCTTTATGGGCAAGTAGTCTTAATTGGCAAGTGGTCTTTGTGGGCCAGTAGTCTTAATTGGCAAGTGGTCTTTATGGGCCAGTTGTCTTTATGGGCAAGTGGTCTTTATGGGCCAGTGGTCTTAATGGGCAAGTAGTCTTAATTGGCAAGTGGTCTTTATGGGCCAGTGGTCTTAATGGGCAAGTGGTCTTTTTGAACAGGGGGTCTCCAGGGTAGGTTCGACTGTACTACATAAAATAATTAACACCCCCCCCCCAAAAAAAAAGCAACCTATCAAAGTGCTAATAACTTCTACTTATATGAAAGGAATGACTTCGTGACTGAATTACTCACCCTGGGTCTAAAAGTGAGGAGAGGAGATGAGAACTTTTTAAGGCGGTCTTTGTTACTGACCACAACGCTTGTTGTTGTTGTTGGTGGTGTTGGTGTTGATGTTGTTGTTGTTGTTGTTAAAGTTGTCGTCGTCGTTATTGATGTTGTTCCACTATCCGTTCTAAATATAAGTGCACTTACTTATTTAGTAAAGAAAAAAAAGGGCATTGTTTTTATTAAAAAAAATGCGTGTAATGCGTTCATGTGTGTCCATGCAGTTTCGAATCCGCCTCCGAGCAGGGGACATGGTGACCTTCAATAACCGACGAATGTCGCACGGCCGTGCAGCCTTCAGCGGTGACGGGGAACGCTTTCTGCAGGTATGTTTTGCTACCGTCCGATGGAAGAATACATCGGATGGCGGTGGGAGTTGAGAAAGTGGGACAGATAGAAAGAGAGTGTTGTTTCTGTATTTTTTTCTGTCTTTTTTTTTGAGGGGGGGGGGGGGGCGTTGGGATGGTAGGTTGGGTTTGGGAAAAGGGATTGTGTGTGTGTGTGTGTGTGTGTGTGTGTGTGTGTGTGTGTGTGTGTGTGTGTGTGTGTGTGTTTCTTTTATGTGTAGTTGATGTTAGTGTGTTTCAAAAGATAACTGTAAACTTTTAACTCAAATAGTACACTTAACAAAAGATTTCCGTATTACTCAGCATCCAGACTATATTGTTTTGAAGAACATTTTGTTCTTGAAGTTTAGAGCAATTAATTGGTTGTATTTCTTATATTTGCGGAGAAAAACAGTAAGGAGAGTAGCTCCTTGAATAAATGTAGCAAAATGACATCACAAAGCAGGGGAAGTAACTTGAAGTCACTAGTATCCCCTTCAAGACCCTTGATAAGAGTACCTCTACGTTTTTCCTTTAAAAAAAAATCTTGTTCCATTTTAAGCGCGATGTGATTTAAAGGATGGACATGCGATATTGACCCATGCCATGGCCAGTCTGGCTGAGACCTCACAAATCGTTTTCCACTGCTGATATAGCTAGGCCTACCTAAAACACAGAGACAAATGTCATTCTCGTAACTCGTTGTCCTTCCCACAATAGAGATACACAAGAGGTGAAAGAAAGTTTTCATGACGCAATTAATTGCTCCCATCGTGACGTCTACCCGAATTACTTTGTCTCGCTTATGACGTCAGAGATTTCACTTTGGAAGAGCTTATCAAGAAGATTTGTATTGTTTCCTTATAAGTCGTTGTTGTATTCATATTTGATGTTTTACAGGGATACTACATCGAGATCTCCGAGTTCAAGAGCTGTGTACAGGTCCTGTCCAATTTGGAGGGAGATGGGAAACCACCCGTTAGAGTCGGGAATTATGATTCGCTATAATGCGTCATTACTCTTCACTACATTACACTTGTAACGTTATGTGTTTGAAGCCTGTCAGAGGACTCAGATTGGAATCGAATCACGTCGGTAATGTCCTGGTCTGACATTTAAATCAATGGTTTGTTGACCTCCAGACATGTCCGATCGACCTTCCTCAAAATTCAAGGTCAGCGCAGGATTACCTTCTCAATGAATGAAGGAAATATACCCTTTTCTTGAACTTTTATGTAGAACTGTTATTTTGAAACTGCACATGTGCAGTCTTTGTATTCATAAAGAAATATAATACGTAGTTCTTGTTCAACTTCACCACATACTGTAGTGTAGAGTTGGGGTGTAACTCTACTTACAAAAATATAATTCAATCAACTTTTCTATATCGCAATTCCTTCTCAAAAATACATCAAATTAATGTCCAGGGGGGATCCAAACCTATACATACCAACACACAATTTGGCTACATAGGCCTAATAATCAAATAATTTACATAACTAATCATAAGCTTGGAACTATTTAAATGTTTATTAACCCCCCCAAAATCGTCCTTAACAGTTATTTTAATATTCATATTATATTACAATTCACTTTATCTTCAACACATTTCCAAATGGACATAGTTTAAGGGCAAAAATGTAAAGTAAATGTTCAATATAATCAATTTCGTTCTTGCAATATGTACAAAGTTTACTCGTGGAAATACACACACACACACACACACACACACACACACACACACACACACACACACACACACACACACACACACACGTATTTACACGTGTGTGTCACAGAGAAAGAGGGTAGACATTTTTGCACAGAAACATATTTCCTTTTTCACATTTTTATTCCATGTGATCAAATACTGCTTTCTTACGCGGAACTGATCCTGTACAGGGTACTATACCTAGTAAACGCCCACCCCCTACTTGTGATCAAAGTTGGTGCATAAGGGGGATGGGCGTTTACAAGGTAGTTTACGGTACAGTCGAACCGGCCCTAGCGACCACGTGTCAATAACGACCACCTGGCAACAACGACCACCCGAAATCATCCATGGTGTATTTTTTCTATACAATTCACCTTTCTATGGCGACCACGTGTCGTTATCGACAGGAACGACCGTGGCATGCCTGTTCCATAACAGACATGCTTTTCTAATTCTTACCGAAGTTATACACTCTGTTGGTTTAAACAATTTGTGACCCTCCACCACGAAATGAGTCGCATGTCACCTTTGCATGATTTTCATATTTTTACATTTTCCTAAAGAGTTTTTTCTGCTCTATCCAGTGGTGAAAACCGTTTTAGAAAAGAGCGAAAACTGTTTGAGTTATAAGCCTGTGATTAAGGTAACCCTCACACTGTTACCAGACACTCCCCGGGCTTATATTAAGCCTAGCGCAGAACCGCGCGAGGTGACATGCGACTCATTTCGTGGTGGAGGGTCACATTTGTTCAGAAAAATACAGATTACAAAGCCGCATACAATCAAACTAAGAGGTGGAGCACAACAAGCAAAGCTAGCTTATACACGTGCTCTTAAAAGCAATATATAATAATTGAGGCGGACGATACGGGGATCCGTAGAAGGGGAAAGTGAGGAAGTAACAAGTCGCGTTAGGCGAAATAACAACATTTAGTCAAGCTGTCGAACTCACAGAACGAAACTGAACGCACTGCTTTTTTCACCAAGACCGCATACACGTAGTTTCGTCAGTCCACCGCCCGTGGCAAACTAAAGGCAGTGAAATCGACAAGCCAGAATAGTGCGGTAGTGGTCGCGCTGTGCGGCATAGCACGCTTTTCTGTACCTCTCTTCGTTTTAACTTTCTGAGCGTGTTTTTAATCCAAACATATCATATCCATATGTTTTTGGAATCAAGAACCGACAAGGAATAAGATGAAATTGTTTTTAAATCGATTTCGGAAATTTTATTTTCATCATAAGTTTTATATTTTTAATTTTCAGAGCTTGTTTTTAATCCGAATATAACATATTTATATGTTTTTGGAATCAGACAATGATGAAGAACAAAATGAACGTAATTTTGGATCGTTTTATAAAAAAATAATTTTAATTACAATTTTCAGATTTTTAATGACCAAAGTCATTAATTAATTTTTAAGCCTCCAAGCTGAAATGCAATACCAAAGTCCGGCCTTTGTCGAAGATTGCTTGGCCAAACTTTCAATCAATTTGATTAAAAAATGAGGGTGTGACAGTGCCGTCTCAACTTTTACAAAAAGCCGGATATGACGTCATCAAAGACATTTATCGAAAAAATGAAAAAAACGTCTGGGGATATCATACCCAGGAACTCTCATGTAAAATTTCATAAAGATCGGTCCAGTAGTTTACTCTGAATCGCTCTACACACACACACGCACAGACAGACAGACACACACACACACACACACACACACACACACACACACACACACACCACGACCCTCGTCTCGATTCCCCCTCTATGTTAAAACATTTAGTCAAAACTTGACTAAATGTAAAAGCAGTAATAAGCGAAATACATCCAGAAGGGCAATAACATCTGAAACAGCATATAACTAACAACATACGAATAAACGCACCCACAGACACACACACACACACACACACACACACACACACACACACACACACACACACACACACACACACACACACATTCACTTGTCGTCCACATTAGAAATGCATTCTGAATCGGATAATAATGTTAAATAAACATATCTCATAGAGTCCATAAACATGTATGTAGTGTAAATTAAGAATTACCCAAACCGTTTGCTGGATGCAATGAACCTATACAACTGATCAAACATTAATGTATTTTCAATAACTGACTTGTCTCTATTACCATGCAAAAGATCATCTAAGGTAAGTAAATCAAAATCAAAAAGTGTTGACAGGCTATCTTTAAGTAACTGACAGTACAATAAACATTGGAAGAAGTAATGTTCCGTATTTTCAAAATGAAAACCACATGCACATGAGGGACCAAGAGTCAATTGTCTGTTATTAAATAAATCTCCATTTAGGTTCCTTATCTTTAACCTCAATCTACAATGTATAATTTCCAAATGACGATCAGACGTGTACATGTATACGACGGAACAACAGAGTCGTTCACCCAATGAATCTTTTAAGCAACCCAATAGAATCCGTTTGTTTGATATTATCTGGAAGCTCATTCCATAAGGTGGTAGCAGACGGGAAGAACGATCGTTTATATAGTTCAGTTCTGAAGCGGGAAATCACTCTGTCGAAATAGCTTACGTCTATGATAAGGGTTTACAGAGGATACAAGTGGAGGCAGGCGTTCGGACAAATAAGGCGGAGTACGCGCGTTTACTAACTTGAAATACAAGATTAATTTATGTCTTTTTCGCCTCGCCTTCAGCGTGGTGAATCCCGACTCATAATTCAACTTTTGGTGACTTGTCCCTGGGACTGCTCCTATAATAAGTTCTTATGGCATCGAGATGCAAGTTTTCTAGTTCTAGTGCTAATTTATCTGAGCAGTTATCCCAAATTACGTCGGAAAAATCAAAATGAGGAATAATGAACGATTTATACATTACTTCAAGTACCTTTCGACTGAGGCGATATTTGTACGACCGAAAACATGAGAGAAGAACACGAACTTTTGATATAATAATACACTCTGTTAGCCCTGTGTTACTATTAACCCCGCACTACGCTAGCTTTCATTCTTGCTTATGAAATGCTTTGATTATACGAAAACTAGCAAAATATTATATAATTGCGTTGTAGTATTACGGATCGCTCCTTTTATTTTATTGTAACCTTTCTTTGCAGCAATCCAATCAACAATAAAACATTTTTTTATATTTACTCTGTGTGTGTGTGTGTGCGTGTGTGTGTGTGTGCGTGCGTGTTTGTGTGTGTGCGTGTTTGTGTGTGTGCGTGTTTGTGTGTGTGCGCCTGCGTGTGTGTGCGCCTGCGTGTGTGTGTGAGTCACGTGTTTGTGTATGTGTGTGTTTTTGACATTCTGAAAAATTGAGTTTAGGGAGAGAAATCTTGCGATGATTGTCCGTTCTTTTAATAAAGATCTGCTGTGCTTGCTCTAAAATCACGAATAAGCCAATTGGCTGCTTCGATTTACAAATACAACCAATCAGGACTCTTTCTTTTTATTATATTGAAAAGGGACACAACATTGAGCTAAAAAATATTGGTGTGTGTGTTTTTGTTTGCTGTTCGAACACCTGTTCCTTGTCCCGGTGTTGTCTTGCACTGCCCCGTCCCTGCACTCACTGCTCCGTCCATCTCTCATCTGAGCTTTTAGTAGATTAGTCCCTCTTTAGGGAGGGGCCAGACGCAAAAAAAACAACCCATATCTATGCTTATTCTTGTTACCCTAAAAAATAAAGAGTTGTCATTGTCATTGTCTCACGACGGCACTAGTCCGACTGCAGGAGGTAACCGGTGAAGGTGGAAAACTGGCCCCCTCTCACTCCACCTCGATATACACCTTGTCTCCTTTAGCCAGGTGGGTCGTCACCTACAGAACACAAATATCAAATGTTATATTGCTCAGCCATTCGCGAGGACTTTGCATATAATGTTGAGTTTAAAAGAAAACCACTTACAATCCTGAACCGAAACAGGAATTTCCATGTAAACTGTGCAACAAAATTATTGCACCCATTTTCGTACCCCAAGTAAAACTTTCATTCCCGTGCCATTTAATTCAAACTGCATATGCCATTGAAGGCCCTTCACTTGGTTATCTGACACAATTTTCAGATCAAAGATTCCTGTTATAGGTATCACGTGACCGCCGCCGAAGTAAGGGTACACCCAAAATCGACCAAACTAAAACGTCAGGTACTAATTAAAAAATCGACACAAATTCAGAATAGGCGCCACTTGGCAAAATGTACATACGAAGGGAAGGCCACATCAATTATCTATCCAGAGCAGGTTGTTTCGTTTTACTATCTTGCTTATCTCGTGTGGTATGTCATTTCTACTGATGCAGGTGTGGAGCGCATGAGCAATAGAAAACGAGAGATTTTTGCATCCATTGTGAGAGGTACCATGACAGAAAGCGCCGTATTACAGAAATGACTAAATGGATTGCTTCGAAACTGTCAGAATCTGAAACAGAGGGCGTCGGGAACGCAGAAGAAAAAGATAAACCGTGTTTGTCACTTGGGACGAAACTAATAAGAGATTCATCCCTCCACGGCATATCATTTATAGTTATTAGTAGGTTGAATCTTCGATTCCCAGCGTTGCCCACGTTGATGATGATCCTGTCAAACTGCAGGGCGGCGTGTGCCGACAAGCTTACGTCGCTGTTGTGCAAGAACATCGCTGAGAACGCCACTGAAAAAAAAAAAAATCCGACACTGTACCTGGCTCTCTTGGCACAAACTATAGTGAGATTCGTTCATCTGTGGCATATTAGTTTCAGATTTATTTACATAGTTTTATATAGTCTGTGTCATCGTTACGTCATAAATGCACGTGTTCTGTTTCCTTTAAATACGCAAGGCCAACGTGGTTCGTAAATGCAGCCACAAAGCACCTGCCAATTCCACGCGATTTGTTAAAATTGCTACACAAACGCACACTGGACGGAAGAGCAGCAATTTTGGCTTCTGACACTGTCAGTCTGCTCTGCAGCTGTTGAATCGTCGCTGTCTGCTGCTCAACCGTTCTCTGAAGAACTGAAACCGACACCATCGTCGGCTCTCTTCCTTCTCATGACGCCATAAGCGACGTCATCGGCTCCAGCCTTTCTTGTTATGACATCAAGGCCGGCGTCATCGGCTCCCTCTCTTCCCGTGACGTCGAAGCCAACATCGCTGATAACTTTTTCGAGTTTTGAAATCAGGATGTTTGTGTGATCATTGTCACGCGTGTTTACTCCATTTGCGCAAGACACCGCATATAGGCTTAGGAACAGCAGCAGCATGGCGTCATAAAACATTCGAGTCATTGTCACAGAAATTCTGACTGCGTTCTGATCGTCAACGTCTACCCGCAGTGCCTTCTCCTTGCCTTTTTTTTCTTTTTACCTATCTACAGGCATGAACCCTGAATTGCACGGATGTAGGCGCTAGTCTGAACAGGACACATACAACGACGGAGTAGCCTAAATACACACCCAGATTAAATACAAACATTGAGATGATAAAAGAGCAGGGGCAAGATAAGGTCAAACGCACACATACCACGTCCACTCCTCGGACACTGACGCTGGGGACTGAAGAATTCCAGCTCGGCAAACTTAGTGGTAAAGAGAAGAGCGAGATGCTTGCCAAAGCCGATTAAAGACTTTGTGAACACCACCCTGCAGGGCCGGACTACCGGGGGGGGGGGGGGGGTTATGGGGGTTGCGCAACCCTCCCCCCCCCCTAGCCTAAACATGTACCTTACTTATTTAATTTTTTTTTATTATTGCTTATTTTATGCCGTTTCATGCAAGGAGCGACCATTTTCCTATCTCAGAATATGACCTACCCGTCACGGCTTCAGGGGGCTTCGCCCCCTGATCCCCACAACGAGGGGGGGGGGGGGGGGTGGGTTCTAGGGTTTCCGGACCCCCCCCCCCAGCCAAAAAATAAAAATATTGAATGAGGTATGCATTTCTTTTTCTTTACATTGAGTTTCAATTTTTGGGGTATTAATCAGTGACAAAATCTGCTGCCTGAAACTGGTAATGATCATCCTCAGAATGCACCAGATTGCACCATTTTGCATCCTTTTTTTCAAATTTTCCGGGGGGGCATGTCCCCGGACCCCCTAGCAAGCTAGGCGCTTCGCGCCGTCGGCTCGGCGCTTCGCGCCTTCACACCCATATCTTCACACTATATTTTTGAAAAAAACCAGTCATAAAATGAACTGATCCGCCCCTGCCGCCAGGGGGGACATCCCCCTGGGCCACCACTGGCAACCCCCCCCCCCCCCCCTCCTCTTCGCCTAGTCCGGCCCTGCCCTGCCAAACACGCTACAGTCAACACGACCGTAGACTTTCTGCGTACGCTGTAAACTTTATCATTACGCTGCTCCTGACCCGCGAATATACTCCAACAATAAATGCTGCCGTTTTTGTTTTTTCTCGCATGTTCACGCCAAAATCAATACCTTCACGCCGGACACACTACCATCACTAAAACTACTCGCCTTCTGCGAGAAAAACACTATCCTCATAGTCCCAAAGAACATTTACTCTCCCTGCGCTGAAAAAACTACCATAGTAGCTCAAAAGCAAATCTCGCAAGTTACAGACACGCATGCATATTATAAACACAAAGGGAAAGGGAAAAGGCATCAGACTCACGGTATACATCTTCAATTCGAAGGCGTCTACTTAAAAGATGGAGAAGAGAATGAGCTCGATATGAAGTTTGACAGTATTTATTATTAATTCCGCGTGTGTGTGTGTATGAGCGTGTATGTGTGTGTGTGTGCATGTGTGTGTGAGTATGTGTGTGTGCATGCGCGAGTGTCCGCGTGTGTGTGTGTGTGTTGTAGAACTATGAGAGTCGGGGGATGTTGGGCAAAGGATGTGATCGTGCAATGCCCCTTTATCATGAAGTTCTAGCTCTTCGCTTCCTTTCAAATCTGAACTGAAACCGACAACAGTTATGGTTTTTGTGTGCGTTTTTAATACAAATGTTCTGAACTCTCTGTATCAGTAAATAGTAACAATGGTGAACAAATAAAATAATTATTTACAATCACAATCTTATAGAGAGCAAAGAGCTGTATTGTCAATATTTCGATTCAGCCTGACTAAAGTTTCTGACATTGTAATACATGATTGACGTATTCTTCCATGATCTGTTTATTTAAACATCTCATATTGTCATAATTTCACTAAGTCATAATTTCACGAAGTCATAACTTTCGTTAAGGCATCATTTTACGAAGACTTTGACGAATTCATCATTTCACGAAGTCATCATTTCACGAAGTCTTTCACGAATTCATCATTTCACGAAGTCATCAATTCACGAAAAATGAGTTCGTGTCCGTCACAGAAATGTTCACATAATTGCTAAATAATCTAACATTCTTGCTCTCGCACTTTGATAAATGTTCAAGAAGAACACTCATAATAAATACTTAGCAAGCTCTTACGAACATCAAGATAATTTGAATCTGACGTTTACCGGATATCACATGATCACACGAAAGAAGCAAATGCGGCCATGTTGGAAGAGGTGCAATATGGGCCTGCTCTGAAGGCTGCAATAACTCGTAGCGCTTTTCACGGCAACTTTACGAACATACATTTTCAATGAACCAACCTACACTGTGCAATACCGAAATAACAAAGAAAAAATATGATAGACAAACGGCGAACAAACAAATATACACACACACAAGAGGATAATTTGTCAACTAACAACAGTGTTGCAATAGCTAACTGTGCTGTGGAGGGAACACCAGAAGTAGTGACTGATTTCCCTGCGCGCGTGATCATTGTTCGTCGGACGCAACACGAAAAGTTATCGCTGCCTGCTCAAAAGTGTTTTGCTGCAAGCCACACATTACACATCGATAGGCATTCATTTGAAACTTCGAGGAAATCGTCTTGGATATACACCCGTCCAAAGCCTTATTGAAGCTCGACTGAGCAAAGCGAGACAGATCCCGAAAGATTATGTAGAATCTGCGTATCATTGTGAGAGAATCAGTGCATTTAAAACCAGCCTGTATGCCGAGAAGACAGTGTCTTTAACAGAAAATGCTGAGATGCACGAGCAAATTACCAACCCGGTGGAAGCCAGCCGCGATGATTGATTGGTTGATATTGTTATTTGTTGTGATTTCAACGAATCAGGCCCCGCGGTTTGTTCGCACCAGTTCACAAAAGCAGACCACAAAGTATCAGCGGTCAATTACTTGTATCAGCGGTCAATTACTGCAAAGTATGAAAGTATCCGAGATAAAAAATCATCATTTGTGATTCGTGACACAAAGACCGTAATGGAGCGTATTATCATAAGCATATAAGGGGATCACGTGAGTCACAATCACCCACAGTCTCCAAACACATGACGTAACGGACGTGATGACGTCAAAGCTGCCGACACGTCACAGCAAATCATTGTCCCCAACTCTGACGGGTGAACGGCCATCTCCCTCGAGATTGGACAGGACTTGAACACAACTTTTGAACTCCGAGATCTCGATGTAAGTTCCCTGTGAGTGCAAAGAAATGCGAATAATTACATTTCAATCTGATTTGCAGCTTTTCGTTGATTTGTTTCTCTTTGCTATTGTGTATGTTATTGAATATATTATAATGTGAAAATGATAACAGAGAAAACTGAGGTCATAGTGAAGACACAAAACAGTGATTTCTGTTTTACACAAGAAGAAGAAGAAGAAGAAGAAGAAGAAGAAGAACAAGAACAAGAAGAAGAACAAGAAGAAGAACAACAACAACAACAACAACAACAACAACAACAACAACAACAACAGGAGCAGCAATAGGAAATACGACAAAAACAACAATAACAGCAGCAGCAACGGCAGTAACAACAACAACAACAACAACAACAACAACAACAACTACCGTCACCACCACCCAGTGCTCTATCTACTTATGCCGTGTTGCAATCCAGCAATTAACCTCTGCCTACTTTCTGTCCTTTGAGAACCAGTTCAACTAGATAGTGCTAGATGTAGTAACATCACAGAAAACGCCGTGGATCAGACGCGGAGTAACATACCTGCAGAAAGCGTTCACCGGTCTGGTTAGTGAATGCTGCCCGCCCGTGTAACACTCGTCGGTTGTTGAAGGCCACCATCTCCCCGGCCTTGAGGCGGTGTCGGAACTGAACGCAGAAAAAAAATGCAAGGTACGGAAAATTAATGTAAATTTGTTCTACACTTTTGATGTTGTTGAGGATTTAGTCTCTGGTAAATGTAAGATCCACAAGGCTTTAAGAGCTCACACAGAGACATAAACGTGCACGTTTCCTTTTTTCAGTGTCATGACTTTATTATTCCATCGGTGGGAAATTACAGTGCAAAGTACTTGAGCAATGCAAATATGGACGCTTTGAGACGCTCGATGGCTCAACATTGATATTAAGGTTCACCTGTCTGAGCTCACAGATTAACACTCAGGAAATTAATTCAGCAAAAACGTTCTTTTATGCACAGAAAATAATGTTGATTTCTTGCACGTGTCAGCGTAAGATGGTGCTCTTACAACATGTCATGAAAAAGTCTGGTGGAATTTCTGGCGGTGTACACGATGTTCCACTTACTAAAGACACACTCCTACATCAGATTTGGCCAGGCTTTATCGTGGGATAAAAACATCACTCCACTTGAATAAATACCAAAATTTAACACACTGACGGGTTCTTGTGCAGAATTGGATTTTTTTTGACCGAACTAGTTTCTAAATAGAAAGCTATTAGTGGGGTTTTAAGAGATAGAAAAACATGTTCCACTCTGCACAGAGAACAGTCAAGCTGTTCAGTTTTGGAATATGTCTAAATGGAGGATGGCCTCATTTGACTCAAGACTCACGCAGTTTGGGAAGTTGTTGATCAGAGTGTAGAATTTGCCGAAGGCTTCGAAGAATGGCTCCACAAGCTCCTGCGAAAAAGAAATCGTACGAAATTAAATGATATTTCGCCTGTCTATCTTTCAGATTCAAATACATTACGGTATTTACATGCTTACTGAGACTTGCAAACCCGAAGACAAACTGATAAGCATTACCACACCTTACTTGCACGCGCTCACAAACACTGTCTCGTGCGCATGCAGACACGCATACACACTTTCATCTGTACACGCACGTGCACACACAAATATAAGCAAGTGAGAACTCAAACACGGACATACAAACAATAACTGACAACCAGACGGACAGACAGAGACAACCAGACGGATAGACAGTCAGACAGGGAGAAAAAGACGGAGAGACACGCGCGCGCACGCACGCACACACACACACACACACACACACACACACGCACACACACACACACACACACACACACACACACACACACACACACAAACACGACAGGCAGACAGAGATAGAGAGCGAGGGGCGTGAATGGCTGGGGTTAGGGGGGGGGGGGGGGGTTCTACCTCTTCAACTTGCAGAGCTCCAATGAGGTGTGGATGCCAGAAGACTCCTACCAGCTGTAGATGAATGTGAGAATGAATGCATGAATGAATAAATCCAGTACAGAAAGATTCAAGTATTTAAAACACAAAACACAGAGAAAAAAATAACAAAAACAAAACAAAAACAACAACAACAACAACAACAAAAACAACAATATAGGCTTACTAACCTGATGAAACACAGTAGGTATGGCTTTTAGCAACACTCTAATGTACGCGCTTCAATTGTTCATTCTAGAATACCGCCATCGTTCCATTTATTGTGCACAACCATTTATCAAGTCGACTCTTGAGGTATTGCTATTGTTTACTTTTGACAAAACCGTAGCAATTTTCTTAATTTTGACAGAAATCTTGCTTTATTGTGGAAATCCGATTTGTGCGACACAGCAAAGCTCAAGGGACACAACTGCATGTGTCACTAACCTGTACAGTAATAACAAGTTATACCGCTTCAACAAACGATAATAATATCTGCAGAAATCAACACACACACAAATACACGCACGCACGCACTACCCCCCCCCCCCCCCCATACACCCACGCACATTTTGGGTTTCTCATTACCATGCGTTTCGTGTATGTTTTGTACAGTTGTCCAAGACAGGAACGAATGGAGACCATTCTATTATCCTTGAGTAATTCTGTAGTTTTTTTTTTAGTTTTCTCTCTTATACGACCTCGTTTACATGATGTCAACAAACAATTATAGCCGATTCCGGACATCACTCTTTCCCGTGAAAAAAAATCGGAAAGTAAAACGGAATGGGGTTGAACGTATCAAAATAAGGTGAATGTAAAAAGATGCTTACGTCCCCGTGTTTGTTCATGTTAAACATGGGTCGATAATAGCGCATATGTACTGGCCAGTCTCTGAAACAGAGAGCACTGATCTTGAATGGTGAATATAAGATAGACAATTCCATCTAGTGAACGACGAAGAAGAAGAAGATAGACAATCATTCACACAACACGTCAGGTAGATTGGACACAAGGACACCCTGGCAGGAATGCGAATGGACAGACAGACAGACAAGCAGACTGACGGACACGAGGACAGACAGGCAGACTTATGCAACAGAGACAGATACACACAGGCACAGACAGACAGACAGACAGACAGACAGACAGACAGACAGACAGATAGAGACACATATACACACTCTCGCTTTGATAAACGAATAAAAGCATGCATCAATAAACACACACACACACACACACAGACACGCACGCACACACACACACACACACACACACACACACACACACACACACACACACACACACACACACACAGGATAAATGCATAAAACATAACTAATATATATATATACACAAATTAACGAGAATTCCACCTTTCATAATGGACAGTTTCGAAAGGCAAGGGTATTTTGGAGAGAAAAGCAAACTCCTCAGGATTCTGCTTTCTGAAAGTCTCTGCCACCTCAAACAGGTCGACAAAGAGGTTGTCTCCCCCGCCAATGCTCTCGTCGAACCTGAGGTAAGAAAGGACGATTTAAAACATTCTGAAACGGCAAACAGGTTTTCACGGAGTAGAACGAAGAGAATCCGTTATTTAATTCTATTTCCTACTAAACAGTTCGTCACAAATACGACAAAAATCCACCAAAAAAACGTGTGTGAGAGAGAGAGAGAGACAATGACAATGACAATGACAAATTTATTTACGAGGGTAATGGCATAAGCAAACAGGTGCTTTTTTACATCCAGCCCTCGCCCATGGGAGGGTTTAATCTAATGATAATACGTTTTAAAAATGTTGGAATATCAATTAAAGAAGTAATAAAAGTTTTATGTGGGCATTGTAAAATAGTTTTCTTGTGTCTAGATTAATAATGCTTTGTAACTTTGACAAAAGAAACAGGTTTTAAGCAATTTTTTTGCAGATTCCATTGATGTGAGTCTGCCATTTGAGATTATTATCAACAGTAAGTCCCAGTAAACGGTGCTCAGCTACTTGCTCAATGGAGTGCTCATTTAGGGACAGACTCAGAGTCATTTCTGAAAGTTGATGTTTTTGGCGAGTGCTGATTATCATAGACTTTGTTTTTACTGGATTAATAAGCATACGATTTGCAGAACACCACTCAGAAACATCGTTTAGGCTCTGTTGTAATTTGTCATTTGAGAGAGAGAGAGAGAGAGAGAGAGAGAGAGAGAGAGAGAGAGAGAGAGAGAGAGAGAGAGAGAGAGAGAGAGAGAGAGAGAGAGAGAGAGACAATGACAATGACAATGACAAATCTTTATTTTTCGAGGGTGACAAGAATAAGCATAGATATGCTTTTTTGCATCTGGCCCTCGCCCTAAAGAGGGACTAAACTATTTTACTATAACTATGACTAGAAAAAGGTTACAATAA